>NC_064639.1:537755469-538355469 GCF_023864345.2 Schistocerca serialis cubense
GGAATCTCATTGACTGGAGCAGAATTGTCTTCAGTGATGCGTCCCACTTCGAACTGAGTCCCGATGACCAGTGAAGACGTGTCTGGAGGTGCTTTGGACAGCGTTGGAATACCAACCTAACTGCCACCGGTCACATGGCCCGACAACCAGGAGTGATGGTCTGGGATCCCATTTCATTTCATAGCAAGACCCCTTTGGTTGTTATCCATGGCACCCTAACAGCACATCGGTGCGTCGTCTATATTCTATGGGCCTTTTGTTGCTCTTTATGGTAAGCCATCTTGTGCTTACATATCTGCAAGATAATGCCCGACCGTAAATGACGAGAGTTTATTCGGCTTGTGTTTATACTTTCCAAACCCTACCTTGACTAACAAGTTAGCCGAATCTCTCCCCAACTGACAACATTTGTAGCATAATATGCAAGACCTTCCAATCAGCTAGGGCTTTTGATGATCTAATGCACCAACTGGACAGAATCTGGGACTATATCTCTCAGGAGGACATCCAACAACTCTGTCAATCAAAACCAAGTCGAACAACTGCTTGCATAAGGACCACAGATAGACCGACAATTTATTGACGTGTTCAATTCGCGAAGCTCTTTCTCGTAAATAGATCATCCAACTTTTCTGAAATTTTAGCCATTTGCTTGTCTGCACATGTACATCACATCTATTGATTTCCGTTCCATGTCGATGATTCTTCCGTGGTGCATTGTTTTTTTTTTTTTTTGTCTTAGATTGTACTTTTGAGAAAAAAGGTCATAAATATTGACTCGCCATAGTTTAAGATATGCTCTTAAATTTCTGCATAACCTTACGATTGGAAATCGTGTCGCATACGGAAAGAAACATCCAAATATTTGTTAGAACCAAGATTATAATAATGATCGCTACTCATTTCTTAGCAACAATTTAAGGTGTGCTTTCAGGTTTGTGCCCAACCACACCCTCGTAAATCAAGACATACACTGACAGAAAACAATAGATACACCAAAAAAATAATTAATATTCAGTAATGAAATTTCGGGAACACATTTGTCTACATACACATTTAAGTGATTAACATTGCAAGGTCACAGGTTATTGTAAGCACGAGATAAGCCACTGAAAATGTGAATTGCTGGTACATAAACAACCAGTCTAACCTCGAGAATGTTGAATGCAAGCATGCAAATGTGCATGCATTGTGTTGTACAGGTACCTCATGTCAGTTTGTAGATTGAGTTCCATGCTTATTGCACTTGGTCGATCAGTACAGGGTTGGTTAATGCTGTCTGTGGATGACGCTCGAGTTGTCGTCCGATGATGTCCCATAAGTGCTTCAGTAGAGATAGATATGGTGATCGAGCAGGCGAAGAGAAAATGTAGACACCCTGTGGAGCATGTTGGGTTACAGTGGTGGTAAATGGCGAGCGTTGTACTGCCGATAAACACGCAATGGAATGCTATTCATAAGTAGCAGAATTACAAGTCGAATCACTAAATTGACGTTTTGAGCCACGGAGCTTGGTATAAGAGCGTGCTCCTGCTGTCGTATGATATCGCATCCCAGACCATAATTCCAGGAGTGGGTCTAATGTGTCTAGTGCACAGACAAGTTGGTTGCAGGCCCTCAATTGGCCTCCTCCTAACCAACACACGGCCATCACTGGCACCGAAGCAGAACCAGCTTTCATCAGAAAACACAACAGATCTCCACCCTGCCTTCCAGTGAGCTCTCGCTTGTCACCACTGGAGTCACAAACGGTGCTAGTTTGGAGTCAGTTGAACACACGCCGCAGTGGATCTGTCCCGGAGCTGTCCTTGAAGTAACCGATTTGTAAAACTTCGCTGTGCTGCTAAAATTACAGCTGTTGTTTCAGTACGCTACACCAGAGCCATATGCTGAACACAACGGTCATCTCTCTTGGTAGTGCCACCTGGCCTTCCGGAGTCAGGTCTGCTTGCGACGTACGTTTTGGTGACCACTGCTGCCAGCAGTCGTGAACAGTGAGTGACACGTAGATTGCCCGGTCCGAATAATTTAAGAGTCCAAGAACAGAGCGTTGAGCGTGCCCAAGTTCAGAAGTGCCAGTGTTCACGGCTCTAGTGGTCTGTGGAGCTCAGCTTCGTGTTTACATCGTCAAGTAGAAGCAATATAATAGGATACAGTATATGTCGAGATTCACTGCAGCTTAACTCATAGTATCATTTCTTCTGAAAGTTATTATTCGAGCACTTAGAAACGGTTGAAATATCTGATTTATTGGTTGAGGGGATAGGATGACGGCTTATGAACGTACCGTAAACGTCGAGCGTTCGAATCTAACTGGAGTCAATTGTCAATTTGTTTTATTTAGACCTGTGCGGGTAATATTTGACACTTTAATACGCTACAAATTGAGCAGTTGTAGGCTTTTCTAGGTTCAACATTATTTCAAAAGATATCATTTTATAATAGTCTAACAATTTCTTCGGCCCCACCTGGGTTTTCAGCTAAAAGAAACGTATCATCTGATTGCCATATTTTTCTAAGTCCTTACGTGCTGTTTAGATGAGCGAGTGGATGTGCCTTCCAGTATCTGTTGTTTCCAGTTTTATATTGGTTCTTCAACTGCAGTAGGAATATTCGACCGTTTTGCTAAAAACAAAAAAAAGAGAAAGGTAGCTGCTTGGTAGCGTGTTAGATTACTGTACTGGTAGCTGTAGTATGTGTCGGATCGAATATCACTGCATCCTTTTTTTATTGCATCGCAAATGTTCCGTGATTTATTTACTTTTGTTTATGAAATTGTATTTTCTTTTTTTACTTTTTTCAATATTCTCTTCAGTGAATAATTATGGCTTATAAATTTGATATCTGAAAATAACCTACCTTTGAAGGAAATATTTATCTGACCTCCCACGACAATAAATATTATCATCCTTGGAGGGTGATATTTATCAGATCTCCCATAAAAATAAAAATAATCTGTGTGGCTAACCTATGTCTCCGCAATATCCTTTCTTTCAGGAGTGGTAGTTCTGAAAGGTACGCAGGAGAGCTTCTGTAAAGTTTGGAAGGTAGGAGACGAGGTACTGGCAGAAGTAAAGCTGTGAGGACGGGGCGTGAGTCGTGCTTGGGTAGCTCAGTTGATAGAGCACTTGCCCGCGAAAGGCAAAGGTCCCCAGTTCGAGTCTCGGTCCGGCACACAGTTTTAATCTGCCAGGAAGTTTAAAAAATAAACTTCCTAGGAAGGTAATATTCATCTGACCTCCCATAAAACTAAAAATCATATAGTAGCAAGTACATTTGTATTTTGAAATTAATGTTGTTGGCCTAATAACTGTGCAGGCCTTTTACAGAAAAATGAAATAAAATAAAATGAAGAGTGGGCTACATATTTCAGTACTTTGTCCACATTCCACTGACATTAAGAACAGCTTGATCTTTCGAGGCAAGTCTATGGAAAAAGTCCTCATCTGTGGCAATTCTCTCCCATGAAGAAAGAACTAAATCTCATAGGGCATTCACAGTTCCCTGAGGGGGGCTGGCCAATTGTCCCACTGAGTCCTGTTAAGTTGAGCCATACGTGCTCTATGGGACTGAGATCAGGTGACTTTGTAGGCCTTGGAAGACAATGAATAATATTCTCCTTCCTTTGAAACCAGCTCTGAATCCTAATGCTAGTGTGTGATGGATGATTATCATGGTAAGTGAGACGTCCTTCGGGGCACCAAAGTCGAGGCTCCAGGGATGATTACATTTTCAAGGAAATATTGCAAGCATGCTGAACTGAACTTGCCTTGGATATGTTCCAAAGTTCCTGCAGCCATGTAAGACATCCAGCCCTAACATTTCACATTTATGCATCTGCTTTTAAGGAGTGTCGCCACGAAGCGCGCGTCATATCATTGCCCCTCTGCGTGGTAAACAAGAGCAGGACCTCTGCTCATGGACTAATTTGTGCACAAATCGGAGAAAATAACTTTCCTCCGACTTACATGTTCCCAGGAGTTCACAACTGCTAGTCTATCCACGGCTTGTTCGTCAGACAAGGGTTCTTTGATAAGAGAACGACAAGAACTTATTCCATGGTCCTTTAATCTTCTAAGAGCAGTTCTCGACGAGCCCGGGAAATCTAAAGCTCTCCTTAGTTCTCAGATGAGTGACAAAGGAGCGCCGGCCGTGGTGGCCAAGCGGTTAAAGGCGCTACAGTCTGGAACCGCGCGACCGGTACTGTCGCAGGTTCGAATCCTGCCTCGGGCATGGAAGTGTGTGATGTCCTTAGGTTAGTTAGGTTTAAGTAGTTCTAAGTTCTAGGGGACTGATGACCTTAGAAGTCAAGTCCCATAGTGCTCAGAGCCATTCGAACCAGTTTTTTTTTGACAAAGGAGCGTTCTGGGCCGCCCTGATCTTCATCTTGTCTCCGGGTAGAGACTCGTGGTCTTCCAGCTATGGGACGTCTCATTGCCTCACCATTAACTCTAAATCGTCTAATCCATCTCCATGCTGTGAAGCGTCAACACCATAACGACGTCTTGCGTCAGATGCACTAACATCTTTTTCAAAGAGAGCAATTATTCGCTCGCGGAAATTCACATGAGCCATTTTGAAAAGACCTGTGACGTATGCTATTGAGCTAATATGTTTCTCTTAGCTGAAAACTATAGAGAAATCGGTCGAAGTAATTAAAAATAAATACATCCATTTTCAATATTTTCTCTACGATCATTTGTCTACCTGTTAAACATTAAACTATCATAAAATTAAATCTTTTGAAAGAATTTGGAATCTAGAAAAGCCTGAAAACTAGAAAAGCCTACAGCTGCACAATTTGTAGCGAATTAAGGTTTCAAATGTTACCTGAACAAGTTTAAATAAAAAACAAATGACAATTGACTCCAGTTAGATTCGAATGGTCGTCCGTTATGGTACATTCATAAACCACCAGTCTATCCGCTTATCCACCAGATGTGAAACGCTGTAGTAATTCTACCGACGTGGGGTTCTTATATCTCATGCGTTTCTACGTGCTCCAATCATTATTTTCAAAAGAAATGATAGGATGAGTTAAGATGCAACGAATCTCGACATATACTGTATTCCCAGTTTAATAAGCCACAGCTGCAAAGTACTAACACGAATTCTTTACAGACGAATGGAAAAACTAGTAGAAGCCGACCTCGGGGAAGATCAGTTTGGATTCCGTAGAAATACTGGAACACGTGAGGCAATACTGACCTTACGACTTATCTTAGAAGAAAGATTAAGGAAAGGCAAACCTACGTTTCTAGCATTTGTAGACTTAGAGAAAGCTTTTGACAATGTTGACTGGAATACTCTCTTTCAAATTCTAAAGGTGGCAGGGGTAAAATACAGGGAGCGAAAGGCTATTTACAACTTGTACAGAAACCAGATGGCAGTTATAAGAGTTGAGGGACATGAAAGGGAAGCAGTGGTTGGGAAGGGAGTAAGACAGGGTTGTAGCCTCTCCCCGATGTTGTTCAATCTGTATATTGAGCAAGCAGTAAAGGAAACAAAAGAAAAATTCGGAGTAGGTATTAAAATTCATGGAGAAGAAATAAAAACTTTGAGGTTCGCCGATGACATTGTAATTCTGTCAGAGACAGCAAAGGACTTGGAAGAGCAGTTGAACGGAATGGATGGTGTCTTGAAGGGAGGATATGAGATGAACATCAACAAAAGCAAAACGAGGATAATGGAATGTAGTCGAGTTAAGTCGGGTGATGCTGAGGGTATTAGATTAGGAAATGAGACACTTAAAGTAGTAAAGGAGTTTTGCTATTTGGGGAGCAAAGTAACTGATGATGGACGAAGTAGAGAGGATATAAAATGTAGACTGGCAATGGCAAGGAAAGCGTTTCTGAAGAAGAGAAATTTGTTAACATCGAGTATAGATTTAAGTGTCAGGAAGTTATTTCTGAAAGTATTCGTATGGAGTGTAGTCATGTATGGAAGTGAAACATGGACGGTAAATAGTTTGGACAAGAAGAGAATAGAAGCTTTTGAAATGTGGTGCTACAGAAGAATGCTGAAGATTAGATGGGTAGATCACATAACTAATGAGGAAGTATTGAATAGGATTGGGGAGAAGAGAAGTTTGTGGCACAACTTGACCAGAAGAAGGGATCGGTTGGTAGGACATGTTCTGAGGCATCAAGGGATCACCAATTTAGTATTGGAGGGCAGCGTGGAGGGTAAAAATCATAGGGGGAGACCAAGAGATGAATACACTAAGCAGATTCAGAAGGATGTAGGTTGCAGTAAGTACTGGGAGATGAAGAAGCTTGCACAGGATAGAGTAGCATGGAGAGCTGCATCAAACCAGTCTCAGGACTGAAGACCACAACAACAACAACAACAACAACAGCTATTATATTGCTGCTAATTGGAGATGTAAACACAAAGCTGAAGCTCCACAGTCCGCCAGTGTTGTGAACAGTGACACTTCCGAACTTGGGCTTGCGTAATGCTCTGTTCATGGGTTCCAAATTGTTTGGGCCGCGCAATCCTTTTGCCTATCATTGTACAGTGGCTCCATTCCTGCCGAGTCTTCTTGCCATATCGCTGAAGGAACATTCAGCCTCTCCTAACCCTATTAGACCACCATGTCCAAACTCAGTGAGATGCTGGCAACAGCGCCTTTGTGGCTTAAAGACCTGATTCACTAACATCAGCTGACTACCAGTCTCGTAAGCCGCAGTTGTTCTTAATGCAAACCTGATTTGCATCCTCATAGTGGCTATATACTCTGTTCATCATAAGAATAAACCTGACGTGAACATTATTTTTACAAGGTCTTTGTGCGAACATGACGCCATTTATTCTTCCGTGTTCGCTTGAATCTGATTGGATTTCATTTCACGTGGAGCGGAAGCCAAGCTGTGGCCAGTACAGTCAAGTTCGATCATAAGGATAAGTACATAGACTGTGCGATAATGTGCGGGACAGTGGCTTTACCGGCGGATTTTACTTGGACAACACTGGCCAACCAGCGGCCCAACTAGCCTGCAATGATGCGACCAGTTGCAGTTCAGACGTAAGAAGAGGCGGGCAAAGGAACCCTATAGCTTCGTATCAAATTGAATTTTTAAAAAGAATTATATAATATTCGGCATAACTCCAGCACTATCGCGCGCTTCTTAGCTAACCAGACAGAAAGCATAAAATGTTCTCGTTCTCACCTGACGTAGTGTTCTAATTACAAAAAAGAGTGATGAAAATTCCTAACTTAAACACAGGGTAATTTTTGTGAGCGAGCTATGTGTGACGCAAAAGCATACTGTATGTATTTCACCGTGTTGTTGAATAGTGAAGCCACTGAAGGTACTGATTAGTGTCATCTGGTAATCTGTTAGCTACTTCCTTATCCGAATCCGAGAAAAACATTTCAGTTCTTCAATTGTCATCTGCTACGTCGATAACAATTCGATCAACAACAGAATCCACGAAGCCTCCCAGCGCCTCATTTTCTCCTCTTCTTTTATGACGTGCCGTTCCATATCCCGCCAAAGTTCTGCGTGACACGTAAAAAGTTGCGTGCGTTAGTTCCAGTACGTCTGGCAGCTTAACATTCTTGTTGTTTCTCGGGGCAAATTCCTTAACATGTCTCCAGATCAGTTCATATTGTAATGGTACAATTGCAAATGTAAAAATGCAGCATTTGTATGGTGTGCTCGACAATGTGAAAATGATCGTTTTTCATGTTTCTACGACACATATCTACATCTGTGGTATAAAACAATGGACATAGTCCAAATAAAGGGTATTTGACTTTTCATTTTTGCCTTACAAAATTAAATTGTTATGTATTCTTAATTTAAGCAACCTTTATTAACAGTCTTTCATGAAATATCGATAATTGAGAAATTATATCTGAAATGAAAACAGGAATTTCGCATGCAGTATGTAATTAAAAACAAGAAGACGCTCATTATTCATAAAAAATTATGGCGAATCTTTCAATTATGAGATGTAGGAATTTCAAATTGAAAGAGAAAAAAATTGACTCACGCGAGACTTTAACCAGCGAACTGTGTACTGCATTTAGTAATAATATATGTAATACTTAAGTAGGACCTACTTGCAGGCCGGTCGGGGTGGCCGAGCGGTTCTAGGCGCTACAGTCTGGAACCGCGAGACCTCTACGGTCGCAGGTTCGAATCCTGCCTCGGGCAGGGATGTGTGTGATGTCCTTAGGTTAGATAGGTTTAAGTAGTTCTAAGTTCTAGGGGACTGATGACCTCAGAAGTTATGTCCCATAGTGCTCAGAGCCATTTGAACCTACTTGCAAGAGCGCAACACCACCACTGAACGCATGCTATGGGCCGGCCATTGTGGCCGAGCGGTTCTAGGCGCTTCAGTCTGGAACCGCTCGACCACTACGGTCGCAGGTACGAATCCTGCCTCGGGCAGGCATGTGTGTGATGTCCTTAGGTTAGTTAGGTTTAAGTAGTTCTAAGTTCTAGGGGTCTGATGACCTCAGATGTTAACTCTCATAGTGCTCAGAGCCATTTGAACCTTTTTTTTTTTTGTGCTACGGCTTCTCACCAATCATCGCGTTTGTGTTTGTTTGCATCAGATTTATTCTTATGATGAATGGAGAATAGTAGCGCCACTCTTACGCGACTGGTGTGAATTGTGAATAGATATCAACTTTCAGATGCAGAAATGCGCCTACCAACTTTCGTTTGTGTCGCACAACCCCTTCTCAGTGTTGCGATTCTTTTTCCGTCTGTGTATTTGGAGTAAACGGCATAGTTGGCAGCAAGTTCTAAGACATATCGGTCTGTCAGTGTTGATATACCAACAAACTGGGCAACATCGTTTACATTGTGATTAGGGGCACCACCGAACGCGATAGTTCCCTGTTTGCAATTCTGTCACGTCTCCATTATGATTCATTTTACTGCGCTGATCCCATACAGTGAAATAGTACATAAACACCACTTCAGTGCGTTGATTTAACAACATAGAGGTACCATGACTGCACGATACCAGTCCTACAATCCCTACAGCACACCAAAGCTTCGAGTGTGCTCTTTTACCGGGTTTGCTATTTTGTCTGGTGAGATTATTTTCTCGTTGTTTGCGTGAGGATGTGTCACGAAGGTTTGAGTGTACCTTGCAAGTTGTCTGTAAATAATAAAAATATGACTGACGTACGGCGGGCCGCAGTGGACGAGCGGTTCTAGGCGCTTCAGTCTGGAACCGCGCGACTGCTACGGGCGCAGGTTGGAATCCTGCCTCGGGCATGGATGTGTGTGATGTTCTTAGGTTAGTTAGGTTTAAGTAGTTCTAAGTTCTAGGGGATGATGACCTCAGAAGTTACGTCCAATAGTGCTCAGAGCCATTTGAAATTTTTTTTGATTGACGTACTCTGTTTTGAATAACAAGAGCTGTGCAGAAGTAATAATGAATCGCAACAGAAAATTGTACTGTCCTAACGTGAAAGCAAAGCTGCATTGTAATAATGATTAATTGTCGTAATGTAAAGGGAAGTCTATCACATTGCAAAAGTTAGCAATCTGACTGCAAGCTTTCTGAACAGTATAAACTGCGTAAATAATGAACTTTGACATAAAACCTACGATAATTAGTTTTGCAATACTGATCACAAAAAGTGTCTCTGAATGACATAAGTTGCCCCTGATTGGATAAATAAAAAAAAAAAACAATATATTTAATCCTTACCTGTACTCTGTGCAAATTTAGATAACGCGTTGCAGTACTGCTCTGTCTTGCGTGCGGCTATGCTAAAGCTGCAGATTACTGTAGCTACATAGGTACACTAGTGAGATGCAATGAGTTCTTTGTTAGTTGCAAATCGAAGAACTTTCCGAACACACTTGGTTATCTTTCCACTTCTTTTTTTTTTTTTTTTTTAAAAAGACATGGACAGTTAAAAACTGTAAGAGAAAGGTAGGTAAAAATGAAATATGGGCATAAATAGCAACTCTTTAAGTTTTTTTTATACTGTGAAAAAGTGCTTATGGCTGATTTCAAATTTAATGAACGTCCTAACATCCAGATTATACACTTTCCTATCTTTCAAATCTAGCAGCTCTCGGTACAATAACCAAGTTAGTCCGGTGGTGCAGCAATAGTAAAAAAAGGTAACATCATTATAATATTTGCCTCTGACATTCCACTTCTGGTATACACTTAGTTGCATTAAGCTTCCTCCTTCACAAATCAGTTTCTGTTACAATCTTGATATAATCATGTTAATTAAACATATTGATAAATTGACACTTTACATTTGAAACGTAACATTACAATTGCTTCTTCTCTCCAAGACAGCTTAACATTATCTGACCCTGCGCTACCGCGCACACCAAAGATAATAACTTCTGCGATACAGCTTTACAACATCGCTGCTCGCTCACAATCGGTAGCATTCATCTCACGCTAGGTGAGGAGCACCCTACGTCATAGTGACGTAACACTACGTCATCGCGACGTAAATACCCTAAATCGACTACATGAGTACGTATATCGATCTTTGCAGTTGTACCGATAACGTCAAAGCTAAATGTAAATACATGTGTACAAACGAAGTGACAAGAGTTACCTGTTATGCTCATCCCAGTTGAATTAATTATTAAGCTGTAATCCCAACAATTTGGGATGTGATTCTGTGTTTCAGGAACATAATGAATGTCTGAACGAAGGAACCATAACGAAAGTAAAAAAAAAAAAAAAAAAAGCTTTTAGTCATTTTTTTAATAATCCGATGAATCGTGCATAAACCGTGTGGACAGAAATGTGAAATAATTAATTACTAAGCAGCAATCCAAAGAATGTGGGATATTATTGTGTGTTTCATGAACATAACGAATATCCGAATGAAGGTCTCATAACCATAACTAAAGCGTCTAGTTATTTTTGTAGCCAAAGATGAATGCTACCCCTTTTTTTTTTAGTCTGATGAATCGTGTCTAAATCCTGTGGATAGAAACGTGAAATAATTATTTATTAAGCTGCATTCGAAAGAATGTGGGATGTTATTGTTTGTTTCGTGGACATAACGAATATCTGAATGAAGGAATCATAACCATAACGAAAGTGTCTAGGCATTTTAGTCCGATTAATTGTGCATAAATCATATGTATAAAAACGTGAAATAGGGAGAAATTAAAGTGTAACGTATTTTTATGAAAGCCAATGAATTTTACATAATTCATGTGAGCAGAAACGTTAAACTAAGAAACTGAAGTTCGAAGTAATTCCGAATGTTGCTGGAAATATTGAACCATCTAGTTCCATTTAATTTTGCCTTCATTTTGTAAATCAACTAAGAACAATGAATAGTGCAGAGTCAAGACGCACGCAACAGTCGATGTATAAAGAATGCACACAACAGTCGATAGGACAACTCGTGATGACGCGGGCCTACGTCACTATGACGTAGGGTTCTCCTCACCTAGCGTGAAGTGAATGCTACCCGCTCACAATCGACTCAGCTATCAAAATTATACATGACACCTATCAACCTTTTGACACGGCAAGTTGATTGGGCCTACCCAGTACAAACGAAGCAAGCAAGGGGCGCAGACGAGGCCTCTCACGGTGGTGCGGGACGAAATGCTTAACGGTTGGCGACACTGGACCGTCTCCCAGCAACGAGCGGTGTGCAGCCACAGATAGGCAGGCGAGCGGCAGCATGTCGGCGACTGCGGGGACGCAGCTGCGCGCTACGCAGCACCTGCGGTGCCATGCGGCGACCAACGAGGCGGCCGGCAAGTGGACGCCCACGCAGCAGCGGCGGGCCGCCTGCCAGCGCTCCCTGCTGTCGCACCTCTCACAAGTACGTCACGTACCACGGTCACAGTCCGACGTGTACAGTCGCCACACTCACAGCTGTGGAAACTGTTACCGTCTCACAGTGCAGACACACTAGCGCGTCTAGCGACAAGAAAGACACTGTTCACTTTACGTCACACCACCAATGCCTCTGTGCCACTCGCTCGACGAAAGATCATTACCCAAAGACTGGAAAGTTGCACAGGTCACACCACTATTCAAGAAAGGTAGTAGGAGTAATCCACTAAATTACAGGCCCGTATCATTAATGTCCATATGCAAATGGATTTTGGAACACATATTGTGTCCGAACATTATAAATTACCTCGAAGAGAATAGTCTTTTGACACACAGTCAACACGGATTTAAAAAATATCGTTCTTGTGGAACCAAACTAGCTATACAAGATGAGGTTGACAGAGTATATCGAGAAAGTTCAGAGAAGAGCAACACGTTTTGTATTATCGAGAAACAGGGGAAAGAGTGTAACGGTCATGATACAGGATTTGGGGTGGAAATCATTACAACAAATGCGCTTTTCGATACGGCGGAATTTTGTCACGAAATATCAATCACCAACTTTCTCCTCCGAATGCAAAAATATTTTGACTCCGACCTACATAGGGAGAAACGATCATCATAATAAAATAAGGGAAATAAGAACTCGCACGGAAAGGTTTCTTCCGCTCTCTGTTCGAGAGTGGAATAGCAGAGAAATATTGTGAAGAAGGTTCTATGAATCCGCTGCCAGGCACGTAAGTGTAGTTTGCAGAGTATCCATTTAGATGTAAATGAACTGGACAGTACTCGCCCACACATGGCATGAGCCTCCGTGAACTGTCTGTATGATGTTAAGGTACTCCTGTGTCTAGCATGGTCCCCAGATCTGTCTCCAATAGTACATATATGTGATTAGCTCCGTCCGAGTGCCACTACCTAGGATATCAAGAAGGATCAATTAAGACAGCTGTAGGCCAACTTGTCTCAGGAAAGATACAACAGCTTTATGACGTTCTTCGCAACCGAATCAGTGCACGAATCCAGGGCAGAGGTGGAGCAACGTCATACTGATAAAGGGCTCACATCGTCAATTTCTTTCTTAATTTACTCGATTTTGTAATCATTGAAATCACATAACATACCGTCTCAACCCGTAAAGTTTCTTTTGATTTCTTCTTCCCTTTGTCTTTTGTCAGGGGCGTACATTGCAAGAAAATACCTACTTAATGATTGAAAATTTATGTTGTTTTTTGTGTTCAGACTTTTACATCGTTGATCCACTAGTTTTTCAAACCTCCAGTCCCTAAGTCAGGATTTTCTAAAAACTGGATCTGACAACAGTTGCGCGTGCGTTTCGGAGCTCGTGCTATTCAATCTACCAAAATCGACATGATGTCTTCGGCGAGCAACATCCACATTTACAGAGTGATTCTTTTAGCCTGCAGCGGTGTGTACGCTGTTAAGAAACTTCCTGGCAGATTAACATTATGGGTCGGACTGCGACTCGACAGTGAACTTTTCCTTTCGCCAGCATTGCTCTTTCCGACTGTGCACCCATACTTCGCAGTTTCACTTTTTTCAGTACTCTCTTCTTCCCTCCAAACTTCGAGGAAGGTCTTCTGTATACCTGGCGGGTCTAGCACCTGAGAGAAGAAGACTGCAGAGGTGATCCGTGAGTCGTGGCAGGATAGATTAGCCGGTAACGAGGGCAAACAATCTGCGTATATATTCAAATTAGTTACATTACACATGTATCGTAGAATTTGTTGGAATCTACTTGCAGTTGAGACGTCTTTTAAAGATGGGAGAGACTGTTGCATCTATGTTCCCATTTTTTTGGCACCACACTACCAAACATCAAGTTGGTTCTGCTCACTGGGGACTAGAATTTGGAAACATGTCTCCAACAAAATATTGGCTACTTCACTGTCGTCGTTCCACACTAAGAAATGCAAATAAACACTGATAAATAAATTGAGACCGCGGGACCGGAACTATCGTGAGTGGAACAAACGTCACTATTTGTACGACGTGTTTCGTTTTATTATAGTAACAGTGAATGGTTGCGCTCTTTTCTTAAACAGTCAATATTCTCGTAGTGTATAAGGCGATATCTTGACTGATGCCCCAGTTCACTGTACGAGTGCAGATATCATGTATAGGAGTAGTCGCAACACATTCGTTGTGACAAACTTCTGATACAGTGCATGGCAGCCAACGTTGCTGATGGAGGATAATGCGGTACCGACCGACCCGAGAGTAGCCAGTTCAAATTCAGCACTGAAAGAACCTTTGTTGACCAATATTGACTGGCTAACGGAGAAGAGGCAGAGGCTTGAAGTTTCTCATCATTGAACCTTCGCCCAGGCGCTGGGCTAAATTCTAAATATATCCATACTAACTCAGTTGAGTAAGGGAATGCGACTTCAGACTCCACAGCTTTCTTGGTTCCATTTGAGAGGAGTTGACTACATGTTGACTATACATCGCACGAGTAGTCCCAAGAATCGCTACTCGTATACGGCACTCGTAGTTATCTTGACAGGTTAGAGCAAGGCACCAGTAAACCACCTTGACTGCGAGGACAGTGCGAGATTTTCGTGTTCCTCCCAGTTATAACATTCCCAGGCGGCTATTTGCTGTTATTAATTACTCTCATTTAGGGTGTGTTGAACGAAGACATGAATGGAGCAGACTTCAATGCGATGTCTATATTTTGCAAGGATATGTAAGAATTTCTCGCTTAGCTTTTTCTGAAACTATTTTTTCAAAGCACAGGAAAAGCACGAAATTTCCTATTGTAGACACACCATTTAAACCACCTTTCACCAATAGTGAGATTATTTCTGCTCTGCTACGATCAGTAATAATGTCTTTCTTCATACATTCGCTTCCGACAAGGCTCAATGTTCGCAGCATGCCCATTCTCAGCCATTATGCTCAAAGCATCTACCCATCTGTATTTATGGACAATAGTGTACTGAAAAAGGGCTTTGGCATTCACTACTTGGTATTATTAAATTTTTAACTTGTGTTTTGTGCATCGTCAGCTCTCTGCAAGTTCAAATCTGCACAAACTTCCCTCGTGTACTTTTCCAATGTTGTGCAGTGGTAGATTTCGTTATCTATGTTACATGAAATAGAAAATTCAGTGCTTTAGTCTTAAGTCACAATTGAATTCCTCGAGATTATGTGGTCCTCTCCCTCGCATTTGAAGACAGCAATGAAGTCAGTGAATCCTGTCATGGTCGCCAAATTATCGCGATCCTCTTTCTGAGGGCTATGGATTCCTATTAAGCATGCAGGCAGTCGAACTTTGATGGGAAATTAATTAAAATTTTTTCCTTTTGTCTCACTGTAGCCGCTTTGTTCTTGGCAAAAAAACACAAAGTCAAGCTTTGCTCTCTGTTGGTGCTAAAATTTTAGAACTACAGAAACTTCAATTAGGTTGTGATCTGTTGTATCTGTAATTGACAAATACAACTTTTGTACAATGACATAGTTTGTTTGAGGGGCGGTGAGCGTTTCATCATAATATTAACGTGCTGTCTTGCACTAGAACATGCAGATGTGTCCGTCTACGACACCAGATGGCGTGCCAGAAAGAGAGAGATATCTAATAGCCTGTAAGAATCTTCCTTTGTTAAAAAGAGCTAAGAGGAAAATTATTAAAAATCGTTGAAAAATGTTAACGTTGCTCCATTCATCTCATGAAAGCTGTTACGAGGGCGTTGCAATAATTTTTTTACTCAGTCAAATTCGGCTGAAAAAATGCGGAATTTGTTGTGGGACATCGTAGAATATGCCCACTTCATACCCTATAGTTTCATGAAGTTCTGATAGCTGGCGGTGCTATACGTAGCCTTCAAAATGGCGACTCTCAATTGAGGTGCGTTACTAGCAGAGAACTGTCATTGAGTATTTTTTTTTTTGCAGGAAACCAAAGCACCGCAGATATTCATAGGCGCTTTCAATATGTCTACGGAGACCTAGCAGTGAACAAAAGCACGGTGAGTCGTTGGACGCGGAGTCTGTCATCATCGCAACAAGATTGCACAAACCTGTCCCATATCCTGTGTGCCGGCCAGCCGCGCACAGCTGTGACTCCTGCAGTGTTGAAATTTATGGCCACTGTCATTCGAGATGATCGACAGATCACAATCAAGCACATCGCTGCTGAAATGGATGTCTCTGTTGGTAGTGCTGACACACTCGTCCACGAGTTGTGTTACTGAAAAGTATTTGCCGGCTGGGTTCCTCGTCTAACAGAAGATCATAAAGAGCAACGAATGACCGTCTGTGCCAAATTCCTTGCACGTTACAAGGCTGATAGTGACCATTTTTATCGAACGTCGTCACAGGATATGAAACATGGGTTCACCACTTCGAGTTGGAAACAAAACGGCATTTCATGGGGTGGTGCCACATCACCTCTCCTCCGAAGAAAAAGTTCAAACCTGCACTCTCGGCCGGTAAATCATGACAAGGGTCTTCTGTGACTCTGAAGGGGTTATTCTGTTTGATGTCCTCCGTCATGATGCAACTGTCAACTCTGAAGGGTATTGTGCTATCCTCAGGAAATTGAAGAAACAACTTCAGCACGTTCGTCGCCACAAAAATGCAAACGAACTTCTTCATCACCATGAGAACGCAAGCCCTTACACAAGTCTACCTACCCGAGAGGAGCTCACAAAGCTTCATTGGACTGTTCTTCCTTATCCACCCTACAGCCCGGCTTCCATTTTGTGGCCCAATGGGGGACGCACCCTGTGGGAAGCAGTACGTGGATGATGGAGAGGTTACTGATGCAGCAACACTTTGGCTCCGACGTCGACCAGTAGAGTGACTCAACAAGATGGCGTAAGGTCGTAGCACTGAACAGGGATTATGTTGAAAAAAGAGGAGTTGTAGCCAAAAAAGTGGGAATAATATGGTGCATTGGAGTCCTGAATAAAAACAACCTGCATTCAGAAGAAAGTGTTGTATTATACAGGATATTAATTTTATCTGAAGACATTGAAATGCACTCCTGGAAATGGAAAAAAGAACACATTGACACCGGTGTGTCAGACCCACCATACTTGCTCCGGACACTGCGAGAGGGCTGTACAAGCAATGATCACACGCACGGCACAGCGGACACACCAGGAACCGCGGTGTTGGCCGTCGAATGGCGCTAGCTGCGCAGCATTTGTGCACCGCCGCCGTCAGTGTCAGCCAGTTTGCCGTGGCATACGGAGCTCCATCGCAGTCTTTAACACTGGTAGCATGCCGCGACAGCGTGGACGTGAACCGTATGTGCAGTTGACGGACTTTGAGCGAGGGCGTATGGTGGGCATGCGGGAGGCCGGGTGGACGTACCGCCGAATTGCTCAACACGTGGGGCGTGAGGTCTCCACAGTACATCGATGTTGTCGCCAGTGGTCGGCGGAAGGTGCACGTGCCCGTCGACCTGGGACCGGACCGCAGCGACGCACGGATGCACGCCAAGACCGTAGGATCCTACGCAGTGCCGTAGGGGACCGCACCGCCACTTCCCAGCAAATTAGGGACACTGTTGCTCCTGGGGTATCGGCGAGGACCATTCGCAACCGTCTCCATGAAGCTGGGCTACGGTCCCGCACACCGTTAGGCCGTCTTCCGCTCACGCCCCAACATCGTGCAGCCCGCCTCCAGTGGTGTCGCGACAGGCGTGAATGGAGGGACGAATGGAGACGTGTCGTCTTCAGCGATGAGAGTCGCTTCTGCCTTGGTGCCAATGATGGTCGTATGCGTGTTTGGCGCCGTGCAGGTGAGCGCCACAAACAGGACTGCATACGACCGAGGCACACAGGGCCAACACCCGGCATCATGGTGTGGGGAGCAATCTCCTACACTGGCCGTACACCACTGGTGAATGTCGAGGGGACACTGAATAGTGCACGGTACATCCAAACCGTCATCGAACCCATCGTTCTACCATTCCTAGACCGGCAAGGGAACTTGCTGTTCCAACAGGACAATGCACGTCCGCATGTATCCCGTGCCACCCAACGTGCTCTAGAAGGTGTAAGTCAACTACCCTGGCCAGCAAGATCTTCGGATCTGTCCCCCATTGAGCATGTTTGGGACTGGATGAAGCGTCGTCTCACGCGGTCTGCACGTCCAGCACGAACGCTGGTCCAACTGAGGCGCCAGGTGGAAATGGCATGGCAAGCCGTTCCACAGGACTACATCCAGCATGTCTACGATCGTCTCCATGGGAGAATAGCAGCCTGCATTGCTGCGAAAGGTGGATATACACTGTACTAGTGCCGACATTGTGCATGCTCTGTTGCCTGTGTCTATGTGCCTGTGGTTCTGTCAGTGTGATCATGTGATGTATCTGACCCCAGGAATGTGTCAATAAAGTTTCCCCTTCCTGGGACAATGAATTCACGGTGTTCTTATTTCAATTTCCAGGAGTGTACATCGAAAACTACATATCGGATCAAAAAAAGTTATAATTCCAAATTTTTTGCCCTGATGGGGACTCCTAACGATACCACACTCGAACCGCCACTCCACCCCATGCATGGGTGCCAGAGGGGGAACTTAGAAATCTTCAATGAGTACCCCGTTTTAATTGCAGATTACGATTGTACGACAATTGCGCTGTAATCGGAGGAATAGAAATGTATACGCAAGCATAATTTACAACACGTTACTCAATGGGCCTTTAATGCTCAATGCCGCGAGGGACCCCACCTCCACGCTGCAAGGGTAGGACAGGCCAGTATTTCATAACTTCTAATTGGAAACCTCATTCACAAAGCTGTATTCTCCCGACATATCGAACAGGGAACTACTCTACGAGCTACCGTGACCGTGTAGCCAAACACGACGTATCGTAACAGGTAGTACACTGCGACCAGAGCTCACGTATTGTGCAGACATAGAACAGATAGCGGCTCGAAACATTACAATAGTTGCGCAGGTTTATTGCCTGCACACCTACCTATCATTTGGAGAACAGACGAGCAAGTGGATGATGAATGTTGTAATCAAAGAAGAAAAAATTGAAATGATCCTGATTCAGGAAAATGTAGGAGAAATGTTGAGCCTGGTGTTTGCCTTATATGCCGAGCGTTTTCCAGAGAATGCTCGCACTCGCTCTTTCTGTATGTCTGATGGCAGCGTACAGACCGTCAAAAGGAAACGAAGCAAACATATTGCCGGAGAAGCTAATTAAATAGCTGTACTAGTGGCAGTGCGCCACGACCCACGGATAAGCGCCCGGCAATTACACCACGACTCCGGTATGTCCGTAGGTAGTATTGTCACGATACTGCATGGTCATTAGTATCATCCGTACCGAGTGGCACTGCATCAAGAACTTCATGGCACCGATTTCCGTAACCGGGTAGAGTTTTGTGAATGGGCACTTCAACAAATGCAAACGACCCCCACCTTCTTTGCCGACTGTACATGCATGAATCATGGTAGCATTAACGGGCGTAACATGCATTACTGGAATGTAGACAATACCCACTGGTTACGGCAGGTTGACCGTAGTTAACGTATGGTATGGCATCAGGGGGAATTAACTCATTGGTCCATATTTTAACGACGGTACGTTGAATGGATACAAACATAGAACCTTTTTGGAACAGGAGCCGGCCGGGGTGGCCGAGCGGTTCTAGGCTCTACAGTCTGGAACCGCGCTACCGCTACGGTCGCAGGTTCGAATCCTGCCTCGGACATGGGTGTGTGTGATGTCCTTAGGCTAGTTAGGTTTAAGTAGTTCTAAGTTTTAGGGGACTGATTACCTCAGAAGTTAAGTCCCATTGTGCTCAGAGCCATTTGAACCATTTGGAACAGGAACTACCGGCGCTACTGCAGGATGTCGCCCTGTAGGTTCGACAACGTATGTGGTTTCAGCATGACGGTTGCGCAACGCATTAGGCAATTGAAGCGCGGAAAGTATTAGACCGTGTTTACAATGGTCGATGCAATGGCTAGGTCGCCTGATGTGATGTAGCCGGATTTCTTTCTGTAGGGATATTTAAAAGATAACGTGTAACAGGAACTGTGAAAAGACCTTGGAAACATGGTAGACCGCATGAGAAACGCCAGTGCTGACATTGCCGGTGTGGTGTCACCGCCAGACACCACACTTGCTAGGTGGTAGCCTTTAAATCGGCCGCGGTCCGTTAGTATACGTCCGTTAATATAGCCTTCAGCTACGTCATTTGCGTCGACCTAGCAAGGCGCCATATTCAGTTACTATTCTGAACAGATAATATTGTGAATCATGTACCGTCAAGAGCGACGCTCATCATTAATGGATTAAAGTTAAGTATCAAACTAATTACGTCCGCTTTCTGAATTCTAACTCCTTGTCATGTTCCAGACCTCACGTCAGTAGAGTCCTTCCCTCCTCACGCCAGCCTGCGTGAGCTAAAACGCGTGCATTTCGGCCCCCACTAGTAACACGGTATTGGCTCTTCTGCCAACACAACAGCCGGAGATATGCGCGTGTCCTGTGTACGATCATTTGAAAAGCGGGTCACTGAGTGTATTGAAGTTACTATGTTTGAACACTTACTACAATTGGAGAAGTAGAGTGGTTTCCACCTCGAGCCACGGCCACGGCCATAGTGGCGCGTGGAGTAGTCCCTTGTTCGATATGACAGAGGAATACAGTGTTGAGAATGGGATTTCCAATTAGAAGTTTTGATATACTTGTCTGTCCCGCCCTCGTACATGGAGATGGGATCCCAGATGCCGCTGGATATTCGAGGGCCACTGACTAGCACGTTGTAAATTCGATTATGTATCCATTTCTATTCTTCCGATTACAACGCCATGTGTGGCGAAACGAGGAAAATGCTTCAGACAAAACATATGTAGACTTTGTCGGTAGAATGGCAATCTGCAATAAAAAACGGGGTTCCGGTTGAAGTTTTCAAAGTTTCCACCCAGCCACCCACGGACGGGTTGGAATGGCGGGTCGAGTGTGGTATCGTCGGATGTCCCCAGGGGAGTTATACAGGCCTCGCTGCCGGAGCACGCGACCGAGTCGTGGGCTGACGTCCGTGGTGGGTGTGCGCCAGCTGACGGTGTCGTCGCGGCCGGCGCCGCTGCGGCTGTCGGTGCTGGCGGCGGCGGTGTCGGCGCCGGGGCTGTGCGGCGTGCCGGCCGGCACCGACGTGGCCGTCCTGCCCTCGATGCCGCCGGCGCGCCTCGCCAGGGCGCTGCGGGCCGCGCGCGACTCGGCCGCGCAGCGCGCCTGCCCCCTCGCGCTCGCCCTCGACCTCGCCGGCCCGGAGTTCCGCACCGGCTCCGTCTACCACGGACCGGAGGTCTGCGGCTTATTTCTTTTATTTTTTTTATTTATGAATTTGGCCTGCTATGGACCGCATACAACTTAAGACTTATGGTGTTTCTTTTTCTTCCGTTCTTCCCAGTACTTCTTCATTTTCTCGCCAACTGCTCGTCTCTGCTCATCTGATTCATAAAGTATCTGGAATAGTGTTCGTCTGTCAACTGAGTCGTAGGCCTTCTTGAAGTCTACGAAAATAACTACTGTATTTTTATTTTGTATAGCTCTCACTCTCAAAATTGTTTTTAAATTAAGAATATGTTCTGCACATGATCTACCTTTTCTAAATCCTGCATGATAATCTCCTATATTAGGTCCTGCTTGTTCCTCTATTCTATTTAAAAGTGCTTTACGAAGTATTTTGTATGTCACTGGTAACAAGGATATGCCCCTGTAGTTGTTGGTGTCTGTTTTATCTCCTTTTTTATGGAGAGGGTGGATCAATGCTTATACATACACTGAAGCGCCAAAGAAACTGGTATAGGCGTGCATATTCAAATACGGAGATATGTAAAAAGGCACAATAAGGTGCTACGGTTGGCAACGCCTACATAAAGCCTAGTTTACACGACGACATTGGGTTGCGCCACTCGTTGCGTGGAATGAGTTGCGCGCAAATGCTTTCATATATGACTGTAGACACGGCGACATCAGTATATACTTCAGTTTCGTTGTTTTGTAAGTCCTTGACTCGTGTCTGAAGTGAAATTTTTGGCAGTTGCACGTCGCGCGAGGTGTGATGGAGTTAAAGCTTGTTGTACGGAATTTCTGCATAAGAAAAAAAATAAGAAACGTGTTTCGATTCGAGACTGGATGAAGTAAGGACGTCAGCTCGGTTGCTCAGCATCCTTGCTGAAATAAGGACATCGAAAGGGTCCAAAAAAGGGCAGCTCGTTCTGTATTATCACGTAATAGGGGAGAGAGTGTGGCAGATATGATACGCGAGTTGGGATGGAAGTCATTAAAGCAAAGACCTTTTTCGTCGCGGCGAGATCTATTTACGAAATTTCTGTCACCAACTTTCTCTTCCGAATGCGAAAATATTTTGTTGAGCCCAGGCTACATAGATAGGAATGATCATCAAAATAAAATCAGAGAAATCAGAGCTCGAACAGAAAGGATTAGATGTTCGTTTTTCCCGCGCGCTGTTCGGGAGTGGAATGCTAGAGAGATATTATGATTGTGGTTCGATGAACCCTCTGCCAAGCACTTAAATGTGAATTGCAGACTAATCATGTAGATGTAGATGTAGAATAATTTATAACCGAACATCCAACAAGTTCTTTTAATTATCTTAGAATGTCACCAGAACTGTTCACGTTTCTTCTAAATAGAGTTACTTATGCGATAAGGGATAAAGGTACTGTAATGCATGAAGCACTGTCATCAGAACTGAAATTACATATCATATGGCGTGCGTTACAGTAGAGAACACTCGGCATGCTACAAGATACGGTTTTAGTTGGTGACGCATTTTTAATTAACACCAATAATTTTTAACATTAACAGTAATAATTATTAACATTACCAACAATAATTATTCGAAGCAGGTCGCATTAAGAGGAGAGTGGTTTGCAAGCAACTCTCTTGAAGATAGATCTGTACAGTGGCAATATTTCAAAATTATAACATATGTGAATGGGGAGCACTGCAGCGACGTTTTAAATACATGAATACTGAATAAAGAATGCAGCTTCTTGAATTTGTATAACCTTCCCTCCTGTCAACAATATTGCTTAACAAAGAATTGCCAACTCGAACGATGTAGGCGAGAGCATTGCCACAGCTAGAAATACACTTGCTTGTATTTTTCTTAATTTAGTTGTATATGTGCTCCTAACTCAATAAACTTTGCCCTGCAGCTCAGATACTGTCAAACCATCTATGTTATGATCGCACATGACCGTCTCAGTGGCAGCAATATGTTGCTTATTTTTGTAATTAGCATCACTGAAATCCCAGCAACACCTATGCAAAGCATACGTATCCAAAAAAGCGAACATTATTCTTCGTTCCCAACTTCATATTTCAGATTGTTTACACTCTACGAACACACATAACCTCAAAACTCATGCAACTAGTGTCGCCAAAGTTGGAACACGCCGAAAGTGTTTAGTTTCACCAACGAATTGCGCAAACGCGCGGCGCCCATGTGCAGTGGCCGGTAGCGCAGTTGCCTGCAACCTAGTGTCGTCGTGTAAGCTAGACTTAAGACAAGTGTCTGGCGCAGCTGTTGTATGGGTTACTGCTCCTACAATGGCAGCTTATCAAGATTTAAGTGAGTTTGAACATGGTGTTATAGTCGGCGCGCGAGCAATGGGACACAGCATCTGTGCGGTAGCGATGAAGTGGGTATTTTCCCATATGACTATTTGACGAGTGTACTGTGAATATCAGGAATTCGAAAAAAACAATAAATCTCAGACATCACTGTGGCCGGAAAAAGATCCTACAAAAACGGGACCAACGACGACTGAAGAGAATCGTTCAACATGACAGATGTGCAACCCTTCCGCAGATTGCTGCAGATTTCAATGCTGGGCCATCAGTGTCAGCGTGCGAACAATTCACCGAAATATCATCGATATGGGCTTTCTGAGACGAAGGCCCACTCGTGTACCCTTGATGACTGCACGACAGCCGGCCGCTGTGACCGAGCGGTTCTAGGCACTTCAGTCCGGAACCACGCGCCTGCTACGGTCGCTGGTTCGAATACTGCCTCGGGCATGGATACGTGTGACGTCCTTAGGTTGGTTAGGTTTAAGTAGTTTCTAAGTCTAGGGGACTGATGACCCCAGATGTTAAGTCCCATAGTGCTCAGAGCCATTTGAACCATTTTTGAGCTGCACGACACAAAGCTTTACGCCTCGCCTGGGCCCGTCAACACCGGCATTGGACAGTTGACGACTGGAAACATATTGCCTGGTTGGACGACTCTTGTTTCGAACTGTATCGAGCGGATGGGCGTTGTACGGGTATGGGGACAGTCTTATGAATCCATGGACCCTACATGTCAACAAGAGAGTGTTCAAGCTGGTGGAGGCTCTGTAATGGTGTGGGGCGTGTGCACTTCGAGTGATATGGAACCCCTGGTACGTCTAGATACGACTCTGACAGGTGACACGTACGTAAGCATCCCGTCTGATCACCTGCATCCTTTCATGTCTACTGAACATTCCGACAGACTTTGGCAATTCCAGCAGGACAAAGCGAAACCCCACATATCGAGAATTGCTACAGAGTGGCTCCAGGAACACCCTTCTGAGTTTAAACACTTCCGCTGGCCAACAAACTCCCTAGACATGAACATTGTTAAGTATATCTGGGATACCTTGCAACGTGCTGTTCAGAAGAGATCTCCATCCCCTTGTACTCTTACGGCTTCATGGACTGTTCTGCAGGATTCGTGGTGCCAGTTCCTTCCAGCACTGCTTCAGACACTGGTCGAGTCCAAACCACGTCGTGTTGTGTCGCTTCTGCGTCCTTGTGAGATCCTACACCATATTAAGCACGTGTACCAGTTTCTTTGGTTCTTCAGAATTTATATATATGCAGAGTGGCCAGAAACAGTTTTAAAAGGTTGCATGGGTGACAAATAAGTGTTAAGAAAATATGTTCGATACCTTGCCCCATTTCCGAGTTAATTAGCATTCAGTTTAACCAATCAGGCCGTAGCGCACGCAAAATCAAGCGGCCGCCAGATACGGTGTCGCAAAACGTGTTCTTCATTTGATTTCCTAAAACCGAAAAAGAGAGCACTACAAAAATTAGACATGGGACGGTAGTAACGTGAGCCAAAGGTTGAGTCAGCTTGTGCGCTATCACCCTCGCTTTGAGAACAACTGATATTGTCTGTATCTGGTCGGCCACTCGAATTTGCGCTTGCAGTGGCCTGGTTGGCTATCTTCAGTGCTAATTAGTTCGGAAATGGAGCAACCTATCAAATTCTTTTCATAAGAATTATTTCTCAGCGCAACCTATACTGCAACACTCTTACAAGCTTTTCAGACTTGTTCTGAACACCCTATACTTACATCTGTGTGTGTTGTGTGTGATTCAGTTGCCCCTACCGATGAGTTTTATGCAATCCGCAACGCATTAAAAACCGCGTGGGAGATTTTCGTGTTCTCTCGCTCGTTACGTGTAAACTATTACTCCTACACAAAAAACAGACAGGGCCTTCTTGTAGGAAATTTAATGCAGGTACATTAGGTACTGAGACACATTCTCGCTGGAGGCCATAGTTTTCGAGTTATTCAAGAGAAACGCTTTTGATAGTCACTTTTGTATGTTTTTTCTTGAATAATTCGAAAACTTACGGGCTCTAGAGAAAACATATTTCAGTACAAAATTTAACTACACTAAATTTTCCTACAAAAAGGTCCTTCTCATTTTGTCTGCAGTAGTAATATTTCGGATGTAACGACAAGAGAATATGAAAATCTGGCACACGTGCTATTTGAAGACACTGCGAGTTGCATGAAACTCTTCGGTAGTAACAGCTGAATCACCGTTTATATATGTATATACAGGGTGGTCCACTGATCGTGACCGGGCCAAATATCTCACGAAATAAGCGTCAAACGAAAAAACTACAAAGAACGAAACTTGTCCATCTTGAAGGGGGAAACCAGATGGCGCTATGGTTGGCCCGCTAGATGGCGCTGCCATATGTCAAACGGATATCAACTGCGTTTTTCTAAATAGGAATCCCCATTTTTATTACATATTTGTGTAGTTGGTAAAGAAATACGTATGTTTTAGTTCGACCACTTTTTTCGCTTTTTGATAAATGGCGCTGTAATAGTCACAAACATATGGCTCACAATTTTAGACGAACACTTGGTAACAGGTAGATTTTTTAAATTAAAATACAGAAAGTGGGTACGTTTGAACATTTTATTTCGGTTGTTCCAATGTGATGCATGTACCTCCGTGAACTTATCATTTCTGAGAACGCATGCTGTTACAGCGTGATTATCTATAAACACCACGCTAATGCAATAAATGCTCAAAATGATGTTCTTCAACCTCAATGCATTTGGCAATACGTGCAACGACATTCCTCTCAATAGCGAGTAGTTCGCCTACCGTAATGTTCGCACATGCATTGACAATGCACTGACACATGTTGTCAGGCGTTGTCGGTGGATCACGATACCAAATATCCTTGAACTTTCACCACAGAAAGAAATCCGGGGACGTCAGATTCGGTGAACGTGCGGGCCATGGTATGGTGCTTCGACGACCAATCAACCTGTCATGAAATATGCTATTCAATATCGCTTCAACAGCACGCGAGCTATGTGCCGGACATCCATCATGTTGGAAGTACATCGCCATTCTGTCATGCCGTGAAACATCTTGTACTAACATCGGTAAAACATTACGTAGGAAATCAGCATACATTGCACCATTTAGATTGCCATCGATAAAATGGGGGCCAGTTGTCCTTCCTCCCATAATACCGCACAATACATTAACCCGCCAAGGTCACTGATGTTCCACTTGTCGCAGCCATCGTGGATTTTCCGTTGCCCAATAGTGCATATGATGCCGGTTTACGTTACCGCTTTTGGTGAATGACACTTCGTCACTAAAAGAACGCGTGCAAAAAATCTGTCATCGTCCCGTAATTTCTCTCGTGCCCAGTGGCAGACTGTACACGACGTTCAAAGTCGTCGCCATGCAATTCCTGGTGCATCGAAATATGGTACGGGTTCAATCGATGTTGATGTAGCATTCTCAACACCGACGTTTTTGAGATTCCGGATTCTCGCGCAATTTGTCTGCTACTGATGTGCGGATTTGCCGCGACAGCAGCTAAAACACCTACTTCGGCATCATCATTTATTGCAGGTCGTGGCTGACGTTTCACATGTGGCTGAACACTTCCTGTTTCCTTAAATAACGTAACTATCCAGGGAACGGTCCGGACACTTGGATGATGTCGTGCAGGATACCGAGCAGCGTACGTAGCAGACGCCCGTTAGGCATTTTGATCACAATAGCCATACATCAACACGATATCGACCTTTTCCGCAATTGGTAAACGGTGAATTTTAACATGGGTAATGTATCACGATGCAAATAGCGTCCGCACTGGCGGAATGTTACGTGATACCGCGTAATTATACGTTTGTGACTATCACAGCGCCATCTGTCACAAAGCGAAAAAAGTGGTCCAACTAAAACATTCATATTTCTTTACGTACTACACGAATATGTAATAAAAATGGGGGTTCCTATTTAAAAAAAAATGCAGTTGATATCCTTTTGGCCTATGGCAGCGCCATCTAGCGGGCCACCCATGGCGCCATCTGGTTTCCCCCTTCAAGCTAGACGAGTTTCGTTCTTTGTAGTTTTTTCGTTTGATGCTTATTTCGTGAGATATTTGGCCCAGTCACTATCAGTGGATCACCCTGTATACATACAAAGAACTTGATAGTATATATATATATATATATATATATATATATATATATATATATATACACTCCTGGAAATGGAAAAAAGAACACATTGACACCAGTGTGTCAGACCCACCATACTTGCTCCGGACACTGCGAGAGGGCTGTACAAGCAATGATCACACGCACGGCACAGCGGACACACCAGGAACCGCGGTGTTGGCCGTCGAATGGCGCTAGCTGCGCAGCATTTGTGCACCGCCGCCGTCAGTGTCAGCCAGTTTGCCGTGGCATACGGAGCTCCATCGCAGTCTTTAACACTGGTAGCTTGCCGCGACAGCGTGGACGTGAACCGTATGTGCAGTTGACGGACTTTGAGCGAGGGCGTATAGTGGGCATGCGGGAGGCCGGGTGGACGTACCGCCGAATTGCTCAACACGTGGGGCGTGAGGTCTCCACAGTACATCGATGTTGTCGCCAGTGGTCGGCGGAAGGTGCACGTGCCCGTCGACCTGGGACCGGACCGCAGCGACGCACGGATGCACGCCAAGACCGTAGGATCCTACGCAGTGCCGTAGGGGACCGCACCGCCACTTCCCAGCAAATTAGGGACACTGTTGCTCCTGGGGTATCGGCAAGGACCATTCGCAACCGTCTCCATGAAGCTGGGCTACGGTCCCGCACACCGTTAGGCCGTCTTCCGCTCACGCCCCAACATCGTGCAGCCCGCCTCCAGTGGTGTCGCGACAGGCGTGAATGGAGGGACGAATGGAGACGTGTCGTCTTCAGCGATGAGAGTCGCTTCTGCCTTGGTGCCAATGATGGTCGTATGCGTGTTTGGCGCCGTGCAGGTGAGCGCCACAATCAGGACTGCATACGCCCGAGGCACACAGGGCCATCATGGTGTGGGGAGCGATCTCCTACACTGGCTGTACACCACTGATCGTCGAGGGGACACTGAATAGTGCACGGTACATCCAAACCGTCATCGAGCCCATCGTTCTATCATTCCTAGACCGGCAAGGGAACTTGCTGTTACAACAGGACAATGCACGTCCGCATGTATCCCGTGCCACCCAACGTGCTCTAGAAGGTGTAAGTTAACTACCCTGGCCAGCAAGATCTCCGGATCTGTCCCCCATTGAGCATGTTTGGGACTGGATGAAGCGTCGTCTCACGCGGTCTGCACGTCCAGCACGAACGCTGGTCCAACTGAGGCGCCAGGTGGAAATGGCATGGCAAGCCGTTCCACAGGACTACATCCAGCATATCTACGATCGTCTCCATGGGAGAATAGCAGCCTGCATTGCTGCGAAAGGTGGATATACACTGTACTAGTGCCGACATTGTGCATGCTCTGTTGCCTGTGTCTATGTGCCTGTGGTTCCGTCAGTGTGATCATGTGATGTATCTGACCCCAGGAATGTGTCAATAAAGTTTCCCCTTCCTGGGACAATGAATTCACGGTGTTCTTATTTCAATTTCCAGGAGTGTATATCAAGTTCTTTTAAATTTGACTCGTCTTTGTAAGCAATGAAACAACATCACATGCCTTCCCAATCCGTGACGTTTCATTTCGCTTCCTCCTCCTTTCTGGTGTTTAACTTTTTTGTCAGCTAGTAGATATATAATGTGTGTGTGTCTGCTGTAATTAGCGTTCGGTGGTGTACATATACGTATCTCTCTGATAGAATCACGGAGCAACCAAAAAAGAAGTTAGTGTGGTATTGTGATGGCTTCATGAGCAATCTTGAATACTAAAAACTATGTATGAAGGGTTGATCTGTAAAAGCCTGCCCTAAAGACATCTGACCACTCGTTTTTTACATATGAAACATTCCTCCATAAAAGAGCAAGGTGAAAATTTCTCGGGGATGCCAATATATTTTGTTTTGTTATGTTTGTACTTGTTGTACACTAACTTAAATCAGTGTCTCTTTATCTGTGAAATAGTTCTGTTTAAAACACACCGCAAGACATTAAAAGACCTCGAAGGATTATTCGAATGGGGCGGAAATAAGGAGATGTGATGTACATTTACAGACAAACAAATTATTAGAATTTAACAGAGATAGGATGATTTATTGAGGAGAAAAACTTTGACAAATTGAGTAAGTCAGTTCGAAGTGGGACCCATCATTGAAGACAATTCTACGTCAGTCAATGAGTTCGAGGCCGAAGACGTGTCTGGAGGCGCCCCGGACGCGATTGGTTACCAACCTGACTGTCGCTCGCGATACCGCCCGATAACCAGGAGTAATGGTCTGCGATGCCATTTCTTTTCATAGCCTCTTTTGTAGTCACCCGCGACACTCTTACAGCGAAGCGGTATGTCGAAGATATTCTACGGCACGTTTTGTTGTCCGTCATGGCAAGCCATCCTGGGCTTACATTTCACCATGGTAATGCCCGCACGCACACGGTGAGAGTTGCTTCTGCCCGTATTCGTGCTTACCAAACCCTACCTTTGTCAGAAAGGTCACCAGACCTCTCCCCAGTTGAGAACGTTTGGAGCATTATGGTCAGGACCTTCCAACCATCTCGGAATTTTGCCGTTCTAAAGCGCCAATTGGACGGAATCTGGCACGATATTTCCCTGAAGGAGGTCCAGCAGCTCTGTCAATCAATGCCAATGAGAATAACCGCTTGCATAAGGGGTAGAGGCGGACCAACATGACTTGCTCAGTTTGCAAAGCTCTTTCTCTTGAATAAGTCATCCAAATTTTCTGGTATTGTAATAATTTGTTTGACTGTACGTGAATATCACATCTACCGATTTCCGCCTCATTCGGATAATTCCTTCGTGGTATGTCGCTTTTTTTATCTTAGAGTGCAGTTTATAAGGTAGTGTAATGAATTAACTGGAACACCATTCCATTGTAAAAGTATTATCTTCGATAGTTTATGGCCAAAGGAAGTTTATCCAAAGTTGGTCTAGCTTCATAAAGAGCCTTATCCTTCGTTTTCATCCCGAAACTCTAGGTTGGGAATCAACTATATAAGGAAAACGACAGATTGCTACTCACTGTGAAGATGACTCATGGAGTTGCAGACAGGCATAACGAAAAGATTGTTACGATTTAACTTTCGGCTAAAGACTTCTTCAAATAAAACACAAAGGAACTTACACACACATTCATTCACTCAAACGAGCACATCTCACGCAAAGATGAATTCCATATCCGGCAGATCGGAGCGGAATGAATGTCTGTGTGTGTGTTTTTTTGTTTGTTTTTTGTTTGTGTGTTTTGTTAGCTGAAGAAAGTCTTGGCCGAAAGCTAAATCGTAACAATCTTTTCATTGTGCCAGTCTGCAACTGAACTTTTTGTCTTTACGATCAGTAGCAATCTATCCTTTTCCTCATACTGTTAAAAAAAAGGTCTTTTCCAGTCTTTTATTTCAAAAATGCGCCATACCCTGCAAATGTGTTTGTTTCCGGTACACGGAAAGTGTACTTCAGGAGAGAGGTAGGCATGCGCAAATGCTCTTCCTTGCCACATCTAAGGCTGGTGTGGTCTGATCTCTCTTCAGGTAACTCCCCACGAACGGAACGGCCAATGACGGTACTTGCCGAGGCTGCTCTCAGGGTATCTGGAAACGCCGCACCATGACGGTCCACCTAGCGGCCACTAAGAAGTCACAAGTTGTCCAAGTTCTCATACAAGACTCTGTATGTCATCTTTTCAGAGATGGTTGCGGGATTCGGTTGGTCGCTGCGAGATGTCAAATCAAACACCTTTCAGACGTCCAACTTCCAAACTTATTTTATTTGGCTACCAGTTTCGGCGATTTACTACGCCACCTTCAGGCCCCCGACCGACGTGCAGAAAGATTCCACCCCGGTTCTTGTCAAAATAGGGCCCAGCATTCAAATACTGGTATCTGCAGATTTCTGCTTGCTATAGCGATTGCTTCAACCGTTATCTGCCGATTATTCACAGTTTGTAAATTAGATGGCTGACAGGTGTTTGATTTGACGTCTTGTTCTCACACAACGTCCTCTGCTTGTTTGTGTTCCTTTATTATTGGGTTATCTCCGTTGATGTTACACGTTTTGCTTCATATGCCCACTCTTTGCTTTGATCAACTTCTACAAAGCAAATGCCTGGGTTTCTGCTGTGGTTGCTTCAACTCTTCTTTCCTTCCGACAGGTTTCTAATTACTTCAAGAACATATTTGATATTTCGTTCAGTTTGTTCCGCTACTTTTCTTTTTTCAGTGTTACAGAAAGTATTTTATTTTGGAAGCTTTTTTATTATCATCTGCCTCTACTGGCTGTTTGTTGCACTCCCATATCACGTGATCCGGTGTTCCTTCACACCCACACTCACTTGAATTGCTGGGTATTCGGCTTATTCGTTTCAGGTAACTAGGGCATGATCCACGTCCGTTCAAGTAGTGGCTCATACCGTTTGGGGGATTCGCGTATCTTAAACTAAGCCGCTTCTTTACGTTCGGGAGGAAACAGTAAACACGTTTACCTGTTGTCGCTGTGCCCCATGAACGTATCATTCCCGTTTAAGGCCAGCTTAAATTTCTTGCTTAATTCTTACAAGTTGTCCTACGTTTTTCTACGGCCTTTGAACGTCTACATTCTTTAATCAGTGCTATGTACCCTTCTTCCAAAATTGCACCTCTATTGCCGGCCGCGGTGGTCTCGTGGTTCTAGGCGCGCAGTCCGGAACCGTGCGACTGCTACGGTCGCAGGTTCGAATCCTGCCTCGGGCATGGATGTGTGTGATGTCCTTAGGTTAGTTAGGATTAAGTAGTTCTAAGTTCTAGGGGACTGATGACCACAGCAGTTGAGTCCCATAGTGCTCAGAGCCATTTGAACCATTTTTTTGCACGTCTATTGACATGATTCCTAAAACAACTAGCAGGGCTCCAGCCGGTGTAGTTCTGTATGCACGTGCAAAACCAAGAATAACGCTTCGTTCTACACGAACCAGCGCTTGTGCTGATTTCACCAGTTGCAGCCTATGAGCCCAGACGCTAGGTTCGTAGTCTGCAGTAGCTACCATAATGGCCTCGAAAGGTACATTCCAATACTTTTCAATACTTTTTAATGGGAATCCAAATATATTCTGTCATGTATTCGTTGTTTTGTGCGTTATGGTAACTCCTTTTCCTCAATAATGTTGGATGTGAGCTGAGAAATTTTGTTTCTCCTCTAACAGCATCTCCAGATGTTTGGTGATCTCTCGCTTTGAAGTTGGGGGATTTCTGCTTCTTGAGAGCTTCCGTTTAAGCAGTAGGTAACCTCTTTTACGTGCAACCATCTGAAGTTTATTCTCTATAAATCATTCTTGCAGTGTTTATAGAGCGTGTTTGCAATTGTCTTTTAGTTTGCAACTTGAATCTCCAGTTACCACCGATAAAGCACATCGTTCTTTCTTTCCTCATGGCTGCTACCTTTCCTGGCAGTAGCTCATGGGTGACATCCCAAAATACGGGGTCACAGACCGAGTGTTGTTGACATCCTTCAGTTAGATCATTTACTAACGGTTTACTGGAGCAACTTTGTTTGGTTCATATCCCACAGACTTAATCTCTTAGACATCTGATGCCCTGCAGCTGTGAAATTAAGGCTGGTCACCATAAATTATCAAATGCTTTCGAAAGTCCACCAACATTCCCACGATATACTTTTCATGTAGAAACTGACGAAGCGTAAAACGTTGTTTGTGAGATCCTCCGTCGATTTTATCTTAATAAAACCACACTGATTGGGGTCTATGCTTGAGTCCTGTGAGTTCCTAATCATCCACACGAAATAGTCCCCATTAAGTTTACGAGGCGTATTGGCCTGTATGACTCCGCTACTATTGGATCAATACGGTGGTGCCCGCTATCTTTCAGACATTCGTTATTTTACCATGAAGAAGACATTCATTTTATAATTGTGTAGGCAGGGCAGGGCGCTGCCTTTTAGTGCCTAGAGAATCACGGCTTTTACTCTGGCAGGCTCTACAGCTTTATTCTACTTCAATGTCAGAATGGCCGTCCTCAGTTGATTTTCTCTTTCGAAACTTATACTGATTGGGGTTGATGCCTATTAGATTCGTGTAAATTTATAATCGTCCACACGAAGGTTTGCCTTGAATCTTCTCCATTAATTTCAAGAGGCATACTGGCCGGTAGGACTTCGCTCCCGTCCCTTTTTCAACATCGTGATACCCGCTGTTTCCCAAACGTTCGATATTTTCCTGGAAGAAGACATTCATTGTGTAATTGAGTAAGGTATCGCAAGTCTCTATCTTTTAATGCCTGCAGAACCACGGCTTTCATTCTGCCAGGCCCTGGAGCCTTATTCTTCTTCAACTTCAGAATGAAGTGAGCCAGAGACAGCAAACTTCAGAATGGCAGTAGTCACTCCTTCTTCACAAAACTGAATTAAGGGTGTTATACACAGGCATTATCTTAGGGCAAATTTATCTCTTTTCTTCGCTGTTTCTGTCGTTCTTGTAGTTGTCATTCACCTGGGAGCAGCATCTCCATTGAAAGTTCTTCTGTATCGTCCCATGGTGTCGCTTTGGCCTCGTAGAGCCGAATACCGTCGGTGACATTATCTTTTGTTCCACCAGTGTATACGGCGAGTCTCAGACAACAGTAGCTCTTTTTATGAAGTATCCCTCTCGTTGTTCCTTCGTAAGCTTTAGTAATTTTTTGTATTTCGACCTGGTGCAGCCGTGAATTTGTAGTCATCTGTAACGCTCTTGAGCACCTATCGCTTTCCGGTGGAATTTTCTATGTTTGCTCCTCTGCTCTACACTGCCTTCGGATCACCAGGACTTAACCTTTTGAAGGGAATTGTTGTCTTTTGCGATGTCTAGAGTCCTGTTTGATTTTTTCTGTCACTTCATCAATTTCACATTCTCCGTGGGTGAATGGAGGTTTAACGTTTGCCATTAGAAGTTCCCAATTCTCCCTTTGTAAGTTATATACTCTTCCTATGAAATTCGATCTACCCTCTTCAGTATTGTATGAATGAGATCAAAATGTATAAGGTTATGTTTACTGGCTTAAGACCTTCTCATACTGTCGACGATACTATCTAGTTACAGGCGTTCCGACTGGGTAGGCGACGTCATTATTTGATGACGCACCAGCTATGTCGCGATTTGTGGGCGGTTTTAAAGATATGTAGGTGACATGTGAGCCTAGTTCCAGAATTAAAACTTGCAGCTCTATTCCTATCATCTGTTTCTTTGTTGAGTCGAAGCGGCGATTTTGTGTTTGCATCGGGTGACTGGTCTTGTGCCTTGAATCACTGAAATTTCTAACATACGTCCAGTGTGGGTTCCGTAGGCATCGGTCTGCAGTCGATCATCTCGTTACTTGGTCGATCCACATCGGGGCCACTTTCTGCAGTAGTGCCAGATTGCATTTGGGAAAGGCATATGACACTTGCTGGAGGATGAGAATCTTGCACATATTTCAAAGACGGGGCTATGGAGGACACCTGCCCCACTTTATTAGAAAATTTTTAAAAGGTCAGGTGGGCCCTGTTTTATCGGGCTCTTTTATTCAGGACAACAGGGTACCTCAAGGTTACGTGCAGAACATACCCTTATTTGCTATAGCGATAACCTCATTACTATCTCCTGTCGGGTGTCTCAAACTCTCTCTTCATCGACGATTTCGAGGTGTATTGCAGCACTCGGTTGACATGTTTCATTGAGTGATGTCTCCAGCGCTGTTTCAATCATTTATATTCGTAGGGAGTGGAGAACAGCTTCCACTTTTCCGCCAAAAAAACGATCTGTATGAATTTCTGGGAGCAAAAGGAATATCTCCTAACATCTTTACATCTCTATCCCATTGCTCTTCCGTTCGTCGAACCATGAAGTTCTTCACGTTGACAGCCGATCAGCTCGCTGTATCAGTTCTCTGAATGCCCTGCGCATTCAGAGTGGCACCTCTTGGGGAGCATTCCGGACAGTTGTTCTTCGTTTATATCACACCTTTGTCAAATGGAAGCTGGGCTCTGGATGGATCGTATACTCATGACAATCATCTTACGTCACCTTAACGCGACTCACCACCACGGGGTCGGTCTGGCTACTGGTGCATTCCCCATCAATCCAGTCATCAGCCTCTATGCGAAATCTGCCGAATTACCCGGCGCGATGTCTACCTCTGAAAATACACTTGCCGATCGTCCTAATGGTCCAGCCACTCATCTTATACTCCCAACAATATGGGTCGGGCTACTAGTTCGTTGTTGTCTCCTAGTGTTTGATTTCGTATTCTTCTACGAAAGCTCTATCTCGCAATACTTTCTACATTCCCGAAGGGTTAGAGTCTTCCCTCACTCCATGGTTTCGTGCAGAGGTCCGTGGTGCCCATCTTGCATTTATTTTGCTTCCAAAGATCGCTACTGCAGCTTCGCTCATTCACATGAAATTTCTTGTGCCCCGCATGCAGTTTGAGGAGAGCTCCTTCATTTACACTGATGACTGTAAGGATGACAGTGGTATGGGAGGCGTCTTTATTGTCGGTGAAGAAGTTTCAGATGTCGCCCTTTACACCAACGCTCGGTTTTTTACGGCAGAGCTATTTGCCCCATATCAGGCTACCCCTCCATCAGGTAACACGAAATCTCTAAATCTGTTGGTAGCTATGATTCCCCCACTGCTGTCCAGAGCCTCCGTCCTTTAGTACAACTGGTCTGCAGCTTTTAGTTTGTTCAAATATATTCGCATCTTGTGAGAGTACAGGAAATAAACATTGGAGTGCAAAACTTAAGGACGGAAGTAACTTATGCATGGCGTTTCGCCACCAAATAACACACTTCAATGAAAGTTTGATCACATGCCCGGCGTAGTGCAGCATCTCGACGTAGCATGGAATCAACAAGTCGCTGGAAGTCCCCTGCAGAAGTATTGAGCGATGCTGCCTCTATAGCCGTCCATAATTGCAGAAGCGTTGCTGATGCAGCCTCTCGATTATGTGCCATAAATGAGAGGACGGATTCATGTCGGGCGATCTGGGGGGCCAAGTCATTCGATCAAATCGTACAGAATGTTCATCAAATCAGTCGCTAACAGTTGTGGCCCGGTGAAATGACATCGTTGTTTGGGAGCATGAAGTCCATGAATGGGTGCAAATGGTCTCCAAGGAGCAGAACATAACCATTTACAGTGAATGATCGGTTCAGTTGGACCAGAGGACCCAGCCCATTCCATGGAAATACAGCCCACACCATTATGGAGCCACCACCAGCTTGGACAGCTCTTACCAACTGAAACTGAGGCTCATCTGACCACACCACGGTTTTCCAGTAGTCTAGGATGCAACCGACATGGTGACGAGCCCAGGGGAGATGCTGCAAGCGATGTAGTGCTGTTCGTAAAGGAACTAGTGTCAGTTGCCTGCTGCCCTAGCCCATTAACGCTACATTTCGTCGCTTTTCCCTAACGGATAAGTTCATCGTACGTCCCAGATTGATTTGTGCGGTTATTTCACGCAGTGTTTCTTGTCTGTTAGCGCTGACAACTCTACGCCAACGTCGCAGACTCTCGGTCGTTAAGTGAAGACCGTCGACCACTGCGTTGTCCGTAGTGAGAAGTAATGCCTGAATTTGGGTTTATCGGCACAGTCTTGAAAATGTGGATCTCGATATATTGAACTTCCTAACGATTTCCGAAATGGAATGTCCTATGTGTCTGGCTCCAGCTACCATTCCGCAAGCCCGTTGATTCCCATCGTCCGGGAATAATCACATCGGAAACCTTTACACATGGATCACCTGAGAACAAAGGACAGCTCTACCAGTGCACTCCCCTTTTATACCTTCTGTACGCCATCTATATACATGCATGTCGCTATTCCATGACTTGTCTTACCTCAATATGTAGTACAGAAGGTAACTGAAAGATATACACAATGACACGAGCAGAAATGACACTTATATTCCAAGACAATAATTACACTGTAGTCACCCGATTTTGATGGCCTAGTGTAGCATTTCTTTTCATGTTCAAAATGTTCAAATGTGTGTGAAATCTTATGGGACTTAACTGCGAAGGTCATCATTCCCTAAGCTTACACACTACTTAACCTAAATTATCCTAAGGATAAACACACACACCCATGCCCGAGGGAGGACTCGAACCTCCAGCGGGAGGGGCCGTGCAATCAGTGACATGGCGACTCAAACCGCGCGGCCACTCCGCGCGGCACCCCTCCGCCGGAGGTTCGAGTCCTCCCTCGGGCATGGGTGTGTGTGTTGTTCTTAGCATAAGTCAGTTTAAGTTGTATGTAAGTCTAGGGACCGATGACCTAAGCTGTTTGCCGGCCGAAGTGGCCGTGCGGTTAAAGGCACTGCAGTCTGGAACCGCAAGACCGCTACGGTCGCAGGTTCGAATCCTGCCTCGGGCTTGGATGTTTGTGATGTCCTTAGGTTAGTTAGGTTTAACTAGTTCTAAGTTCTAGGGGACTAATGACCTCAGCAGTTGAGTCCCATAGTGCTCAGAGCCAATTGAACCTAAGCTGTTTGGTCTCCACACATTTGAACATTCTTTGGTCCTTGTGTGCAGATGTTGGCAGGAACAGTGTTTACCCTTTCCTTAAGTAGCTTTGCTGGATACAGACAATGTGCATATCTGTCTCCTCTGCGATTTTCTTTAATTTATGCATGATGGTCGCACATCTCATACCATTTATCAGACAAAGAGACCTGCAGACCGGCTAATCAAGGACTTTGATGAGCCTTGGGTCTTGTCCTGAGTACGTGGCTAGCGGTTTTTCTTGCGACGACCCGTAGTTTGTCGATGTTGAAGTTTCATACTCACATCCTACACCTATAGCGCGAATTCTCTTTCGACTAAGTGAGCGTAACTCATTGGCTAAGGTTTGTGGCTGTCAAGCTCGCGGTGCCAGTTCAAATCCTGCCTGTGTGTTTTTGTTTACAATAATGATTCGTGGGGAGGGCAGAGTAATCAGATACCTTACGCTGAAATCTTTTTGGCTGAAGAAAAAAGAAACTCGCAACGCACCGTAAAGATTATCCCACCCAAATTAACTCCACTTTGTCATCATTATGACGTTTATTTTTACAAAGAAATTCATAATGCTGGCTACTTACTGAAGACTAACATAGAAATCGCTTTGGGGGAAGATTCCACAACAACGCATTCTTTAATTCCAAATCAGTTCAGTGCACCTGCTTTCACAGGAATGATCAAATACACGTGGTTCGCATCGAAGTTGGTCGAAGAAAGAACAATCTTTCTGAATCCAGTATCGCTTCTGAAAAATCCGTGTGACTTCAAGGAAGTCGCATTCATTATATGTGAGTGGCGTTCTACAGACTTGTGTTTCGGCTGCTTCTACGACAATTGCCATCCGGAATTCTGTTCTAGCACACAAATAGATACGAATGATAGCGAGTAAGACGACTCTGTATTGTATTCTGTAACAAACGGAATGCTCGTTTGAAGGAAATTCGCTGTAATGATTGATTTATAAATGAAATTACCACTGCGAAAATGACTGCTTTTGAAAAACATTGCATTACATATCCTAATTAATGATGTTAGGACGATGAAACTGAAAGAAAGTAGACGAGTAGGTTTTAATCCGGTGCCTCTAGTCTGGCAGCTGTGAACATTAACCTCTGAGCTACACTCGCTTGGTCGAAACACGCTGAAGCGCCAAAGAAACTGGTATAGGCATACGTATTCAAATATAGAGATATGTAAACAGGCACAATACGGCATTGCGGTCGGCAACGCCTATAAAAGACAACAAGTGTCTGGCGCAGGTGTTAGATCGGTTACTGCTGCTACACTGGCAGGTTATCAAGATTTAAGTGAGTGTGAACGTGGTGTTACAGTCAGCGCACGAGCGATTTGACACAGCATCTGTGAGGTAGGGATGAAGTGGGGATTTTCCCTACGACGATTTCACTAGTGTACCGAGAATATCAGGAATCCGGTAAGCCGGCCGCGGTGGCCTAGCGGTTCTAGGTGCTTCAGTCTGGAACCGCGCTACTGCTACGGTCGCAGGTTCGAATCCTGCCTCGGGCATGGATGTGTGTGATGTCCTTAGGTTAGTTAGGTTTAAGTAGTTCTAAGTTCTAGGGGACTGATGACCTCAGATGTTAAGTCCCATAGAGCTCAGAGCTATTTGAACCATTTTTGAATCCGGTAAAACGTCAAATCTCCGACATCGTTGTGGCCGGAAAAAGATCCTGCAAGAACGGGACCAAAGACGACCGAAGAGAATCGTTCAACGTGACAAAAGTGCATCACTTCCGCAAATTGCTACAGACTTCAGTACTAGGCCATCAACAAGGGTCAGCGTGCGAAACATTCAACGAAACATAATCGATATGAGCTTTCGGAGCTGAAGGCCCACTCGTGTACCATTGATGACTGCACGACACAAAGCTTTACGGATCGCCTGGGCCCGTCAGCACCGACATTGGACTGTTGATGACTGGAAACATGTTGCATGGTCGGACGAGTCTCGTTTCACATTGTATCGAGCGGATGGACGTGTGCGGGTATGGGGACAACCTCATGAATCCTTGGACCGTGCTTGTCGGCAGGGGACTCTTCAAGCTGGTGGAGGCTCTGTAATAGTGTGGGGCATGTGCAGTTGGAGCGATATGTGACCCCTGAAACGTCTAGATACGAATCTGACAGGTGACACTTAACGTAAGCATCCTGTCTGATCACCTGCATTCGTTTATATCCATTGTGTATTGCGACAGACTTGGGCAATTCCAGCAGGACGATGCGACACCCCACACGTCCATAATCGCTATAGAGTGGCTCCAGGAACATAGTTCTGAGTTTAAACACTTCCGCTGGCCAACAAACTCCCCAGACATGAACATTATTGAGCATATCTGGGATGCGTTGCAACCCCCTCGTACTGTTACGGATTCATGGACAGCCCTGCAGGATTCGTGGTGTCAGTTCCCTCCAGCACTGCTTCAGACATTAGTCGCGTCTACGCCACGTCGTGGTGCGTCACATTTGCGTCCTCGTGGGGGCCCTACACAATATTAGGCAGGTGTACCAGTTTCTTTGGCTCTTCAGTGTATGACTAACGTTATAAGTATGGTAGGTACGTCTGGTACCGCGCGCCGTGGAATTTGAATCCGCGCCAGACGTCATGGACGTCGAAGATCCCTAGAGGTCTCTGCATCATGGCGCCGTAAAACGTGGCGGCGCGCGCCTCCTGGCCCGCTTTTAGTGTGGGGGCGCCACAGTGGAACACGTGGTCCCAGCGGCCAACAGTGGCGCCACCGATAGCGTACTTAGCGCCTGCCTCGCGCTCAGCCAGTCAGTCTAATCTCGCGTACGTCGGTTTACACCTTGCTTCTCGCCAGACAGCTCACTTACTTGTTCTGTGTACTAGTGGACGTGTTTGTTTCCTGGTGACTCCGTTGTTCGCTCTTGTTGTATTCGTTCTGTCCTTGGTTGGTCGTGTCCGTCATCTTCCGTTGTGTTGTTGTTCGCGGGCCTCTCCGCGGGTCCCGCCGCGCTTTCCGTCATTACTAACCCGCGACCGTCCTCGTCGCAGTACGCACAAAACTTCAACGTCGATTTTGTCGGAAAGTAGGTACCGAGGCATGAAAAGCAACTAGCTAGCTCCTCAGAACAGGTTCCCCTACAAGATATCTAATACTTATCGAAATCCATGATTAACAGGTGTGATGGTTTCCTTGCGGAGTACTTCTAATTCATTCGTGGATATCTGGTGTGCATGTAGCGCTAAGGCACCAGTATTCTAAAATCAAAAATAATTCGGCAATACATTTTAACAGACGAACAGTAGGGATGATTGAACTCACACGGAATTTGACAGCAATCATCCTTTCCGCGAATAATTCGCGACTGAAAGAGAAAATGAGGGAAGTGACAGTGGTACACCAGTACCCTCCATCACATACCATATGTTGGCTTAGGCCGGTATTACACTATCAAATTTCTTTGTCAAAGATTTGATCAAAGATGTGATCAAATATTCCGTCAAATATATTTGACAAAGATCTCTGACGTAGCGCTAGAAGCGGTATTACACTGTCATGATATTTTTCGTCAAAGTTGAAGATGGCTGACAGCAACAACTTGTTATTAACCGCAGCAGTTGCATGTACCACAATTTCACTGTGTGCACATGTGGAAGAGAAGCGGGGGAAAAAAAGGAAATATACCTGGGTGAAGCCGTGGGTTTTACGACGACACGGTAAAAGCATTCAACAAAACTTGTTACGTGAGCTAATAGTGGAGGACGTCAAGTCGTACATTAATTACTTAAGAATGGATGACCATACATTTCTGTATGTGCTCAGTGAAGTGTATCCTCATGTCACAAAGCACAATATTCACTTAAGAACTGCTACATCTGCAGATGACAGGCTCACCGTAACACTCCGATTCCTTGGTACAGGAGAGGGTTAGGTTAGGTCAGGTCAGGTCTCCAATCTTCTTAATCTATTTTTGTATTCAGCGTGCCTCACGTTGTAAAGCGCCTCATCAGCTTCATACATCTTTATTAATTTTGTACTTGTCGGCACACACCAATTGTATTTACCGGCAATGTTTATAAAAACACTACAGACAACAGAATGCTGCAGCGATGCTAGCGCTCCATGTGGTAACATGTCACATTGCAGTGAACAGAAGACAAGCGACTTCTTTGATCAAATCTACAGCGAGGCCCTAGAATTGATCATATATTGGACGACATTTGACAAAGTTCCCTATTCATCATCATCATCAGCCAATTCAGTCATTAAATGATGTGGCCTCTTGGAGTCGTCGATTCAGGTAGGCTTTCAGCAGTATTCTCCAAGTGGGACGGTCTTGGGCAGTTCTCTGCCAGGTGTTACCAGCGATCTTGTTGATGTCTTTGTCCCATCTGTCAGGTGGTCTTCCTCTAGGCCTCCGGTGCCCTCTCGGACTCCACTCCAGTACTAGCTTCGTCCATCTGTTGTCTTTTCTTCTTGCGACGTGGCCAGCCCACTGCCATTTCAAGGATCCTACTGTCTCTAAGATGTCATTAACCTTCGTCACAGACCGGATGTCATCTGCCCTTTTCCTATCCTTCCTTGTATAGCCCAGTATTGATCTCTCCATAGCTCTCTGTGCTGTCCTAAGTTTCCCTTTTGTAAATGAGTTCAGTGTTCATGTCTCGCAGCCATACGTCATCACAGGAAGAATGCATTGATCAAATACTGCTTTCTTCAGATTTACTGGCATTTTTGATCTGAATACTTTTGAATTCTTCTCAAATGCTTGCCAGCCAAGCTTGATGCGTCGATAGATTTCTGGCCTTATGTCTCCCTTCATATATATAATCTGGCCAAGGTAGACATATTCACTTACCTCTTCTAGTAGACTGTCCTTGACTTTCACATCTCCAGCTGGGATCCATTTGTTGGACATTACTTTTGTTTTGGAAAGGTTCATGTTCTAGCCAACCAGCTGACATTCCGATGCAAGATCTGTAACTAAGTTTTGGAGTTCTGCGAAGTCTTTGGCCAATAAGACAATATCATCAGCAAATCTCAAGTTGGTAAGCCTTCTTCCATTAATTCGAATTCCCTTACCTTCCCAGCTCAGCCTTGACATAGCCATTTCCAAAACAGCAGAGAACAGTTTTGGGGAGATAGGATCGCCTTGCTTGACACCCCTCATGATGCGGAATTCTTGAGTTGATTCGCCGATGTTAACATAAGCTGAAGAATTCTCGTACATTTTCCTGAGCACTTCAATGTATGCTGCTCCCACTCCTTGCTCACTCAAAGCTTGGAGGTCAGCTACATGGCTAACGGAGTCAAATGCCTTTTCAAAGTCAATAAAGGCAATGCAGAGAGGCAGTTGGTTCAAATGGTTCAAATGGCTCTGAGCACTATGGGACTTAACATCTATGGTCATCAGTCCCCTGGAACTTAGAACTACTTAAACCCAACTAACCTAAGGACATCACACAACACCCAGCCATCACGAGGCAGAGAAAATCCCTGACCCCGCCGGGAATCGAACCCGGGAACCCGGGCGTGGGAAGCGAGAACGCTACCGCACGACCACGAGATGCGGGCAGAGGCAGTTGGTATTCATTCGCTCTGCTTATCACTTCACTAACGGTCAGAATGTGGTCAGTAGTGGTAAAATTGCAAAGTTCCCTATTACACCATCAAATATCTTTGACAAAGGTATTGGACAAAGATATCTGACAAAGAAATTTGATAGTGTAATACCGGCCTTAGGGAGTATACATGTTGATGCATATGTGGATGTAGCTGAGGATGAAACTTTCTCGGTTGGAACTACCTTAATGGAATCCACATACTGAAGAGATGTGGACCCGACTGCATTGGTGTGCAACGGGACCACATCGAAAAATTAGAGGATTTTCGCAGAAGGAAAGACAATCCGTGGCAGGCTGTGCTGCCCTCGTGTGTGTGTGTGTGTGTGGCCGCTGGCGTGCGCGCAGTGCTGCAGTGCGCGGCTGTGGGCAGGTGCTGCTGGAGCCGGGCGCCGAGGTGCGGCTGGCGGAGGACATGCGCTGCGACTGCGGCGACGGCACCGGCGACGCGCGCCGGCCCGCGCTCGTGCGGCTCGTCTGCCGCGGCGACCGCATCCTCATCGACGACGGCAGCATCTCGCTCATCGTCATCGAGGTCAGTTCTCGCACCGCACACCTTACTGCTCGTCTTTCGCGCTGCCGCTTTAGTATTCGCCGACACCACTAGACAATGTTTTCGCCATTTTCGTACTGCGTTCCGTCAGCTTTTGTTTAACCACTAATTTTAAGCATCTGCGTACACAGGGAGGAATCGATCGTGAAATGGAGCAGTCTGAAATACGTGAAAGTATGACACAGAAAAATCCTGTAAAGGTTAAGACGTAGCACAGGTGGTGAGTCTGTACACAAACCGAAATTTTCGAAAAGCATTTGACACGGTACTACACCAACTAGGGTGACCAGCTTTTCTAAAAGAAAATAAGTCATATCCTTGACAAAAAATAAGGCAGATTAAACGCACAGAGGAATTTCACCAAAAACGAAGCAGTATTTAAGAAGATAACTATTTAATTACACATCGGAAATTCTTTCACACATTTTGCAACAGACTTTTTCCTCAGTGAGTAGTTTTATACCCCGAAGCGCTGGAGAAACTGGTATAGATTTGGGTATTCAAATACAGAGATACGTAAACAGGCAGAATACGATGCTGCGGTCGACAACGCCTATATTAGTGTCTAGCGCAGTCGTTAGATCGGTTACTGCTGATACAGTGGCCAGTTAAGAAGATTTAAGTGAGTTTGAACGTGGTGTTGTAGTCGACTCACGAGCGATGAGACACAGCATCTCCGAGGAAGCGATGAACTGTGAATTTTCCCGTACGACCATTTCACGAGTGTACCGTGATTCATGAATCCCAAAAAAACATCAAATCTCCGACATCACTGCAACAGGAAAAAGATCCTGCTAGAACGGGACCAAAAACAACTGAAGGGAATCGTTCAACGTGACAGATGTGCAGCCCTTCCGCAACATACTGTAGATTTCAGTGCCGGGCCATCAACAAGTGTCAGTGTGGAACAATTCAACGAAAAATCATCGGTATGGGCTTTAGGAACCGAAGGCCCACTCGTGTGACTGCACGACACAAAGTTTTACGCCTCGTCTGGGCCCGACGACACCGACATCCGTCTGTTGATGACTGGAAACATGTTGCCTGCTCGGACGAGTCGCGTGTACGGGCATGGAGACAAGCTCATGAATCTGTGGACCCTGCATGTCACCAGGGCATTGTTCAAGCTGGTGGAGGCTCTATAACGGTGTGGGCCGCGAGCAGTTGGAATGATATGAGACCCCTCATACCTCTAGATACGACTCTGACAGGTGACACGTACGTAAGCATCCTGTCTGATCACCTGCATCCATTCATGTCTATTGTGCATTCCAACGGACTTAGTCAATTCCAGTAGGACAATGCGACAGTCCGCACGTCGAGAATTGCTACAGAGTGGCTCAACGAGCACTCTTCTGAGTTTAAACACTTCCGCTGCTCACCAAACTTCCCGGAGATGAACATTATTATCTCTGGGACGCCACGCAACGTGCTGTTCAGAAAAGATCTCCACCCCTCGTATCTTACGGATTTATGGGCAGTCCTGAATTATTCTTAGTGTCAGTTCCCTCCAGCACTACTTCAGACGTTAGTCGAGTCCATGCCACGTCGTGTTGCGGCACTTCTGCGTGCTCGGGTGGGGGCGGATGCGGGGGAGGGGGGTACCTACACGGCAACTTTCGGTTCAGATTTCATTATGTTTGTACTCCTTCTATTCCTTACACCTGTCCACTTATTATTCATAAGGAAACATACTCTCTCGGTGTGAGCATTACTTCCTGGTATACTCATAACATAACCTATCATCTTACCCAAGTTCTCAAAATTCACATTATTTGATTTCAAAGTTGTTAAAACATGTATCCATTTCTGGTTAAGGCTACTTTCTAAAGACACAGCCCATTTAAACACATTATTGAAACTACAAAATTCGTCACATAATTCTGGGAGACACATCGATGCTAAACTCACGTTTGCAGATTGAGCAATTTGCTTTATAAGTATTTTACCGTGCTGGTACAGTCCAGGAATATAAAACTTCCCACTTCTTTTTTGGTGGCGTGTTAGCTTCGTCCTCGCTGCCCGTCATAAAATCTTGAACAACGATTCGCAGTAAGCATTGGCACTGAAACGAAGTCATGTCTAAGCGCCAAGCATTGGTTGACCATTTCTAAGATAATCGATAGATATAATGTCGATATAGAGTTGTTGTGTCTACTGTGCAACGTTTCAACGAATTCTGACCGTGTGCGCAAAATTTAAATGCTTGAGTAATATTTGTACATACGTGAAGGAAAAGGAAGTTAAAAACTGGAAAGAAACGCTCCATAAACCTGAAAATACTGGAGCCGGGAGATTGTGAAAAAAATATGTTCAAATACGGGAGATACCCTAACACCAACGGTTGTCAATAAAAGTACGATCATATGGGGTGTAAAACAAAATGACGCAGCTGGACAGAAAGTCATCGACAGAATTAAAAGTAGCTTGAGGCGTGCCCCGGGGAAGTATTTGGTAGCTATAATTAAAGTTCAACTACTCACCGAGGTCGAGTGTGGGTTGTATTTATCTATGGCAGTGAAACTAGGCAGATATGCTAAGGCGAAAAAAAACTGCCAGTTTTGGCCACCAGGTGCATATCTGGCCCTGTGAATGGTGAAGGCAAGGAAGTCGTATAGAAATATTTCCATATGTAATGGATTAGGAGCGGGACGTGGGCGGCAAAAATCAAACAAGCGAGAAGCGCATAAAGTTGATATTATTATTAACCACCGCTTACACAATTTGTACAATAAGAGCACCGGAGACGTCGACGAGATACTGTACAGCACCAGATTTGTACCAGGTGGCCAAAATTGGAACTATTTTTTTCCCAACGTAAATAGGTTCCACATTATCGCTTTAATATAACTACGAAGTTTCGCTGCCATACGATTGTTATGGCCCACTTTGGACCTCATCAGTAGCTGCACTGTAATTATAATCACCCGGTATATGTTCGTGTTGTAAACAGTTCGTCCATAAAGTTCCGAGACTGATTTTATCCCTGGCGTATTAGCGACGTGAGCTAAGTAACTACTGTGGCGGTTTGAACTAACAACCGTAAACAACAGAAGTGCATTCGACCAGTCAGTTGAGAGCATCCATTGTTAAGGTGTCGACGTGCGATTGTAGTGTGTCAACATTACTGTGTCATAAATGCCAGTGGAGCAACATCTCTAAATCAAGTCTTCAAGTCATTCTTCAGAATATTTTTATGAAGAGAAAAGTGTGGTCAAAGTTCATCTCAAGCATCTTGATCCCGAACAAAAGCAAAGCAACGACACGCAGACGCCTGCTGAGACTGGAAAAAAAATCAGCACAGGTGATGAAACTTGACGTTATCAATCTGAACCTACCAAAAAACGACGAAGTGCAGGTATTCGCATGAAACATCAACGCTTTGATCACAAAACCGACATTCAGGCCAATTTGGCTTTCTCAAAGAAAGACTTTTTTGGCAGTTTCTCATACTTGTATGAACTTTCTGTGCGTTGTACTCAGGTGAGTAGGGAGAGGGAGACTGTGTAAATACCTGAAGCATTAAAACCACCATCTTAACATTGCCCCATTTTTTATTAATTCAGTCTACAAACTTTTTGGACTGACGGGATATGTTAATGAACTGACAAACAATATTAATAGTAGTTTAGACTCTTCTAAGATGATGTAGTTATCTATAAAGAAATAGTATCCGAAAATAGCTACCCAGATATTCAGTCCGATCTTAGTAATATTTTAAAGTGATACAAGGAACGCAAATTTTGTTAATTTTCAGAAATGTAAAAGTGTACACATCGATAACATCAAATAACTTCGTACTGTATAACTGCAATAACAAGTCATAATTAGTTTCAATCAACTCATAAAAATACTTGAGTATAGCAATTTATAAGAATATGAAGTAAAATGATCACACAGACTTTACTATAGATGAAGCAGATGGCAGACTTAGGTTTATTGGCAGGATACTGAAAAAATACGACGAGTCTACAAAGAAAGTTGACTACAAAACGGTTTTGCGTCCTATCCTAAATACTATTTAATGTTCAAGTTTGTGTGACCCACATCAGGTAGGAGTAATAAGAGAATACTGAACGAGAAAGCAGGGCAACACGAGTGGTCACGGGAGTGTTGGACTCATGGGAGTGCGTCGCTCAAGACTCTGTAAAAGCTGGATGCGCAGACACTTGAACATATACGCCAGTTATCTTACGGAACCCTACTTACAAAATTTCAAGAACCAGTACTAGCTGAAGAATCTAGAAGCATACAGGGTGATTATAATTAAACTTTCGCTACTTGATAGGGCGCCTTGAAAAACGAAAAATCGTAGGACAATGACACTTTCGTGAAACATTTGTGAGGACATGCGGAAGAGAAATAATCAATAAACCATTGAAAGAAATACATTTTAGTTTTCTCCTGAGAGTGTAACATTTATTAACTGCGTATCTTGTTTACGTTCCGGGCTACAAACGTCACATGGCAGAAGTTAGTGAATAATGTGAAGTTGGTACGGATACGTGTCACATTTGCTCGCAACACTTTTGAAACGGTGGAGCATGAAATTGTCAACTCTCATGACCCAGCCTATGCGCAGCTTGAAGATCGAACATTGCGTCCAGCATTCTCAGCCTTGCGAACAGTAACTTCTTGAGCAATTTGTGGCGCAATTAGATCCCAGAAGCAGTTCCCAAATCGCCGGTTACTTCGAACGTGCGAATCACGTTCTTCAACCCTGCTGTGGAAAGAGGACCTCACTGTATTCCTTTAAAGCGTTGACACTCGCACAGAGCAGCAGCACCATTGCTGTTGCTTTGATAAAACAGCTTTAAGAGTAAAGCCCCGCACACTTCGTCCAGACCCATGTTGACTGTCTGCAACTGCGATGCACGCCTCTGCTTGTGCTTCAACCCTACGTCGCCGCACCAGTACTGGCACCAAACGGCAAGTCAGGACTCTGACACTACATACTAACAACGCAAGTCTTGCAGCGCACAGTCTGGACATCATTCCTATAAAATTAAGCACTCATACGTTAAATAGTTTTTTTGCCTACAATAACTCAAGTAGCGAAAGTTTAATTATAACCACACTGTAGTTCAACCCCTTGCCTCCAGTAGGGACTGCGAAGACAAAATCAAATCAAACAGAGCGCTCACGAAGGCATTTAAGCAGAAATTCCTCCCGTACTCAATATGTGGTTGGAACGGGAAGAAAAACTAACAAGCCAGAAAATGCTAAGTACCCTCTGCCAAGCACTTTTACTGAGTATATACGCAGGTGTAGATCTCCTCCCAGCGGTGGAAATGGAAAACTGACATTGCTTAGCACTTCCACAGAAAAGGGGCAGGAGCTTCTAGTTTATTAAATAATTGCAGAATGAATTTTAGTTCTGTAGCGGAGTCTGCTTCGATTTGGAACTTATTGGCAGATTAAAACTGTGTGCCAGGCGGGGAGGCGAACCCCGAACCTTTGCCTAGTTATTGGTTATATTACATCATACTTTATGTTTTTATACTGTGTACTGGTTATCATTTTTAAACGAGATATTGCATCATGAACTTAGACGGTGTTGTTCAACGACGCATGCCAAATTCGCCGTGCGAATTTGTGAATTGAATGACCTGTGTGACTTGTCTTTGTGATACGAGGGCTATCCACAAAGTACATTACGTTTTGGAATTAAAAATAAATAATGTTTTGGAAATTTTTTTTATTATATACAGATGAAAGCCACACTTAAATACTACTTTTCTACATAGTTGCCATTTAAATTAAGGCACTTATCGTAGCGATGGACGAGCTTGGAAATCCCTTCGTCGTAAAATTCGGCCGCCTGCGCTTTCAACCACGTGGTTACCTCTTTTGGGACAGAAAAGGTGTGATTTTGTGGATTTCCTGGAAAGAGGCACTACAATAAACTCTCAAAGGTATTGCCAAACTCTGCACAACCTCAGAAGAGCAATACAAAACAAGCGCAGGGGAAAGTTGGGCTCAAAGATCTTGCTGATTCACGACAACGTCCGAGCCCACACGGCAAATGCCACTCGTGAAGTTCTCGAATCTTTTAAGTGGGAGTTGTTTCCTCATCCGCCGTACAGTCCCGACATGGCACCGAGCAACTTCCACTTATTCCCAGCAATGAAGAAGTGGTTGGCTATGCAACGTTTTGATGACGACCCACAGCTTCAAGAAGAGGTAACCACGTGGTTGAAGGCGCAGGCGGCCGAATTTTACGACGAAGGAATTTCCAAGCTCGTCCATCGCTACGATAAGTGCCTTAATTTAAATGGCAACTATGTAGAAAAGTAGTATTTAAGTGTGGCTTTCATCTGTATATAATAAAAAAAAATTTCCAATACTTTATTTACTTTTAATTCCAAAACGTAATGTACTTTGTGGATAGCCCTCGTACTTTAAGCATATGTCTAACTAAGAGTGTTTCTTTCATACCGGACATGGATGTATGATTATAAATATCGAAGCCAACTGTAAAGAATATACCACTCTCCATGGTGGAAGGATCGGTCCGTCTTCAATAAAACAGCTACCTGACGTTCAGTAAATCATGAGTGGAAATCTTTGGTACGGATTCCGGACACTACAGTTATATTCCCAATGTGTGTTCGACCGTACAACCGCCTGCTGAAGTTGATACTCTTTGCCATTGATCCAGTAACTGCCAACATTGTTTAGCAAAGTAGTGACGAAGCTCCACGCTCGTAACCTGACTTGCTCAGCATGGCAAATCCAGTTTTGTCAAGGGTGGCTGCACTTCAGAGATGCTCTCTTCGGGTGTGCAATGAATCAGTTACTCATCCACACTGATCGGCACACCTGTCATATCGTCTTACTCCATGCTACAGGTTTCCTTATGGCGTGAGTGTACTTGTCATGTGGGTTCCATCTTCCTAGGGGACTCCTTGAGTAATAGAACATTGGTAGTAGCTGGCAATGTAAAAAAAATGATCAGCTTTTCATTTTAAAAAACTGTCTGACAGCGATAATTGAAACTACAAACAAAAGCCTATAAAATGAGTCAGCTCAATAGATTTTGCCAGCGCTCGCAGGAGGGGGCAGCTGGCAGTTAACGTCGTCAGACCCTTCGTCAGACCCTTCCCTCTCTGTTTTCCTCCCCACCCCCCCACCCCCCGCTCTCCCACCGCACGTTCTGTTAGGGGAGATCTGTGTTTATGTTGCTACCTCGTGGCTCTCAAAATATCCAGGTCTTTTCATTCGTCACTGGGTCCCTCTGTAGGAGATCTGAATGACTGCACTGCAGCAACAAGCAACAATAAACTACTGGCCTATTCTGGTTTAACAGTACACCTTTCTAGGGTATCGCAGACTGCAATTGTCTGAGGATACATAAAGCATTATTGGTATAAAATTTTCACGTTTCGTCGATACATGTTACCGAACGAGGTGGCACAGAGGTTATCACACTAGACTCGCATTCGTGAACACGACGGTTGAAATCCCTGTCTTACCATCCGATTTAGATTTTCCATGATTTTCCCTATTCGTTTGAGGCAAATGCCGCGACGGTTCCTTTGAAATATCGCGGCCGATTTTTTTCTCGTCTTTCCCTAATGTCATCTGTCACTGATGACCACGTCTTTGTCGGAATGCTAAATACTAATCTTCCCTTCATTTTTGATGCACTTTTGGTCCATTTCTTTTGGTATTAATTTTTTTGTCTTGCATGATTTTTTTTATGTAGTCTCTATTGCAACTGATAACGCACAACGAGCACTCTCTATTGCACAGTGAGGGTGGATGCAAAATTATTACTTGACAGTTCACAAAACCAGTCCGCACCAGGCCTCATAGGTAGTCTGGATAGGGAATCGGCATAAGCATTTTGTGCTGTCTGCTGATAATGACTTGTCTAAGCATAATTTCTTAGGAATGGAGTTCAGGTTTGCCGTTTAGGGCTAAACACAATGGTTTATGGTAAGTAATGAGATGATCTCTTTTGCTGTAAAGAAATACAAGGTGATTCAAAAAGAAAGAAAAGATTTCAACTATTTATTACAGACGAACTGTGAAACACGGAAACACATTGCGCATGTCTCTGAATAGAGAAAGGTTCAAAGCTTTACGTTCACACAGACGCTGTACCATATACTCAGCATCAGCACCGTTCGTTCCTCGAGAAAGATCGAAACGATAGTCCATTTGATCTCACACACGAATCAACAGGTTCCGGTTTATTGAATCGACAGCTTCAACAATTTGATTTATCAGCTCTTCAGTAGTAGCTGCCATAGGTGGGACAAAGGCTATGTCTTTTTTTTGTACCCGCACAGAAAAAAATCGCAAAGTGTGAAGTCTGGAGACTTGGGAGGCCAAAAACAATGAACAAGATCTTGTTGTTCAACTCTTCCAATCCAACGTCGTGGGATGGTGTTGTTAAGACAACGCCGCACCTCAAGGTGACAGTGAGGCGGGGCGCTGTCATGCATAAAAATGAAATCATGGTTTAAATCATACCTAACAGGAAGAGTGCAGAAAGTTTAAATAAACAGTTCACATAATATGCAAAAAACTGGTGATTTCTCAAACTGGTGAACAATCAAGAATGGGGTGCCACAAGGTTCGGTCTTGGGTCCTGTGCTGTTCTTAATATACAGGGTGTCCCAGCTATCTTGTCCACCCAAAATATCTCTGGAACAATAACAGCTATTGGAAAACGACTTTCACTGGTATCAATGTAGGACTGCGGCCCATGAATGTACATATTTGGAAACATTCTAAAACGAAAGCATATGTGTTTTTTAACACAAACTTATGTTTTTTTAAATGGACCTCCTATATTTTTTCTTCAGCAATCCATATCATGACAAAGCACATACACAATGGCGTTGATTGCATCGCAATATTCGCATTACATCCCGAGATATTGAGACGCGAAGTTGACGCTTGAAACACCCGACATGCGCAGCTAGCGCACGTCCTGAGGCTCAGGCGTGAACCCCACGCTGCCCGTAATCGCGATGTGATTGACATGCGTAATCACACTTCCATACTTATCAAGAGGTCCGAAACGAATAATACGGTCTGCTGCCATCCTGCTGCGATTACGGGCAGCATGGGGTTCACGCCTGAGCCTCAGGACGTGCGCTAGCAGCGCATGTCGGGTGTTTCAAGCGTTAACTTTGCGTCTCAATATCTCGGGATGTAATAGGAATATTGCGATGCAATCAACGCCATTGTGTATGTGCTTTGTCATGATATGGATTGCTGAAGAAAAAATATAGGAGGTCCATTTAAAAAAACATAAGTTTTTTCGTTTTAGAATGTTTCCAAATATGTACATTCATGGCCCCAGCCCTACATTGATACCAGTGAAAGTCGTTTTCCAATAGCTGTTGTTGTTCCAGAGATATTTTGGGTGGACAAGATAGCTGGGACACCCTGTATATTAATGACTTGGCATTCTATATTCACGAAGATGCAAAGCTGGTACTTTTTGCCGATGATACAAGTATAGCTATCACACCCAACAGCCAAGAATTAACTGGTGAAATTGTAAACGATGTTTTTCAGAAAATCATTAAGTGGTTCTCTGCAAATGGGCTCTCATTAAACTTTGACAAAACACAGTATATGCAGTTCCACACAGTACATGGAATGAGACCATTAATAAATACAGACTTCAATCAGAAATCGGTAGCTAAGGTAGAATATTCAAAATTTCTAGGTGTATGGGTTGATGAGGGGATGAACTGGAAAAAACACACTGAGGATCTGCTGAAACGTTTGAGTTCAGCTACTTATGCTATTAGGGTCATTGCAAATTTTGGCGATATACATCTCAATAAATTAGCTTACCACGCCTATTTTCATTCTCTGCTTTCGGATGGCATCATATTCTGGGGTAACTCATTATTGAGTAAAAGAGTGTTCATTGCACAAAAGCGTGTAATCAGAATAATTGCTGGAGCTCATCCGAGATCATCCTGCAGACACTTATTTAAAGAGCTAGATATCTTTACTGTAGTCTCACAATGTATATATTCACTTATGAAATTTGTTATTAACAATCCGAACGAATTCAAAAGTAATAGCAGTGTACATGGCTACAACACTAGGAGAAAGGATGATCTTCACTACTCAAGGTTAAATCTAACTTTGGCTCAGAAGGGGGTAAATTATGCTGCCACAAAAGTCTTTGGTCACTTACCTAATAGCATCAAAAGACTGACAGATAGTCATATAGCATTTAAAAGGAAATTAAAAGAATTTCTTAATGGCAACTCCTTCTACTCATTAGATGAATTTTTGGATATAGTAAGTGGGTAATTTCCCCAACCCCCACAAAAAGAAAATATAAAGTGTCATGTAATATTTTGTGTAATTTAATATCTTGTATAGAACCTTTTATTAACCCGACACGTTCCACATCATTACGAAGTGTCGTATTCATGATCTATGGAACAAGTACTAATTTAATCTAATTGGAATATTCGTGAAGTTGATGGAACAGCCAATTTTTCAGCATGTCCTGATATGACGTTTCTGTCACAGTTTCCTCTGCAAAAAGGAAAGGTTCGTAAACTTTGTGAACAGAAAGACGCGAAACACATTCAGTTTCGGCGAGTATCTTTCGTTTTCGACGACGACGTCAGGATTTTGTGATCCTCCGGTTTACTTTACCTCATAGATGAAACGTCGGTTTGTCTGAAAAGAGATGGCTGGCTAGCGTTGCTGCCTCTGGATCACGGGGTCCCAGGTTCGATTCCCGGCTGGGCTGGAGATTTTCTCTGTCCGGGGCTGGGTGTTTGTGTTTTCCTCATCATTTCATCCTCATCGTCATCCTTCTTGACAGTGGCTAGATTGGACTGTGTAACAAAATTGGACTGTGTAAAAATTGGGACTTTGTACGGGCACTGATAACCGTGTAGTTGAGCGCCCCACAAACCGAACACCATCGTCCGAAAAGATGAGTCGTTTGAAAAAAGTGTCCTCTGCACTATCCTGGAGAACTGAAATGCAAAATTCGTACCTTGTGTTACGGTTGCCGCGACGCAGTTTCTGCAGTTACTGCAAGATTAAGGCTTCACATGGAGCTGTCGTTCCAGAACATGCCACAGCTTTGTTGTGGAAGTTGAAGTTCCTGGGCTGCCCATCTTGTGGATTTCCGAGGCCTCCGTGTGAACGCATCTCGGGTACGCTCGACATTGTCGTCAGTGTGAGTGGCCGACCAGTGCTCCTCCCTAGGCTCATGTAACCAACTTTCATGACTTTTGATGCCAGTCATAAAGCCGCTTTAGCGGAGACGCATTCTTGCTGAATCGACGGCGGCACTTGAGCAATGGACTGACTTCGCGCATATTCCAACACAAAATGATATCTCTTGTCGTGTAGTCACCATGTTGCTACAAACAACAACAACACAGCTGTGTCAAAACTTGGAATCTTTCTATCTTTCCAGTGACATGCGCAATGTGTTTATATCTTTTATAGTTTGTAATAATTGAAATCTGTTGTTTCTCTTTGAATCAAGCGGTATACGGATTTTATGAATGCCAAGTATAATCGGAAGAGCTTATTTTTGATTTGAGAATATCTTATTTGGGATGAAGGTAGAGTTTTGGACACATAAGCGCTTCATCGTTCGTGCCCATCAACGTCTCTGTATGGGAAACGACGGCCCGATGTAATTTTGAAAGGCTTCGAAGACCAGGATAAGATTTGTAGAGGGTCGTACACTACGTGATTAAAAAATCCGGACCCTCCCCCCCCCCCCCCCCCCACAAAAAAACCATAAGTTCTTCATATTAGGTGCGTTATGCTGCCACCTACTGCCAGATACTCCATATCAGCGACCTGAGCAGTCAGTAGACACCTGAGAGAGCAGAATGGGGCGCTCCGCGGAACCCACGGACTTCGAACGTGGTCAGGTGATTGGGTGTCACTTGTGTCATACGTCTGCATGCAAGATTTCCACACTCCTAAACTTCCCTAGGTCCATTGTTTCCGATGTGATAGTGAAGTGGAAACGTGAAGGGACACGTACAGCACAAAAGCGTACAGGCCGACCTCGTCTGTTGAGTGACAGAGACCGCAGACAGTTGAAGAGGGTCGTAATGTGTAATAGGCAGACATCTATCCAGACCACCACACAGGAATTCCAAACTGCATCAGGATCCACTGCAAGTACTATGACAGTTAAGCGGGCCGTGAGAAAACTTGGATTTTATGGTCGAGTGGCTGCTCATAAGCCACACATCACGCCGGTAAATGCCAAACAACGCCTCGCTTGGTGTAAGGAGTGTAAACATGGGACGATTGAACAGTGTAAAAACGCTGTGTGGAGCAACGAATCGCGGTACACAATGTGGTGATCCGATGGCAGGGTGTGGGTATGGCGAATGCCCGGAGAACTTCATCTGCCATCCTGTGTAGTGCCTAGCCGGTGGTGTTATGGTGTGGTCGTGTTTTTCATGGAGGGGGCTTGCATCCCTTGTTGTTTTGCTTGGCACTATCACAGTGCAGTCCTGCACTGATGTTTTAAGCACTTTCTTGCTTCCCACTGCTGAAGAGTAACTTGGGCATGGCGATTGCATCTTTCAACACGATCGAGCACCTGTTCATAATGCTCGGCCTGTGGCGGAGTGGTTACACGACAATAACATCCCTGTAATGGACTGGCCTCCAAAGAGTCCTGAAGCCTCACCGACCGACATTGATACCTCTCCTCAGTGCAGCACTCCGTGAAGAATGGGCTGCCATTGCTCAAGAAACCTTCCAGCACCTGACTGAACGTGTGCCTGCGAGAGTGGAAGCTGTCATCAAGGCTAAGGGTGGGCCAACACCATACTGAACTCCAGCGTTACCGATGGAGGACGCCACGAACTTGTAAGTCATTTTTAGCCAGGTGTCCGGATACTTTTGATCACATAGTGTAAGTCGCCAGACAAGGACCACACTTTAGATATTGCTTTATCTTGTGACTTTACTGCCACATATTGGTAAGCAATGTTGTTTGATTTTCTGCTACAATTTCGTGGTTATTATATTGTGAGTCATGGACATGTGTGGTTGGGAGATAAGCGTTGCATTTCTCTTGCTGGAAAGGTGGACCCCTAGTATGGTCTCAGGGTCCTGTTTGTTGTCAGCAGAAGGCAGTCAGTGAACGTCATTAAGAGAGGCACTCATCCCCAGGGAGACGGTCAGTTTTCGCGGAAGTGAAACTGTCTATTTCACGCTTTTGTAGACAGAGCTCGCACCTGTTTTCTCTGAGTGCAGGGAGTGCCGTGCTGTAATTGGTATCCCTAAAGAATAACTGAGTTTGACATTTTTGCCTTTTCTGGACATATATCAGAGGTCAAGATGCCACGGCACCAACTGTACAGCGTGCGAAAGATGGTTTCTTTCTTTCCAAAATTTTGGTCACCCCATCGATTTGAGTCGTCCTGCCACCGCGTTTGGCAGGAGGAGCTGGATCACTCGATCAACGCCGCTCCTCTCCGGTACCCGTCTCGTGTTTATTGATGTGCATTTTGTACACCAAGAGTGCTGCATTCCTCTGTTTTTCACGAAATAAGCGATATTCTTGACTGTCAACATTTTCGATAGCAGAGAGTTTTTCCATGTACATATAGTTTTTTGAAACTAGGGGCTTGAACACTTTGAACGGAGGGGCTGTAGCATTTGTCTCGAGGCCGTCGCTGAGAGGGAGTCATCTCCGGCTGCCGTCTGGTGCTGATTGGTGCACGCTAGCTGGTTTAGGGAAGTGCAAATGTCGCAAATTGCGGCAGCACGATCCATATTACGAGCAGCTCGTTAATTCCTTGCTTTGCCACAAAATTTGTGTTGATTAATTGGTTACGATTTGAATTCGCGAGCTGCCCAGATGAGGAGTCTCGTTGCGTTTACTCCATACAGTCCTCCACATACCTCTTAGCGTCAATTTATAATTTCATTTGTATGAAATTTTCTCTGTTCTAGTTTCATGTGAATTTTGCCAGTCTGTAAGAGCGAGAACAAATATTGTTAATCTCAGTCTTGACTTAGATTTCAAGATCCCTCACTGCCCTACAACTTTTCCATGGTTAGGAGAACCACAAATTACAAATATAACCTGTTGTACACCCAAGTTATTTTAATCGCTGTGATGATGTTTTCGTTGTGCACAGTGGCCGAGCTCAGTGACCAGCTATATTAGAAATTCAGATGGTTCAAATGGCTCAGAGCACTATGGGACTTAACTGCTGAGGTCATCAGTCCCCTAGAACTCAGAACTACTTAAACCTAACTAACCTAGGGACATCACACACATCCATGCCCGTGGCAGGATTCGAACCTGCGACCGTAGCTGTCGCGCGGTTCCAGACTGAAGCGCCTAGAACCGCTCGGCCACTCCGGCCGGCAGAAATTCAGAGCAATAACGAGAGTTACACTCTCTTGTGATGCATGATTCAAAGATTTGTTTCATAACAAGCATTGCATCTGCTCGTCTAGTCAGTTCACACGCACAGCAGAACGTTGAAACTGTCGAAAAGTCTCCTGAGACTCCTATGCACAATCATATTTTGTGACTTTCTTACGAAAATTATTAAGACATCTGGCGAGCTGGGGGGAATTTGGTATGAATTTGCCATAGGAATTGATTTTGCCAAGAAATAGCTGAAGGTCTTTGAAGATGACAGGCAACTAACTTTCTCTATGTTTTCCACGTGTTACTGAGTAGGTTCTGTCCTTTACAACTCAGATTGTGGCCTCGATACTCGACTCCTCTTGAAAGAATACGCACGTTAGTACATTGTACTTTAGTCCATTTTGTTGTATTTTTTGGGTCAGTAGACATTAGTCTGCAAAATGTTGTTCTCTTGTAGCGCCCCTTAGAGATATATCGTCCACATAGCCTATTGTCTTCGGAATCTTTTGAATTAGCTGCTCCAAAAAACCTTGGAAAATGACTGATGCACTAGTAATTCGAAATGGCGATCTGCTATATCTGTACAATCTAAATGGGATTTTAATAACCATGAGCTGGCGTGATTGTTCCTCTAGCAGCAGTTGCAAATATGCTTTGAATAAATCAGTTTTGTGAACTATTGGCCACATGATAGTTTGACATGAGCTCTTCTGGCCTTCAGGTGGGACAGACATCAAAACTGATTGTGCATTTATGGTTGCTTTAAAATCACCACAAACACGAAGGGAAACATTTGGTTTGCGTAAAACTACCGGTAGTGTTGCCCATTGACTTGATATATTGGGTGTGTCGACGTCTTGTTATTCCGGCCTATCTAATTCCATCTTGAGGTCATATCGAAATGATACTTGCACTGGTCTAGCTCTAACGTAAGGAAGTACTGCAGAAGATTTTAACTGAATGTGAGCTACATTTGTACACCCTAAGCCAGCTGGAAATAGATCTGACAATTCACTACATAGTGAGCAAGCTAACTCAGTAATAGTACTGCTGATCCAATCTGATGTCATCTACTATTTTAAAACTAAAAGATAAAAGAGCGACCATCCTGAAAACATTATTTCCCTCAGGTGATGGTGCAACTAACAAAGTAATCGAACGGCTGACTTTGTTGTACAAACTCGTTACTGTGTATTCACCTCAAAAAACTGTGAAGATCTTGCTGTAGGATGTGATGTGATATCGGCTGAAATGACGGAGAACCAATGTTCAAAAGAGAAAGTTTTTGCAGTTGTGTTGTGAAAGTGTGCAGCTGTGACTGTAACGTGTTTACACTGAGGCATTGTTGTTGGTGCAATGCGGTGTGGCCTTTGGAAACTTACGCCACGTGCCCTTGTTTATATCACTGCACACAGCGCGATTCGTTATGCAGGCACTGAGCACACATATGTTCAGAAAAACAATCATGGCAGCCTTGATAACGCATCCTGCTGTTGTTATAGCTAGGATGGACGGTGGAGGAACTGCGTGAGGAATGTGACTCGAATAAATGCTGCTGCTGATTTGTTGCTAGCACATTGTCCTCAAATGGACGTCGAGGTTTGAATCTCGAGTCCATTGACGAAAATGAACTTGACGAGTTCCACGAAAGTGAATGCCGTTTTACGAAAGGTGCGCCTTCATCAAAATGTTGCTTTGCTGCGTCTGACATATAACATGTGACATATTGATAACATTTCTTCGAAAGCAGAATTTGTTAATTTCAGAGCCTATGCACAATCTTCTTTATCATGTGCCTGCATAACTATTACATTATGCACTAACTATTCGGGGTAGGATTGTTTATAACTTTTATTTGTACAAAAAATCGTCGCTTTCGGGTCAGTCCTTTGAGGTCAGCTGTCCGTGTAGCATTCGGCTGATGCTACTTCTTGCGACAGTGAAAAAATACGAGCCTACCTGCTACGACGAGGATTTGCTGCTCGTAATGCTTGGAGAGCAAAATATGGATTTCTGACAGTTCTGAACACACAGGATTACTTAGAGGACGAACTCTTGTAGAGGACACATTACTTGGGGGTTAGCTGATGGTTATGCTACTCACCTGGAAGTGGAGCTGCAGACATCTGTAGTGTGAGTCCCTGTATGCATCGTAATGAATTGGTGAGAACGGTGGTGGTGGATGCTGTTTTGGCTGGATGAGCTGCTGTAGTTCTATAATTAGCGCTTGCTGCCTTTATTATTGTTATTGTTGTGCCTATTGTTGCAACTGAAGTTGCAGCTGTTGCTCTTGGTGTTCTCACTGCGCTTGGTGTTGCATTTGAAATGGCAGTTGTTGTTGCCACAATTTCATAAATTCTTGATCCATTATAACTGGACTTCGTCTGTTTGTTTTTCAAGCGATTTTGTGACGCCTTCAGTTGACATTTTCTTTATCTGAGGTATGTACAATTTCGGCCAAAATTCTTAAGGTGCTAGCTCTACCACGCGCTGAAGATGGAAAAGATGAAGCTGCTGGTCATGTAACACATCCCACACAAAGCTATGTCCGATGCCAAAGATGTGTGCAATATATCATGTAATTGTAGACTGAGTACGCCGCGCGGGATTAGCCGGGCGGTCTGGGGCGCTGCAGTCATGGACTGTGCGGCTGGTCCCGGAGGAGGTTTGAGTCCTCCCTCGGGCATGGGTGTGTGTGTTAGTCCTTAGGATAATTTAGGTTAAGTAGTGTGTAAGCTTAGGGCTGATGACCTTATCAGTTAAGTCCCATACGATTTCACACACATTTGTAGACTGAGCATCTTCAACATGTCCCAAAATCGCATCTTCCAATTCGGCAGTTCACACTGTTCGATTCCGACCTGAATCATGCATACTTCCACGGACAGTAACTGCTGCACGTAGCAGGTGATGTAGACATCTGATCGTTTGGTGTTGTGGAACCTGTTGGCTGGGAAAGTGCTGTCGATACTCTGTCATTACAGCTCGTCCATTCCCATTCACAGACCATCATACCAGACGCATATCAGGCATTTCAGCACACATAAACCGCTCCATGTTCACTGTTGTGGTCACAAAGCGGTAACGATCGAAACTGAATCGGCGTGCTTACAAGGAAGTCACCGTTGTTTTCGCAGGGCGGCGATGGTGCAAAAGAATCTGTGTTTTCCCAAGCAGACATCAAAGCCAACCATCCATACGCAGAGCAGTTCTGAACGTCAGTACCCATACCCAGTCAGCGACACCAGCACATCAGTTAACGTCAGAACCACTAACAAAATGTTGCCTCACATTACAAGCTGACGTCAGAGACCAGATGCTCCTCATAGAAATATATTTGTTTTGATGTTCGCTACCGCCTATATTAATTTGGAACGAATAGTTTCGGAGCACCCTGTGTATTACCGGTAGGGACTTCAGCTGGTGTGGAAGTAGTGTCGGACTCGTGTTGGGAACGGGCATGTTCAGTTGGGGACGGGTAAGTAATCGCTTCTAATATGATCAAGGACCTCTACAGAGTTCCATCCGAGGAGTTTACGTGATGGTAGGACACCTTCAGGCGTGGAACACACAATTAGTTGTTTTTCGATAAAGGTTTCTAGCAGCTACGTTTTCTTCTTGTTTATGGTCTTAGGAAAACCTTCTTCTGGATTACCATACTACACTGTTAGCCATTAGAATTGTAAGACCATAAAGACAGCATCCAATGAACGCCAAATTGGCATTAAGTGTACTACAGGCTTGGATACGCAAGTTACTAGTATTTCAACACAATCGCAAAAGGTAAGTAGGAGTAACGCCGTCAACATTCCAGGTATAATGGATTGCGTATGGAGTTTTTCATTCAGAGACCGTATCTGAATGTTGATTGTTTGTGAGAAGATCGTGTTATGCCCCGTGTAACAAGGAGTAACGTCTACCAGCACGTGTAGAAACGCAACAGGAGCAGAATCGTGGCTAAACGAGACTGAGGATTATCGTCCCGCAATATTGTTGCTCTCATTGGTTGTGATCCTAAGACTGTCAAGCAACTATGCAAGAGGACCACACTCTGTCCCTTGCAGGAGCTCGGTGCCTCACGCGCCTAGCTCATGAGAGGACACACATTATTCGCTCGACTATGTAGCATCGTACAGCCACGCCATGTGCAGATGTTGGACAAAAATGGGTGAACACGACCAGAAATGCATGCTTGAACATAAATGGAGATTCTAGCCAAATGTGCAAGTTGCGCTGTTGTATTTGACCATAAACAACATCCATGAAATGTCCTCAGTGCATTGCAAGTGTCAGTAGTCGTCACAAAAGTGGTCTCTGTAGCTGTGAGTGCATTATGTTGAAGCTAATTGAAGTTACACGTGGGCTACCTGTTGGTGCTCGTATGGTGTGTGTTTTCATGCCAAGGCAGCCAAAGTGTTTCGCGTTTCAAGAGGTACCGTGTCGACGATTTGTACCATATACGCGGAAAGCAAGAAACCAGCATTCGCTGTGTCACAACGGAACCAAAGTGTTTGTTGAGTGATCGTGACAGACGGTCAATGAAGAGGATTGTGACGAAAAATAAGAGAACTACAGCTAAAAAACTCACCGCACAACTGAATATCGCCCTTCCAAACACTGTCATCACCAAAACAACATGAAGGGAGCTCCGCCCAGTCGCCAAATCTCAGTATTATTGGGCCATAGTGGTCTGCAAAGGGCGAGCGGGAAAGCTGGAAATCCAAAACCACTCATCAGTGATGCAAATGGCCGTAACAGGAAGATGTGGAGACAAAGCCATAAAACCTGGACTTTGGAGCAATTGAAGTAAGTCATTTGGCAGGGTGAGTCTTGTTTCACACTTTTTCCAACTTTTGGCGGAGTTTACGTCCCAGGAGAGCAACACAGGGGTTGGGGGGGGGGGGGGGGTGGTTGGGGGGGAGGGAATTCGGTGATGATTTGGATAAATTGTACTATAGTATTCCGTTGGTTCCAGCGATACTCTGGAAGGTAACGTTACTGACAAAAAATTATGTGACAATTTTCGCTGATCAGGTCTGTCCCATTGTATGATGTTTGTTTCCCAATGATAATGCTGTTTTCCTAAATGACAGAGCCCCTGTTCATAAAACTTGTATCGTTCAGGACTGGTTTTGTGAGCACGAGGATGAAATGTCGCATCTCCCCTGGCCACCCAGTCGCCCAATCTCAGTATTATTGAGCCATTGTGGTCTACTTCGGAGAGGAGGGTGCCCGATCACTATCCACCTCCATCTTTGTCACCTGAACTGGCACTATTTTCCAGGAAGAATTGTATAAGATTCCTTTGAGAACCATCCAGGACCTGCGTTCATCAGTTCCGAGAGAAGTGGATGGTGTTTTGAATGGATAGGGGTTTGTTGTATTGTAGTGGGTATTGTAATGTGTTGCAGTTTTGGTGTTTCCATATATTTTTTCAACCTCTGGCTTGTTTGTAGCAGAACAAGCTACCATACAGACAGTGCGTCGACGCCTGTAGCGCCTCAGTGACTATTGTTGCTGCTTTCCTTTAAGAGAAACAGAGGTGCCCCCAACGACAACACTGGCACAGGAGCAAAGTCGTCTTTCCAGACGACTCTTCGCTCTACACACAGCATCATCATTAATGGCCTATATTTCTTAACTAGAGATTCAAGTAACATCATCCAGGTACTTTCTTTCGTGACTCAAGAGTCCAATGCTAGGGTCCACTTGATGCCCACAGGTGGGCAAGTGTATGCCACACCAAGAGAGGTGTTCTTCGGAGGTGCTTATCTACTCGCTCGTTTCACAGCTAAGTTGTGGAGCCGCTCGCCATCGTGGAATTTACTGCCACCCTCGAGGAGTTTCCCCCATCTCCTGCGGTCTTCGCCGAGCTACTCCCATTTGTCGCAGTCAGTATTAAATCTATTCATAACACGCTTGACACAATCTTTAAAAAACAAAGCAGGTCTTCCAGGGCGTCTCTTGGCATGTGCTATCTTACTAAGTAGTGTGCGTCGGAGAAGACGGGAATGGTCCATTACGATGTAAATGTCCTAGCCACCGCAGTGACGTTCCTTGAAAGTGGCGGCGATACTCGGTAGCTTCGCAGTATTGAGGAACGTCTAATTTGTCACATGCTATGCCTAGAATACTAGATGAAAGGTGCTGAGTTTACGTTCTTCTTTGGCGTATGACGTCCAAGTTTCAGCAGCATGCAAGAGGACGCTCAGTACGGATGCTTGATAGCCGAGGATTGTTTTGGTCATCACGGGGTGTTTGTTGTCTCATACTTTTGTATGGAATTTCCCTAAAGTGTTCGCTCCTTTGCCAGTTCCTGCATTTACTTTGTCGTCTATAGAAAGATCTTCGACCCTAAGGAACTGAGGTAACAGAATTTGTCAACTACATTCAACAAAGAGCCATCTAATCTAATTCATCTAATCTGGCATATCTGTGTATCCTTGCGCCATAATCATAACCTTCTTAAATTTCACAGATACGAAGAGGAGCTTGCGTGCAGCAGCAAATTCGTCCATAAGCCTTTGAAGATTGTCTTGTGAGCTACGAATGCTGCATCGTCAGCAAATGAAAGGCTACATAAAAATAAGTCCTCATGTTACTTCGTGGATCTGAGTAACGAGATATTGTGAAGTTTCCCATCAGCCCTTTGTTTCACCGAAAGCAGCTTTGAGAAGTGACGAGAAGAGTGGACCAAACAAGGTGGGGGCTAGTACATAGCCTCAATGGATTCCTCTTTGCATAAGAAAATGATCTGACGTGCTTCCTCCAAATATCCCGGCACCATTCATCACATCGTGGTAAGCCCTTATCATTTCTCATAGTTTTAGAGGATGCCATATCTTCACTAGTAAAATGTAGTTCCTGCATTAGACTGTGTTAAATGCTTTATTTAGGTCTATAATAGCACCGAACAATGGGGTCTTTTCCTCGTGACGTTTTTCCTGAATTTGTCGGAGTGTGAAGATAAAATCAGTCGTAGATCGCTTGGCTCGAAACCCACGTTGAGACTCAGGGCACATACGCTCGACAAACTTCTCCAGTCTGCCCAGAGTCACAAGGGCAAACGCTTTCCCGCCGAGACTCAGCAGCGGAATTCCGTTTTAGCAACTGCATTCACAGCGATCGCGTTTACCTTTGTATGGAGTGACGATGTCGGCATCGCACGTATCGTACGGCACAGTATCCTCAGCCTAAAATTTCAATAAGAGGTTGTACAGCACTGCGAGGAGCAGAGTCAGTTTGATAACTTCTGTGTGGACATTGTCTGTACCATAGTATTTCCCGCATTTTAGCCGTGCAACAGCTCCTTGAGGTTCCTCCTTAGTAGGCGCAGCGTCCAGCTCGTTGCAGGTTGAGAACTGAGTAATTTTTCCTATCATTCTTGAACTTAAGTTGTGCCTGTCAATGTCACTTTTCTCCAGGTTTTTAATTGTTTGCACAAGCAACCCTTTAGCTGATACTTGTGTTTGTCATTGTCGGTTCAGTGCATTGTTGTGTTTCATTTTCTTTGTTAACTGTTTTTGTTTGTACACACTCCAGAAAAGAGTGCTGCAACGAAGAAAGGAAATTTGTGCCTTTAGATGTTAAGTTAGAAACATCGACACGACCTGAGAAAGGAGAAACGATAAAAGAAACTTGCTCTCGAAAACGATATCGGCGAAGTTACCGTTGATGACTGGCGAAGAAATCGACTTAAACTGGAACAGTTTTCCTCACAGAAATCCTCTGAAGAATCTCTTAATCGTAAGGAAGCCGGAGTTTGAAAAAAACAATTGAAGCGTTGTTCTCGTGGTTTACGCAACAAAGACAGAAGGGGACACCGATTTCTCTCCCAATCTTGTAGAGGAATGCCTTGCTTTTTAGAAACAGATTTTTAGAAGCCAGATACAGGAGGGAAATGACAAGTTTCGCCGCTAATGTGGGCTGGCTCGACAAGTAGAAGAAGAGATACTGAGTTCGTCAACTAGGTATATGGGGAGAAAAAATCTCTGTTGACTCTGAGGGCATAACAGAATTAAATGTAATTTTTTGAAAATCATGACTGAAGAAAATTTGTCTATTGAAAAAATTTATGGTTTGGATTTCAAAATGTTGCCGGCAAAAGCACTTGCTTCTCATGAAGGTAAAAGTGCACCTGGGCACAAGAAAAGAAAAAAAATACGTTTCGTAGTCGCGGCCGCTTCAAATGCAATTGGAAACCACAAAATAAAACTGGTTGTGGCTGATAAGTCTGTTAAGCCAAGTGCATTGAAGATGGTAACCATATCAGGTCTTCCAGTTATCTACAAACACCAAACTGTGCCTGTATGAATCAGGAAATCTTTAAGAACTGCTTTCTGAATTCATGTGTACTGGAATGTAAAAAGATAAGGGACTGTCACGCAAAGCTATTTTGACTTTGGATAGTGCATCCTCACATCCAAGTGTAGCAGACTGCAGTGCAAAGCGATCTGCGCCTTGTTTCTCCCACCAAACCTTACCAGTCTGACTCAGCCTGTGGATGAGGGCGTTCTAGAATTCCAGAAGAAAACGTATCATCGGCGACTACTGCAATCAGTCTTGCATTCGTGAGACGATGAAAGCGTTGTAGCAGTTTTAAAGAAAGTGACTGTGAAGGACGTTGCGTACTAGATCAGTGAGTCTTGGAACGAGATAAGTCATACAGAAACTGAACATTCTGGGGATCAGAAGGTTGCCAGGCTGTGAATACGCAGAAAATGTGGAAATAACTAAGTGGTCAAATTTAGACGAACAGTTGGAAGTTACAGACTCTTTCACAGCTTACATCGTGTGAGAGTGGTGAGGATGACGGCCCTGATGATGAGTTACACCGGTGACCACGCTGCACTAAAGGTCGCCATGCGCTGCTTGGAATAACAGCCTGAGCCGAGCAACCGACACCTTGCTCTTCAGACAGTGGCGTGATATTCCGCGCGGAAACGTTGCAGCTTCAGCAAACAAGACACACTTCACCGTTATTCCACGAAGTAAGTTGTTACCAGACTTACCTTTATTCTGCCAATGTAAATGCCTATGTAAACACTTCGTTTTAATGAATTTCATATTTGACGCCTCTATTGTTTTCAACATGGCTTTATTTCTTTTTTGCACACAAATTTCAATAGCTCGACTTTTCAATAGTACGAGGTAGTTACGATCTCGTTCATCTCGACTATCGAGACTCTAGTACGAGGGCAGTTCAATAAGTAATGCAACACATTTTTTTTTCTCGGCCAATTTTGGTTGAAAAAACCGGAAATTTCTTGTGGAATATTTTCAAACATTCCCGCTTCGTCTCGTATAGTTTCATTGACTTCCGACAGGTGGCAGCGCTGTACAGAGCTGTTAAAATGGCGTCTGTAACGGATGTGCGTTGCAAACAACGGGCATCTCAGATATTCATAGGCGCTTGCAGAATGTCTACGGTGATCTGGCAGTGGACAAAAGCACGGTGAGTCGTTGGGCAAAGCGTGTGTCATCATCGCCGCAAGGTCAAGCAAGACTGTCTGATCTCCCGCGTGCGGGCCGGCTGTGCACAGCTGTGACTGCTGCAATGGCGGAGCGTGCGAACACGCTCGTTCGAGATGATCGACGGATCACCATCAAACAACTCAGTGCTCAACTTGACATCTCTGTTGGTAGTGCTGTCACAATTGTTCACCAGGTGGGATATTCAAAGGTTTGTTCCCGCTGGGTCCCTCGTTGTCTAACCGAACACCATAAAGAGCAATGGAGAACCATCTGTGCGGAATTGCTTGCTCGTCATGTGGCTGAGGGTGACAATTTCTTGTCAAAGATTGTTACAGGCGATGAAACATGGGTTCATCACTTCGAACCTGAAACAAAACGGCAATCAATGGAGTGGCGCCACACCCACTCCCCTACCAAGAAAAAGTTTAAAGCCATACCCTCAGCCAGTAAAGTCATGGTTACAGTCTTCTGGGACGCTGAAGGGGTTATTCTGTTCGATGTCCTTCCCCATGGTCAAACGATCAACTCTGAAGTGTATTGTGCTACTCTTCAGAAATTGAAGAAACGACTTCAGCGTGTTCGTAGGCACAAAAATCTGAACGAACTTCTCCTTCTTCATGACAACGCAAGACCTCACACAAGTCTTCGCACCCGAGAGGAGCTCACAAAACTTCAGTGGACTGTTCTTCCTCATGCACCCTACAGCCCCGATCTCGCACCGTCGGATTTCCATATGTTTGGCCCAATGAAGGACGCAATCCGTGGGAGGCACTACGCGGATGATGAAGAAGTTATTGATGCAGTACGACGTTGGCTCCGACATCGACCAGTGGAATGGTACCGTGCAGGCATACAGGCCCTCATTTCAAGGTGGCGTAAGGCCGTAGCATTGAATGGAGATTACTTTGAAAAATAGTGTTGTGTAGCTAAAAGATTGGGGAATAACCTGGTGTATTTCAATGCTGAATAAAACAACCCCTGTTTCAGAAAAAAAATGTGTTGCATTACTTATTGAACTGCCCTCGTATAATGCTGCTACGGACCGTGCGCTGAACAATTGCCTTTGCTTAGGTTCCTGTGGGCACGTTGCAAGGGTTTTAGTGCCGGTTGATATTACAATAAATCATACAGCATCACGATGGACATATCCGTATGTGGAGGATTCGAGGAGAATGGACTTTGTCAGATTGTATTCATCATCACATGACCCCAAGCACCCACTACAGCGATGAAAAACTCTGGTATAGAGCTGAAGTCGCATGGAATGTCAGCTAAGCTCACTTCGACTGAATGTCCAACTGCGTTAGCGCCATTGCCGCTGCTCGAGGTGACAACCCTGTGTACTAATTTTCTCACCCTGTGTAGCGCTGAATCAGCTACAAACTTAATCATATATTCTTCCTATTACGGAATGTGCTCAAAATGAGCAAAAACCGCTATTTTCAATTGTTCCTGGTTTTAATGATCCACCAGTGGGTTTACGAGAGTGTTTTGATAAGTATGGTAAGTTTGAATGGAAGAATGGAACATTTTTGTTGCGCCTTCATTATTGTAAGCTTGTTTATTTCAAGGATCACATGGAGAATTTCAACGATGTACAACGTACAGTTCATTGTTGACAGCTGTCTAAATTGGTCAGTGTGTCGACTGCGATTGAAAATGTTATTAAACATTTTCATTTGCCGGGTTGAACTGCCACACAAATCGGAACAAAACTGGATGAAGTTCATGCAGGCTCTGCACCATCACTAAAGACCAATTACTTTTAGATTAATGAATTTAAAGGTGGTCAGACAAGCACGGAAGACGAAGCACGCTCCACCCTTCCAACTGATGTCACCACAAAGGGATCCATTGGCAAAATCCATGATATGACACTGCAACACCGCCGAATAAAAATTCGTGAGATTGACGAGACTGTAGACATTTCAGCTGCGTAAAACCCTGGATGGAAAATTGGCTGTGAAGAAGCTGTGTGCGAGGTGGGTCCCGCGAGTGCTCGCATTCGACCAAAAGGGCATCTGCCACAACATTACAACACAATGTCTAGCGATTTTTAGGTGCAATTCGCAGTCTTTTTCCACCGGTTTGTGACTGTTGATGAAATCTGGATTCATGATTACACACCAGACTTAAAACGGAAGTAAAAAAAAAATGGTCAAAGGCTGGTGAAACTTCACCGAAGAAGCAAAAACCATTTTGTTAGCAGGGGAGTTGATGGGCATTCGTACTTTTAGGATTCACGAGGAATAATCTTTACAGATTACTTGGAAAAAGGCAGAATCATGACTGGACCCTATTATGCTCCATTGTTGGATCGTTTGAAGCTTGCGTTTGCTGAAAAAAGACCAAGCTTTGGCATACAAAAAAGTACTCTTTCACAAGATAGTGCACCCTCCCACATATCAACGATAACAATGGCGAAAGGGCATGAACTGGGATTTGAAAGGGTTCCTCATCCACCATATTCACTGGACTTAGGCGCTCGTGACTTCCTCCTGTTCTCTAACTTGAAACTTTGGCTTGCTGGGAAGAAATTTGCGTCAAATGAGGAAGTGATAGTCGCAGTAAACGGTTATTTTGCACAGTCTGTCAGAACCTACTTCCCGATGGGATGAAAAGCTGAAAGATCGCTCTACATAGTGTGTATCCCTCAAAGGAGACTATGTCGAGAGCTAAGGTGAGTTGTTTAAGGAACAAACATTTTCCCTTGCTTTTTTTCATGAGACTTACCAAACCACCCTCGTAGGTGCTGTGGCTCACACCCAACTGCAGCAAATATTTGTGACGCGTAGCTGTTGTACATTGATGGGAAAAAGTAATGGGATATTTCCTAATAATGTATCGGACATCCTTTTGCCCAGCGTAGTGCGCGGACTCAACGAATCGTTAGAAGTCCCAGAAATATTGAGCCATGCTGCCTCTATAGCCGTCTGTAGTTGTGAAAGTGATTCCGGTAAAGAATTTTGCGACCAACTGACGTCTCGATTATCTCTCATAACTGTTAGATGGGATTCACGTCGGGCGATCTGGATGGACAGAACATTCGCTCAAATTGTCCAGAATGTCATTCAAAACAAACACGAATGACTGTGGCGCGATGACATGCCACGTTGCTGTCCATAAAAATTCCATCATTGTTTGGTAACATGAAGTCCATGAACGGCTGCAAATGGTCTCCAAGTAGCGGAACATAACCATTTCCAGTCACTGAGCTGTTCAACTGGACCAGAGGATCCAGTCCATTCCATGTAAACATGGCCCACACCATTATGGAGCCACCATCAGCTTGCACAGTGCCTTGTTGACAATTTGGTTTCATGACTCTGTGGGGTCTGCATATTGTGAGCTCTTAGCAACTGAAATCGAGACTCATCTGACCAGGCCACGGTCTTCCAATCGTCTAAGGTCGAAATGATATCTACATCTACATACATACTCCGCAATCCACCATACGGTGCGTGGCGGAGGGTACCTCGTACCACAACTAGCATCTTCTCTCCCTGTTCCACTCCCAAACAGAACGAGGGAAAAATGACTGCCTATATGCCTCTGTACGAGCCCTAATCTCTCTTATCTTATCTTTGTGGTCTTTCCGCGAAATGTAAGTTCGTGGCAGTAAAATTGTACTGCAATCAGCCTCAAATGCTGGTTCTCTAAATTTTCTCAGTAGCGATTCACGAAAAGAACGCCTCCTTTCCTCTAGAGGCTCCCACCCGAGTTCCTGAAGCATTTCCGTAACACTCGCGTGATGATCAAACCTACCAGTAACAAATCTAGCAGCTCGCCTCTGAATTGCTTCTATGTCCTCCCTCAATCCGACCTGATAGGGATCTCAAACGCTCGAGCAGTACTGAAGAGTAGGTCGTATTAGTGTTTTATAAGCGGTCTCCTTTACAGATGAACCACATCTTCCCAAAATTCTACCAATGAACCGAAGACGACTATCCGCCTTCCCCACAACTGCCATTACATGCTTGTCCCACTTCACATCGCTCTGCAATGTTACGCCCAAATATTTAATCGACGTGACTGTGTCAAGCGCTACACTACTAATGGAGTATTCAAACATTACGGGATTCTTTTTCCTATTCATCTGCATTAATTTACATTTATCTACAGGGTGTTACAAAAAGGGACGGCCAAACTTTCAGGAAACATTCCTCACACACAAAGAAAGAAAATACGTTATGTGGACATGTGTCCAGAAACGCTTACTTTCCATGTTAGAGCTCATTTTATTACTTCTCTTCAAATCACATTAATCATGGAATGGAAACACACAGCAACAGAACGTACCAGCGTGACTTCAAACACTTTGTTACAGGAAATGTTCAAAATGTCCTCCGTTAGCGAGGATACATGCATCCACCCTCAGTCGCATGGAATCCCTGATGCGCTGATGCAGCCCTGGAGAATGGCGTATTGTATGACAGCCGTCCACAATACGAGCACGAAGAGTCTCTACATTTGGTACCGCGGTTGCGTAGACAAGAGCTTTCAAATGCCCCCATAAATGGAAGTCAAGAGGTTTGAGGTCAGGAGAGCGTCGAGGCCATGGAATTGGCCCGCCTCTACCAATCCATCGGTCACCGAATCTGTTGTTGAGAAGCGTACGAACACTTCGACTGAAATGTGCAGGAGCTCCATCGTGCATGAACCACATGTTGTGTCGTACTTGTAAAGGCACATGTTCTAGCAGCACAAGTAGAGTATCCCGTATGAAATCATGATAACGTGCTCCATTGAGCGTAGGTGGAAGAACATGGGGCCCAATCAAGACATCACCAACAATGCCTGCCCAAACGTTCACAGAAAATCTGTGTTGATGACGTGATTGCACGATTGCGTGCAGATTCTCGTCAGCCCACACATGTTGATTGTGAAAATTTACAATTTGATCACGTTGGAATGAAGCCTCATCCGTAAAGAGAACATTTGCACTGAAATGAGGATTGACACATTGTTGGATGAACCATTCGCAGAACTGTACCCGTGGAGGCCCATCAGCTGCTGATAGTGCCTGCACACGCTGTACATGGTACGGAAACAATTGGTTCTCCCGTAGCACTCTCCATACAGTGACGTGGTCAACGTTACCTTGTACAGCAGCAACTTCTCTGGCGCTGACATTAGTGTTATCGTCAATAGCACGAAGAATTGGCTCGTCCATTGCAGGTGTCCCCAGTCGCGAGTCATAGGCTGGAATGTTCCGTGCTCCCTAAGACGCCGATCAATTGCTCCGAACGTCTTCCTGTCGGGACACCTTCGTTCTGGAAATCTGTCTCGATACAAACGTACCGCGCCACGGCTATTGCCCCGTGCTAATCCATACATAAAATGGGCATCTGCCAACTCCGCATTTGTAAACATTGCACTGACTGCAAAACCACGTTCGTGATGAACACTAACCTGTTGATGCTACGTACTGATGTGCTTGATGCTAGTACTGTAGAGCAATGAGTCGCATGTCAACTCAAGCACCGAAGTCAACATTACCTTCCTTCAGTTGTACCAACTGGCGGTGAATCGAGGAAGTACAGTACATACTGACTAAACTGAAATGAGCTCTGACATGGAAATTAAGCGTTTCCGGACACATGTCCAGCACATAACATCTTTTCTTTATTTGTGTGTGAGGAATGTTTCCTGAAAGTTTGGCCGTACCTTTTTGTAACACCCTGTATATTTAGAGTTAGCTGCCATTCTTTACACCAATCACAAATCCTGTCCAAGTCATCTTTTATCGTCCTACAGTCACTCAACGACGACACCTTCCCGTGCACCACAGCATCACCAATAAACAGCCGCACATTTATGTAGATAGAAAACAACAGCGGGCCTACCACAGTTCCCTGGGGCACTCCAGTTGATACCCTCTCCTCAGATCAACACTCACCATCGAGGACAACGTACTGGTCACGAGCCCAGGAGAGGAGCTGCAGGCGATGTCTGCTGTTAGCAAAGGCACTCACGTCGGTCGTCTGCTGCCACAGCCCATTAACGCCAAATGTCGCCGTACTGTCCTAACGGCAACATTCGTCGTACGTCCCACATTCATTTATGCGGTTATTTCATGGAATGTTGCTGTCTGTTAGCACTGACAATTCTATGCAAACGCAGCTGCTCCCGGTCGTTAAGTGAAGGCCGTCGGCCACCGCGTTGTCCGTGGTGAGAGGTAATGCGTGAAATTTGGTACTCTCTGCACACTCTTGACACTGTGGATCTCGGAATATTGTATTACCTTACGATTTCCAAAATGGAATGTCCCATGTGCCTAGCTGCAATTACCATTCCGTGTTCAAAATCTGTTAACTCCCGTCGTGCGGCCGTAATGATGTCAGAAACCTTTTCACATGAATCAGCTGACAAGGAGACGGCACGACCGTGGGGTCGGCGATTTGTCCGAAATTTTGTGTGGTGAAAGAAGACCCCTAACACCTCTCGTGGTTAAAACATTAGGACGCACTACTCGGAAAATCCCGAGAAAAATCGATCCAAAGTTTCTTAGGTGCCGTATGAGTATAAAATGTTAGTCCATTCCCGAGCCGCCGTTTGGCCTACATGGGTAACGCTCGGACCGTTACGCCAGAGGTCTCGGGTTCGATTCCTTCTCCGGTACTTTTTTTTTTCTTCTTCTGTTGCTTGCAGAATTGCAGCGCATTGTTACAGGAGAATCGTGAAATTAATTCCCGGGAAGATTGTATAAAGATTCATTCTATAATTCACCATCAATTATCGTCACCAATATTCCGAGACATGATTCAATATTCCTGGTTTGCCTCAAAATTATCAGAAACTCAAAACATTTTCGTAAATGTTAATGGGGCATGTTTTTGTACAGATTTATTGCAAACGCCCTGTGATTGTAAAAAATCCGTTTTTACATGTTGCGCAAGATGTCGCAAAAATTATTGCTTTGTTTGTTTTTACGATAATTACCACTGCAGTTCTTGGTTATAATTATTATATGTATAAAAATCGAATGTTTCCCAATCGACTTTGTTATTTTGATTAGAATGCCAATGTTTTTTCCTCATATACTTTACAATGAAAAATGGAAAACCCACCGCCATGAATTGTGTTGTTGGACAAAAAGAAAATAATTTTTATTCAATAATGTAACTAATTTGTTAAAGATAATGTAGGCTTGGGAAACTTTCTGAATAATTGGAGGAATAACAAATGAAAATGAAACAGAAGGGAAAAAAAAGAAGCGCCGGAGGAGGAATCGAACCCGAGACCTCTGGCGTAAGAGTACGAGCCCTAAACATCTTTTTTTTTAATATAAAAACCTTTATTAAAAAAACAATTACACATTCCAAATACATACTAAGTTATACATACATGAAGTTATTTAAACAAAACGGTTTGATCATTTCAGTTACGCTGACGTTAAGGAAAGACAACAGAAGATTGTGTTACTGACAAAATTACCAGAAAGAATTAAATTAAACATCAAGAAAAAAATTTTTAAAGACATTCAAACTTCAACCTGAAGAAGTAAAATCAGCACTTCGAATTATGAGCTGCAATCTTTACAGAAGCATAATTAGTTCTTTATGATGGATATCAGCAAGTTGGTGGGACAATTTTAAATGTAAAGCAGTTTAATAATCATATTAGACAATTTCTGAAATACTTGAGAATGTCGGAAAGGAGATATATAATAAAGTTGACTAGCCTTCTAGGACACACGGCGGCTCGTCAATGCACTAACATTTTGTACTCATATGACACCTAAGAAACTTTGGATCGATTTTTCCCGGGTTTTCCGGGTAGTGCGTCCTAATATTTTAACCACGTGGGGTGTTAGGGGTCCACTTTGACCACACAAAATTTCGGACAAATCCCCGACCCCACGGTCGTGCCATCTCCTTGTGAGTACAAATGACAGCTCCGCCAGTGCACCGCCCTTTCCTACCTTGTACACGCTCAACTACCGCCGTCTGTATACGTGCATATCACTACGTCACAGCTTCTGTCGCCTCAGTGTATCTCACGACAGCTGTTGTACCTCGAGACACGCCGTGCGGTGTGTGACAGCTGGGCATTGGGCGCGCAGGTGGGCTACAACTACGTGCTGTGCCGCGTCGAGATGGGCGGCGTGCTGGGCCCAGGTCGGCCCATCTCGCTGCCCGACGCGACGATGGGGGCGGCGGCGGAGGTGGAGGGCGAAGACGGCAGCCTGTCGGAGGTGGACCGCGCCGCGCTGCAGGTGGCGGTCCAGCTGGGCGTGCACATCGTGTTCGTGTCGCGCGCGCGCTGCGCCAGCGACGTGCAGGAGGTGCGCAAGGCGCTACTGCCCGCGCGCCCCACGCACATCTTCGTATTCGCCAAGATAGAGGACCGCCAGGTGCGCACCAGCTACACTACTGCAGCTATAGGTTCAATTCTTTTATCTTCGCGGTTCGCGCATGCCCGCCCAGATGCGGGAGATTGCTGCGTTGCCAGTTGTACGCGCCAAGAGAAGCAGCGCCATTGTATAGTTCGCAAATTTACGTTTAGGGGGGAGTGAGCAGTTTATGAAGTAAAGTCACCAGGGCCTCATTAACCCTTTCGCTGCTACAGAGACGTACTCCCCGCATTCCGTGATGTGCGCGATTTTCTCATCACTGCACTGCTCGCCTGTGCAGACACATGGTGTTTCGACTGCTTTGACACACTTTATCTTTCGATTTCACAAAAACTATTTGGCCCAAAAATTCGATTTTTACACATCTTCTTGACTGATACTTTCCCCCCATAAATGACTTAATTTTGTTTCGATGTTCAACGCAGTTATTGTGCAGCATTAGATGTAGTAAACCATTGCACGAAATTTTGAAGAGTTTGCAGAGGTAAAAGTCCACAGCATATACTTTCCGTATGGTCGATTTTAGTTGCCACTAGAAATTTCAAAAAATTACATTCAAACGAATAAAATTCATGAAGTAAGACACTTCGATATTGTTTTTATAATAAAGAAAATATCAAACACCAATCAAGGTTTGAATTCAGAACCTTTCACTTAGCAGCCATACACTTTAACCATTACGCTAATGCAGCTCGTCTGTGAATATATTCCCCGAAGGACTTTAAAATGTCACGCAAAATAGCGACAAACACTGTTGGTATGATTATGAATTACTCATGTTTCGTCGAAGTACAATAGGAAATAAACAATTACCGCTGTTCTTTATTGCGAAAAAGCAGTTAGTGAGAATGATACAAACACATTTCCCTGCTATCGCCTGAATTAGGACGCTTATTGCTTGTTTGGTTTAATTAATTAATAGAACATGAAGCAACTGGTATAAAGAATGCTTTTTCCAAACACTGCATAAAAGAAAGTCTGCTATCAAGACATTGCTTTTGTTCAATTACTTTATTTATGACTGGACGTTTCTCAAACTGAAGACACTCGTCCGTGCTCTGCACTGCAGTCGAGCTCTGCCAATGTTGTTCTCTGTTCATTGGCTGACTGTGTCTTGTGACGTCAGATGCGCAGAACGAACCTAAACTCGGCCGTCGTCATAAATGACGCGCACTTTAGTAAAAAGGCTACTTTACTCCGATGCAAACGCATGCGAACGAGGGTTACCTCTGTTGTAAACGGTAGGCGAGTGCAAGCAAACAGCATTCGGCCATATTGAGGTAGCATTCGCAGATGCTCGCTCGTGTTCCACTGGTTGTCGTCATTCAGTGAACCATCAAAGGAAGATCGCGTGCTCCTTGCTTGTGGACTCACAGCTAACGGAGCATTCATCTTCTGTTTTGCACATGAACTACTATTGTTACTGAATGTGAGTGGTCAGTAGAGAATGTAATGTTGCTCATAGAAGGCCGCGCGGAGTGGCCGCGCGGTTATAGGCACCATGTCACGAATTGCACGGCCCCTCCCGCCGGAGGTACGAGTCCTCCCTCGCGCATGGGTGTGTGTGTTGTCCGTAGCGTAAGTTAGTTTAAGTAGTGTGTAAGTCTAGGGACCGATTACCTCAGCAGTTTGGTCACTTAGGAATTCACACACATTCGGTCTGGAACCGCGCGACCTCTACGGTCGCAGGTTCGAATCCTGCCTCGCGCATGGATGTGTGTGATGTCCTTAGGTTAGTTAGGTTTAAGTAGTTCTAAGTTCTAGGGGACTGATGACCTCAGATGTTAGGTCCCATAGTGCTCAGACCCATTTCAACCAAATTCACACACATTTGAACATTTTTTTGCTAATAGAAGATTATAAACATATCGGATCACCCTCTGGAGATATCATGGTACTACCATGAAACGCCACCTCGAGCCTCAGTTCAATGAGGAAGAGAGTCCGCAAGGTTCTGTAGCTGTGCAACATCCAGCTGAGGCCAATCATTTGTGATTAATTTTTCTGTGGAGCTACCGAACTGCGAGGATGTTGACTGATATGCTCGATGTTCGAAATAAAAGGTACGGAACAACACTATGGGTATAACTTGTAAGGTAACATGGGATAATATGGAGCTCTTTCAAGTAGTTCGTAATTTAAATTTAAACCACAGCAGCAGAGATAATGTGTTGGGCAAAATAGACCGGAAAATACTTGTTTTGTTTTTTGATGGGCGTTGTAGTTCCGTTGTATAGTGTTTTGGTTTTCTTTTAATTGCAACGAATTATAGAAGTGTGGTGATAAATGTGTAGAATTATATAATGTATTTAGATTTAAGTATTTTAATCTTATAAAAAAATTGTAAACGAATTGTGGCCATGTTCAGGGATTATTTTGACTAATGTAGTGTCACGTGACCTGACTCAGGACTGTGGATATGAGTGGGAAAATCGGGTCTTTTGTCGTTGGTCCGTTGTGGTGGTAAGTTGGGAGCGGCAAAGTGTCGCGAGTGTAAGCGTGGATGCCAGTGTATGCGAAGGAACAACGTGAAAGTGTGTGGGTGTGAGACAAACAGTGTACGAATTGCACCGATTATTATTTGTACAGATCGGATTTATTTGTGAACTTAAAAATGCATGGCCACAAAGTTAAAGTGTTTCTTTTGAATAAATAAGTTTCAATCTGAACGTGTATAGTTCAATTCACTGCTGTTCAAAAGCTAGCCAATATATGATTCAATAGTAGGGGCGCAAATGCAACCGTTCACTACCAACCCCCTCTGCAGAGGAGCCACGTGAAAAATAGGTAGTGAACGAGCCCGAGTACAGTTGCAAACTGACGTCTTTATTTAAAAGTAATCACCAGAGGCTTGAGCACTACTGCCCACCGTTTCATGAGCCGAGGGATCCCCTGTTCCCACAGGTCCTGTGGCTGTGACAGGAGCTAGTCCTCCGCTATGTCCTTCAGGTCGCCATCCGAGTTGAAGCGCTTCCTTCTGAGATTTTTTTTAGAGGACCAAACACATGAAAGTCACAGGGCGAAAAGTCTGGGCTGTGGGGCGGGTGCTGAAGCTGTTCCCAGTTGCACATGGCCATTATATTTTGTGTGACCTCGGAGACGTGCGATCGACCGTTTTCGTGGAGCAGATGTTCTCCCTTCGTGAGCAGCCCAGACTGTTAGCTCTTGATGGACTCATGTAGGCTATGGAGTGTCTCTCAGTACGCGTCACTGGGTCTTTTTCGTACACGAGGAATTCGATCTGTATGGGAGGGACCTCGGAAGTCGGAAAAGACGATGAGCATCAACTTGCCTGCTGAGGGCACAGCTTTGCATTTTTTTTAGGGAGAGGTGACGACGCATGATTCCACTGCATGCTGTCCTGAAATGTCTCTGGCTTCCAGTGATGGCACTGGCTCCTGTCACCGGTGACGAGACGCTCTAGGAAAGCAGGGTGTTCATGAAACTGGACAGGTGTTGAAGTGTTAGCCCCATACGCAGATTCTTTTGAGGTTCTCAGAGCTTAACTTCGGAACCCACTGCACGCACATCTTCCGGTAACCCAGCATGTCCTGCACATTTGTCCACACTTTTCCCACAATGGCCCCCACCATCACTGCCTACATTCATATTGTGATACGCCGATGACTTCTCACGAGGTAGCTCACCTTGCTGATGTCTTCGGCCGTGATTACCTTGTTTGTTTGGGTTGGTCTCGGATCATCACTCAAATACTCGCGGCCTTCACGACAATAGGCGTTTCAATTTCTCAATGACTTATTGAACGTACTGTCTCCCACATATACGGCCGCCATCCGGCGATGAATATCGGCCGGTTTAGCCCCTTCTGTTATGTATGAGGCGGAACTATGAGCCCCATGGATATAGGGTGACCCGGCTGAGTCACGCAATTTGACTCTTAGTCTGACCACGAGGGGTGGCCATTAATTGCACACGTTGGTCACGTAGGCTGACGTGAGGATCAATGAACTATACTTGAAGGGATGTATCTGGAACATCTTAGGTGATTAGAAAGTTAATAGACAGGAATACAATTAAATACTTAACTTTAATTCAGCATCAGCGGTGAACGTCGATCTTGACTTTGTCCAATCATATTTACAAGTGCAGTTATAGACTGAAATGCGAATACTTCTTTACAATTTTGATTTCTTCACACATGTAGATCAATTGTTAATGGATAAACTGTATGTGGCGTTTGGCTAGGTCGTAGCTACTGACTTAGCTGATGGCTATGCTAACTAGTGTCTCTGCAAATGAGATCTCTGAAGCTATAACATGTTAACCATTCCTATTAAAGTCGGCTGTAGTACTGGGCAATGCGCTAGCTTGTCTCTTAAGACCAACAGGGTGGCGGCGCTCGCTCTGCTAGCGTCGACAGTGGCGACTCGCGGGTCCGATGTGTAGTGACGGACCGCGACCGATTTGAAGCCTACAACCTACCAAGTGTGGTGCCTTGCGGTGACAGCACATCTTCCATAGTCAAATATCTGATACCACATCGCTGCCTCCGAGTCGTCGAATTGTGCAATGTGAACGCCATGATATCTTCACACGTAGTGCTGCATCATATGGACGGAACACAAAACTGCCTGCTTCTTTCCCGAGTCATGTACCCGCGCATGCGCAGAACTACGCCGGAGACTACATTCGCATTACTAGATGTCTCACTACTTTGGGATATGCGAATTTCAACCACTTTAGTTGCTATGATGTTTCACATCTTTTCATTTGAACACTTCTCATACATTTGATTCGCTGTTCCACTTAGTTACCCGCATTTCCTATGAAACAGATACTGGGCAATTTAGAATGCCAGTGGAGGTGTGAAAGAGTGCCTGAGTGTTCATCAAATCAGGTACGTATCCGTACAGCCGTATGAACCTGGCTGTAGTCATCTTGGAAGATAGGAGTGTCCAGAGTGTACTCGTCATGAATATTCAGAAGAAAATGCAACACTTACTCATGGAGAATGCTGAAATAAACATCCAGGTGCATATTTACGATAACCTGAAAGAGTGGACCCAAGTCACAGTACGAAGAACGCCCTCAAAACACTACAGAACTAAATGCAGTCTGAACCATATTATGGGTTAAAGGTTTCATTGGACTGTTGGTCCACTCGACACCTTGAAAAGAGACAAAATCGCGACTTGTAGGGTGGCTCTGTACGGCCCCAGTCAAATACTCTCCAGGCTCTGTGCTGTGTGCCCCACCAAAAACTCGCAGTTTTGTATATCACTGTGAAGAATGGCCTTTTTGGAGGTGTCTGGCTCCAAATATCCATTGTGTGCAGTTTCCTTCACAATGTTCACTTGTAAAGTGGCTGAAATGGACCTGCATTCAGTGATATCACCAGTTCACGTCGGCATTGAAACCTGTTGTCATTGACTCGTCTCTTCTCCCTGTCTATTAGGCTCTTTTTATGATTGCTGTTCTTACACTGTGTTACTTGGTTGCGACTGGTCCATCATTCCTTGTAGACGCTTTGGACAGTCCGTGTTGAGGCATCAACAATTTGGGCAACTTTCACGATGTCTCATGGGCCCATTAAAACACAGGAGCCGCTTTCTGTCACTCCATCAGATTTCGTGGTCAACCCAGCTATGTATCGTATTGTATTGTACGGAACTGGGGATCTAGAAACGACAGAGAGGTTTCGTCCCCGCCGCTTCCCTCTGTGGTACACAATCCCATAACATGCTACAGCAGTACACTCACCCCCCTGCCGCTCCACACCGAACCCAGGGTTATTGTGCTGTTCGGCCCCCCAAGTGGACTCCCCCCCCCGTCCACCCCGCCCCCCTCCCTCGCCCCCTGGGAACGTCTCACACCAGACGAGTGTAACCCCAATGTTTGCGTGGTAGAGTAATTATGGTGTATGCATACACGAGTAAGTGTTTGCGCAGCAATCGCCTACATGGTGTAACTGAGGCGGTATAAGGGGAACCAGCCCGCATTCGCCAAGACAGATGGAAAATCGCCTTAAAAACCATCCAGAGACTGGCCGGCACACCAGACCTCGACACTAATCCTCCAGGCGGGTTCTTGCTGGGGACTGGCACGCCTCCCCCCCCCTCCCCCCTCCCCCGCCCCCCCCCCCCCCCTGGAAAGCAGTGCTTTAGACTACACAGTTAACTGGGGTGGGCAACAACCCTTCTTACTGGGTTGGGATTGTTTTGGGGGAGGAGACCAGACAGCGAGGTCATCGGTCTCATCGGATTAGGGAAGGATGGGGAAGGAAGTTGGCCGTGGCTTTTGAAAGGAACCATCGTAGCATTTGTCTGGAGAGATTTAGGGAAATAACGGGAAACCTAAATCAGGATGGGTGGACGCGAGATTGAACCGTCGTCCTCCCGAATGCGAGTCCAATGTGCTAACCACTGCGCCACTTCGCTCGGTCCATCTTACTGAGCTGATTCCTTAAAACCGATTGGTACACACTGTGGTCAATACAACGCCTTATAAACAAATCTTGAAAATTAATATGCAAATCGCACCACGCTAGGCACCAAATGTACACTGACTGACATTTGCTAAGAACAACCGCCAGTTTCTATGGAACAACCAACAACTGCTATGGAACACCTGACAAATGATAGTGAAATTAAATGATGAGGGTGAGACGTGTTAACTGCAGTGAAGCCTGTGCACGAACGTTCTCTATGCATTCGACAATTCATGCAGTACAGTGTCTGATGTAGGTTGTTGTGGAACCGATTAGTGTGACGTACGGTGTGGTACGGCAACATGTTTGCAATACACCATTTGAGTGCTTACGATCTTAGACGAGAAGCTGGACGCCTCGAAGATGGTCAAAGTATCACTTCGGTGGCCACATTAATGGGTGTGTCCAAAAGTGTCATCTCACGATTAGAAAAGGTCGGTGGAAACTGGAAATGCCATGTGGAAGACGGACTACCACAACGCAAGAGAATCGATACGTAGACCCAGTGACGAAAAGGAACAAACATCTCACTCCTAGCCAGATCGCTGGCGGAACCATTATATGGCGAAAAAATCAGGTTGGTTTGCAGGTTCGGAAGCCTGTTTATGCATCCCACTTCAGCCAAGCCGTTGTCGAGAAAGAGTTCGTTGGCGTAGGCAGCACTTTGGTTGGGGTCCTGCAACACTGCTCCAAAATGATGTTCATCTACGAATCCCGTTTCACTGTGGCCACCAGTTAGTGTGGAGGGAGAGGGGAACACGTTACACACCACAGAATTCTCATGAACGTTATCGGTAAGGCCTACGTGTTATGTTGTGGGCGTGTATTATGCACAATGATCGAACACTACTGCTTATCTTCGCATGTGATACTGTTGCAGCACAACGGTATTGCAGGGAGATCGTTCTGGATCATGTCCGCCTGTTTAGCGGTGCGGTAGGTCCCCAATTTTTTTCTGGAATACGTGTCCTGTCCACACTCACAGGACCTCTGAGGAGTGGACACACTGAAACAAAAGTTAGGAATATTGGTCTATAATTTTGCGGGTCCGTTCTTTTACCTTTCTTGTATACTGGAGTCACCTGCGCTTTTGTATACATACTTCGGGAGCTCAAATGGGGATCTCCGGAGGGAAGGCGATGTTTTTTTCGTGAAACACTATTGAGAAAATTTAGAGGGCCGGTATTTGAAGCTGAATACCGAGCGATTCTACTGCCGCCGGCATACAACGCGCGTAACGGCCACGAAGATTAGACACGAGAAATTAGGGCTCATACGGAGGCGTACAGACAATCGTTTTCCCCTCGCTCTATTTCCGAGTTAAACAGGAGGGGAAATGTCGAGCAGTGGTACAGGGTACCCTCCGCCACGCACCGTACGATGGTTTGCGGAGTATCTATGTAGATATAGATGTAGATGTAGAACTGAAGATCCTAGATCCTGAATGTACGGGAAGGCCTGTATATTCCCCAGACCTAAAACCTATAGAGCATACCTGGGATGCTCTAGGCAGACGTGTTACCCACCGAATATCCCCTTCTCGAACCGTGCAAGAACTGAAAACCGCTTTAAGAAGGGAGTGGGACAATATCCCCCAAGGACTTCTCAACAGTTTGGTAGCCAGCATGAATAACAGGTGCAAAATGTGCACCAGTGCCCGCGGAGAGCGTATTCCCTACTGAGAGTCGGCCTTTATACTGGGAGTCTGACCGATGCCAAACATGGGCGTTATTTCTGTCTGTTATCCTGTTTTCCTATGTGGCGAAATTTTTCATCATAAATATACCACTACTACGCATGTAGTATATTTCATGTCGTGCTTCACTGCCTGTGATTATTAAGGTCCAACAGTTTCGCTTTTCCTTAGCAATTGTCAAGCAGAGTAGTAAAAGAAATTAACTGAAGGATTAAAAATGGAAGCATTTATATTTATTATAATATCATCAATACAAATACAAAATACAGGACTGATTTGATTGGGCGTAGACACGACTAAGTAATGCTGAGAAAGTTGTAGACCGAGGTGAATGAATTATCTCATCTCATGGTCAACGGAATCGGTTTTGCATGAAGGTATGTGCGACAGATGGGAAGTCGGCACGATGCGTTAGTCTCACCTCGTTGTTTGGCGTCTGTTTAACGGCCGACTGCTTTCATCTGCTGCAGCTTTAAGGGCGGCTTAAATCATTCCTTCTTCCATGGTGGCTGACGTAATCCCTTAGGTGCAGAGCCCTTAGGTAGTGTTTCTGTGCTTGCGGTTACGGTGGTTACTGCCGGCAGTGACTAACTTGCGGAGGCGGTATTTATGTAACATTCAGAGGCAACGTCAGACAAGGAGATCCAGTGAATATGTTACAGAGTGACGATAAACTTCGGAATGAATGCAGGAATCTGACTCGAAGTCTGAAGGCTATGAGTCAACAACATGTTGTCATGCCCCCAGAAGGCAAACTTACTGATCTTCCGATACCTCTGACTGCCTGCTCACCATCTCTTCAATGTCTCTTGACTGTCTTCTCCACCACTCTTTGACTGGACGGTTGTCTACCTGACTGACTAGCTACTGACTCTCTGCTCTGTTTGCTCTCTGTTCACATTGCTCACTGACTGACCGATTGATCCTCTGCCTGACTAACAATCTACTGTTCGACTATCCATTGACCGACCGATCATCGAATTGTCCGCTCACATCTCTCATTTACTGCTCAGTTTCTCTTCGCTACATCTGCTTGTCATTTTTTTCCATGGTCTCCCTCAATCTGCCTTCAGGTCACTAAATTTTCTATTGCCTCATTTCTGTCATTGGTGTGCTCGATTTGCAATCCACCCAATGACTGATAAACACTGCATAACTGCGCCTCCCAGATTTTATGAAGGGTGAAAATTTCAGGTCGTACTGTGCCTGGCATACAACGTGGGAACTCCCGTCTCGTTCTCAAGCTGTTCCCCGTTGTAGCAGTTCCCAATGTTGGCTGCAGTCTCCCTAGCGAACTGCACAATGCTAGAGTTTAACGTGGGACACTGGTGCAATGTGAGGTGAACAGGAACTGTTAACTACCTGCCATCCCCCGTGCTGGGCAAATATTAGGGATGACAATTTTTTCCAACCCCAAGATTCTAACTGCCTAAGTGCCATCGCACAAATGTACGTTCGCGATCTCGGCTGCAGTTGCGGCCAGCTGATCCAGTGAATCACCGCTATTCGATTTGCAAGGAGTCCAATGGGAGTCTTCACACGGGAGGCGCTTGCCACCCGTTGTGTGTCAGTGTCCGACGCTGGGGCAGTAATTTGAGATATCGAGTCACACACACTGTGAGATTCACTAGTGCCCGAGAGCCCTTATTGATTCCTTGAGAGACAATAGGACAGTCACCTAATCAAAATGGACAATAAGTGATGGGCGAACAGTGACAGCAACGATGTGCAGTTAGAGGTAAGACGTAACTGTCCTCGGTAGCGACTCATCACGGTCGTTGAGAGAAATTTCGTCTACTACAGTACTGTGGGTAAATGCTGAGAGAAGACTCACTTGAGGTGTCGATACCTGCAAATGTCCGAGGTGCTGTTGCTGATGCGACTAAGCCCTTGAGCAGACAGCACAGCCTTTACCCCTAAAGTTATCTGTTCTCTATCATCGATCTTCTTCACGAGAAATCTTGTTCTCCTGAATTTGGTAAGGCTTGGTCCAGCGAGATTTTTTTTCAGACATTGAATGTCTAGCCGGCAGCTGTGGCCGAGCGGTTCTAGGCTCTTCAGTCCGGAAGCATGCTGCTGCTACAGTCGCAGGTTCGAATCCTGCCTCGGGCATGGATGTGTGTGATGTCCTTAGGCTAGTTAGGTTTAAGTAGTTCTAAGTCTAGGGAACTGATGACCTCAGACATTAAGTCCCATAGTGCTTAGAGCTATTGAATGTCCGTTGCTAACGTCTTTGGCAGTCCATTCTCCTGTCGATCTGAAACACAGAAAGTAAATCGCAAGAGAAAGTCAGAAGAACATATTATTCTGGCAACAGCTGTGGTCACCTGGTGCCGTTGTGGGCCCTGTAGCCTAGCACCCAATTTGCAGATGAGTCGATTCCGTGACGTCCTTTATTTGTCGTAGAACTCATCGGCCGATCGACTAAACCACTCACAGAGTAAGGTATACCGGCTACCAGTTGAGGTTTCACCGTGGGAAAATCCCGAGGTAGGTGCAAGCGAGTTTGACAGCTCTATTTTATATCCACTGTAGGTGACCGCTGTGCATCGGCCGCGTTTCCCCATACAACAACTATGTATTCCAGAATTAGGCGCAGCAGCATCTTGAACAGTATATACTAAGGTATTAATGGTGTGTGGACGTCGGACTTAGTAACTGGCAGTGATGACAAAGTATACCTTCGCTTTCTCCCACTGTTCTGGGACTTGTTGGTGCTATGTCAGGCACCCATCGGGATTGACATCAAGGTACTTGCCCGCGCTTCCCAAAAGTGTAGCCCCTCGCAGGATGCTTATCTGCCCCAAGTCGACAGGGACTGGACATCTTGCTACGATGAGTGTTTGGCTCTTCGCTGCAATGAAGATCAGCCTACATTTTACTGCTCATGTCGACAGGTCATCGCAGGTGGATTGGAGTCTCCATTGCCTAAGATGGACGCTCCTGCTGCGCGTAAATAAAACTGAATGGCCCATGTGCAGCACAAGCTGGACACATGGACACATTGGCAGGTCCACCTGCATAGACTATAGAGAGCATTTAGCAGCAGAACAAGCGCCGAACCTTACGGGCAGCAGCTAACATTGTTCTCCACACAATCGCTTGTATGAGAGTAGCTGTCATTCACAGGCGATGGAAATGTGAGGTGCACCTACATCTACACATAATACTATCCAAATTACAGTACTGTGAGAGTAGGGGGACTAGGCCGCCGTCACCCCAAGTACCGCTATCCAATATGGCGGTGGTGACGTCAACCAAGATGGCGGCCATGACGTCATCTGATAGCATCATCCAAGATGGAGGATTTTGGTGGGAGGTTTGAATTTTGGTCTTGTGGGCTACCTATACTAACCTGACCCTACCTCCCCTCCCCTCCCCCAGAAAATGGCGGGTAGTTCAAATTCCATCAGCACAATGCAACACATCACAGCTACCTCTACTGACCTAAGAAAATGGAGGGAAAAATAGGGTTCAAATGGTTCAAATGGCTCTGAGCACTATGCGACTTAACATCTGAGGTCATCAGTCCCCTAGAACTTAGAACTAATTAAACCTAACTAACCCAAGGACGTCACGCACATCCATGCCCGAGGCAGGATTCGAACCTGCGACCGTAGCGGTCACGTGGTTCCAGACTGAAGCACCTTTAACCGCATGGCCACACCGGCCGGCTGAAAAATAGGGCACTTGGGTTACCTCCACTAACCTAAGTCATCAGACCGCCACCTCTTCCTAGGAAATGGCTCGAAGAGGACTCAGCCTGTTCTGGACATAAGTCTTTGTTGTGCATTCAGTCTTTATTCAAACAATTTGAGGCAGTGCAGCCATCCAGTGTGTTCGCCACAAGGTCCGGAGTCCAACTGACCTAGTACACAGTACCGCCACCAGAGGGCTCTGTCATCCCTCCCATGACATAATCCACGATGGTGGTCTGGGGAGGGGGGAGTGCTGGGAAAAGGACTCAGCCTGTTCTGGATAGTATGGACATAAGTCTTTATTTTGCAGGTAGTCTTTATTTAAACAATTTGAGGCAGTACAGCCATCCAGTGTCTCTACCATGAGGTCTGGAGTCCAACTGACCTAGTACACAGTACTGCCACCAGAGGGTGCTGTCATCCCACCTGTGTGTAATTCATGATGGCGGTCTGGAGTGGAAAAATGGTGGTAATATGACTCAGCCTGAACTGGGCTGCTGGAGAGAGGAAGGAGTGTACTTTACTTACTTTGGAACAATTTATTTAGGGATTTGAGATAGTATATTTATCACACTGATACAAAGCACATGCTCTGACATGCTTGGGGTCACGCCACACAGCCTACAGACCTGAAAACTACTCGTAAATTACCGAAATAACACATGTTAAACGCTCTGCAGACACTCAAACAACTCCTAAATTACCGAAATAATGCGGCACACAGCACACAGACATGCAAACTACTTGTAAATAATGCAATACACTGATGTGTAGACATGAAAACTACTCGTAAACCACTGAAATAATGCAAGTGACCTCTGGTGGTGGTACCTTGTACTAGGTCAGTTGGACTCTTGACCTTGTTTCGAACACCCTGGATGGTTGTACTGCCTCAAATTGTTTGAATAAAGACTGAATGCAGAATAAATACTTATGTCCAGCACAGGCTGAGTCCTCTTCCCGCCATTTCCTAGGAAGAGGTGGCAGTCTGATGATTTAGGTTAGTGGAGGTAACACAAGTGCCCTATTTTTCCCGCCATTTTCTTAGGTTAGTAGAGATAGCCCAAGTGACCTTTCTCTACCACCACCATTCAAATTTCCCACCAATCCATAGTAAGAGGTAGTGTTCAGATGACTTAGGTTAGTGGAGGTAGTCAAATTGACCCATCTTCCCGCCATTTTCTTAGGTTAGTAGAGGTAGCCATGGTGTGTTGCATTGTGTTGATGGAATTTGAACTTCGTGCCATATTCTGGGGGAGGGGAGGGGAGGGGGTTAGGCTAGTGGAGGTAGCCTGATTGACCTATCTTCCCACCAAAATTTAAACTTCCCTCAAAATCCTCCATCTTGGATGGCGTCATCGCCGCCATCTTGGATAACGGTACTAGGGGTAAAGGCAGCATAGTCCCCCTACTTGTGAGAAGCGGAGGCTACTTTGTGTACCACTGTCACTTCCTCCTTCCCTATTCCATTCGCATATGGTTCACAGGAAACTGGTAAGTTCGAATTTAGAATCTTTCAAATTTTATGTTAATTGTCTTATCGAGAGACATGATTAGGTGCCCCCTCCCCACCCCCCATGAACCATGGACCTTGCCGTTGGTGGGGAGGCTTGCGTGCCTCAACAATACAGATAGCCATACCGTAGGTGCAACCACAACGGAGGAGTATCTGTTGAGAGGCCAGACAAATGTGTGGTTCCTGAAGAGGGGCAGCAACCTTTTCAGTAGTTGCAGGGGCAACAGTCTGGATGATTGACTGACCTGGCCTTGTAACACTAACCAAAACAGCCTTGCTGTGCTGGTACTGCGAATGGCTGAAAGCAAGGGGAAACTACAGCCGTAATTTTTCCCAAGTGCATACAGCTTTACTATATGATTAAATGATGATGGCGTCCTCTTGGGTAAAATATTCTGGAGGTAAAATAGTCCCCCATTCAGATCTCTGGGCAGGGACTACTCAAGAGGACGTCGTTATCAGGAGAAAGAAAACTGGCGTTCTACGGATCGGAGTGTGGAATGTCAGATCCCTTAATCGGGCAGGTAGGTTAGAAAATTTAAAAAGGGAAATGGATACGTTAGAGTTAGATACAGTGGGAATTAGTGAAGTTCGGTGGCAGGAGGAACAAGACTTTTGGTCAGGTGAATACAGGGTTATAAATACAAAATCGAATAGGGGTAATGCAGGAGTAGGTTTAATAATGAATAAAAAAATAGGAGTGCGGGTAAGCTACTACAAACAGCATAGTGAACGCATTATTGTGGCCAAGATAGACACGAAACCCACGCCTACTGCAGTAGTACAAGTTTATATGTCAACTAGCTCTGCAGATGATGAAGAAATTGATGAAATGTGTGATGAGATAAAAGAAGTTATTCAGGTAGTGAAGGGAGGCGAAAATTTAATAGTCATGGGTGACTGGAATTCGACAGTAGGAAAAGGAAGAGAAGGAAACGTAGTAGGTGAATATGGATTGGGTCTATACAGGGGTAATGTTCTTGAGGACAATATTATGGAAATGGAAGAGGAGGTAGATGAAGATGAAATGGGAGATATGATACTGCGTGAAGAGTTTGACGGAGCACTGAAAGACCTAAGTGGAAACAAGGCCCCGGGAGTAGACAACATTCCAATCGAACTACTGACAGACTTGGGATAGCCAGGCTTTACAAAACTCTACCATCTGCTGAGCAAGATGTATGAGACAGGCGAAATACCCTCAGACTTCAAGAGGAATATAATAATTAATCCCAAAGAAAGTAGGTGCTGACAGATGTGAAAATTACCGAACTATCAGTTTAATAAGTCACAGCTGCAAAATACTAACGCGAATTCTTTACAGACGAATGGAAAAACTGGTAGAAGCAGACCTCGGGGAAGATCAGTTTGGATTCCGTTGAAATGTTGGAACACGTGAGGTAATACTGACCCTACGACTTATCTTAGAAGAAAGATTAAGGAAAGGCAAACCTACGTTTCTAGCAGTTGTAGACGTAGAGAAAGCTTTTGACGATGTTGACTGGAATACTCTCTTTTAAAATCTGAAGGTGGCAGGGGTAAAATACAGGGAGCGAAAGGCTGTTTACAATTTGTACAGAAATCAGATGGCAGTTATAAGAGTCGAGGGACATGAAAGGGAAGCAGTGGTTGGGAAGGGAGTGAGACAGAGTTGTAGCCTCTCCCCGATGCTATTCAGTCTGTGTATTGAGCAAGCAGTAAAGGAAACAAAAGAAAAGTTCAGAGTAGGTATTAAAATCCATGGAGAAGAAATAAAAACTTTGAGGTTCACCGATGACATTGTAATTCTGTCAGAGACAGCAAAGGACTTGGAAGAGCAGTTGAACGGAATGGACAGTGTCTTGAAAGGAGGGTATAAGATGAACATCAACAAAAGCAAAACGAGGATAATGGATTATAGTCGAATTAAGTCGGGTGTTACTGAGGGAATTAGATTAGGAAATGAGACACTTAAAGTAGTAAAGGAGTTTTGCTATTTGGGGAGCAAAATAACTGATGATGGTCGAAGTAGAGAGGATATAAAATGTAGACTGGCAATGGCAAGGAAAGCGTTTCTGAAGTAGAGAAATTTGTTAACATCGAGTATAGATTTAAGTGTCAGGAAGTCGTTTCTGAAAGTATTTGTATGGAGTGTAGCCGTGTATGGAAGTGAAACATGGACGATAAATAGAGAATAGAGAATAGAAGCTTTCGAAATGTGGTGCTACAGAAGAATGCTGAAGATTAGAGGGGTAGATCACATAACTAATGAGGAGGTATTGAATAGAATTGGGGAGAAGTGACGTTTGTGGCACAACTTGACTAGAAGAAGGGATCGGTTGATAGTACATGTTCTGAGGCATCAAGGGATCACCATTTAGTACTGGAGGGCAGCGTGGAGGGTAAAAATCGTAGAGGGAGACCAAGGGATGAATACACTAATCAGATTCAGAAGGATGTAGGCTGCAGTAGGTACTGGGAGATGAAGAAGCTTGCACAGGATAGAGTAGCATGGAGAGCTGCATCAAACCAGTCTCAGGACTGAAGACCACAACAACAACAACAACATGCTTAGGTGTAAGCTATTCACTGATGAGTGAGACATTAAGACCATCTGATTAATAAATTGTTTTTCCGTCTTTGGAATAAAACATGCTCCAGATGCCGCATATTATGGTTCTGATAGTTTGCTCGTTGGTTGGTGGAGATATGTGGCATTAGATGTCTACGCACATGTCTTGTAATTCGCGTAAATAACGGGCCGCTGATTTGCGTACACGGTGATGCAGTCCGGTAGGGACCAAGATGGGTTCAATAGGATTTACATCAGGCGAATGTGTTTGCCGAGACATCAGCGTGAGTTCACTACAGGTTTCCTCAAACCACTGTAGCACGGTTCTGGCTCTGAAACACGGACAATTATACTGCTGATAGAAGACATCGCCGTCGAGGAGTACCTGAAGCATGAAGGAACGAAGGTGGTTCGCAGTAGCCAGCGTGTCTTCGATTGCTTCCACAGGTCCCACGCAAGCGCAGGAAAATGTCTACTGTAGCATAATACTGCTCCTACCAGCCTGCGTCCGTGGCGTGCTGCACATTTCGATCCGCCGTTCACCTCAATGACGGCGTTTGTGGAACGACCATCGAAGTAATTTAGCATAAATGTGATTCACCCGAAGAGCCGACACGTCCCCATTGATCGACCGTCGAGTCCCGATGGTCCTGTGGTCACTGCAATCGTAACTGACGATGTCGTTAGATCAATATGTGAATATGTAGGGGTGATCTGCTGTGCAGCTCCCTGTTCAACAATGTACAGTGAACGGTGAGCTACGAAACTCTTGTGCGTGCACCAGCATTGTGTTCTTTCGGCAGAGATACCTCAGATCACTGTCTATCCTACTTTACAGAGCATACAAGCCTACGAATCCCACGTTCTGCGAAGGGTAGTGGATTTACAAAATATAGCGCCTAGTGGTAGTTTCACTGCCTTCTTACTTCTTTCCGTAGAGGCTCACGGCAGTAGCACGTGAACATTCGACCATCTTAGCCGTTTCCGATATACTCGTTCATAGGCACTGCGAAACAATCTGCCCTTTGTCAAAGTAGCGTATCTCAATGAATTTCCCCATTCGCAGCCCATATCCTCGTTAGGCTGATCCCCCGCTCGTGTTTTCTTCCCTCACATATTTTTGTTACCGCGTCACGGGCCGGCAACTCCACCAAGCGGCCTCCAATGTCGCAGTGGGCAGTGGTCACGATTGTTTATCAGTGTACAGTAGCTGGCTTTCTACGAAGGTACGCTCTCACAAGTTTAATAGTAAAACACACCGAGACGCAGAAAATCTCTTTTTCAGTGTCTGCCACTGGAAGTGGCTGAGCATCTCGGTGACGTTTCCTACATGAACGGGTAACGAATTGTGCTGCTCTTTCTTGGATCGTCTGTGTTTCCTCTATCAAACTGACATACAGCCTTTGTTGGTGAACTACATTCCCTGAGGATTCTAACAGTGAATCTCAGTCTGGCATCTGTCTTACTGCTAATAGTTTCATATTGTTGTTCCACTTTAAAGCGCTCGGTACAATACTCTTAGAGCTTTTGTGGAAGTAACTGCTTCCACTGATTGTTCTGGAATTGTTTAAATTTTGGAAATTTCTGGGAACAGACTCCTGAAGTCATAGGTCCCTAGCCTTACACACTACTTAATCTAACTTAAACTAACTTATGCTAAGGACAACACATACAACTATGCACGAGGGAGGATTCGAACCTTCGATGCGGAGAGCCGCCCGAACCATGGCAAGGTGCGTCAGATCGCATGGCTTCCCCGCGCGGCTTTCTGCTTATTTATGCGTAATATGTGATATGTCACGTTCCAACGAAAATATCACACGAAAATACATCAGGCGCACCGTTAAGAAGTTTTATTGTAAACATTTTGTGTGTCACAAGCGGCCGGCCGGGGTGGCTGTGCGGTTCTAGGCGCAACAGTTTGGAACCGCGCGACCACCTACGGTCGCAGGTTCGAAACCTGCCTCGGGCATGGATGTGTGTGATGTCCTTAGGCTAGTTAGGTTTAAGTAGCTCTAAGTTCTAGGGGACTGATGACCTCAGAAGTTAGGTCCCATAGGGCTCAGAGCCGTTTTTTTGTCACAAACGTATTCCTACTTGTCCTACAGCAACACAATCAGTAACTTCCAAAGAAACAAAGTTGCGTCGTCATGAAATGAATGATCAACAACAAACACAACCTCAGAGTTCCACAAAGGTAAAGTTTATAAGTTTGAGAAAATTAAAGTCTGAAGTGTAGCGTAAGGTTTCCCAGTTACTGAACAAAGTTAAGTTCTGAAATAGGAACCAAAAGTTAAAATCCAGAGTCTTAGCAGACAAAGTACAAAAATTTTAATGGAATCACAACACCTGGAATTTCTCGGGATCGTACTTAGCTGATAAGGTCCCGATGAGAGAACCAGAGAAATAGTCCAAGTTCGTGTAAATAGTACCATCACTAACTCCGACACTATCAAAGTGGTGAAGAAGTACTGAAGCAGAGTGTTCCCAGGCCTCCTCGTACGGCACCACTACATTAACGAAGGCCGGTGCCTTGGTGACGTTGAGAGTGGAGAGGCATCCACATTGTAGCGAGTGATGTCCTGGCGACGTCTTTCTGGGGCTGCTTGCTGCGCTGGAAAAAATCTGCAGCAAGAGCGAGATCCTAAACAATTGCCTCACGGAGTGTTACCCCATGTGTGATTGGCTCCAATCGACTTCGAAGGAAATAGGAAATAGTTCGGTCTGCGTGCGCTGATTGTACAGTATGTGATCAAAAGTACCTAGACACCTCTAAAAACATGTTTTTCATATTAGGTGCATCGTGCTGCCACCTACTACCAGGTACTCCATATCCGCGACTTCAGTAATCATTAGACATCGTGAGAGAGCAGAATGGGGCGCTCCGCAGAACTCACGGAGTTCGAACATGGTCAGGTGACTGGGTGTTACTTCTGTCACACGTCTGTACGCGAGATTTGCATACTCCTAAATATCGCTAGGTCCACTGTTTACGATGTGATAGTGAAGTGGAAACGTGAAGGGACAGGTGCAGCACAAAAGCGTACACGCCGACCTATTCTGTTGACTGAGACCGCCGACAGTTGAAGAGGATTGTAATGTGTAATAGCCAGACATCTATCCAGACCATCACACAGGAATTTCAAACTGCATCAGGATCCACTGCAAGTACAGTGACAGTAGGCGGGCAGCGAGAAAACTTGGATTTCATGGTCGAGCGACTGCTCGTAAGCCACACATCACGCCGGTAAACGCTAAACGACGCCTCGCTTGGTGAAAGGAGCGTAAACATTGGACAACTGAACAGTGGAAAAAGGTTGTGTCAAGTGACGAAACACGGTACACAATATGGCGATCCGATGGCAGGGTGTGGGTATGGCGAATCCCCGGAGAACGTCATGTGTCAGCGTGTGCAGTGCTTACAATAAAATTCGGAGGAGGTGGTATTGTGGTGTGGTCGTGTTTTTCATGGAGAGGGCTTGCACCCGTCATTGTTTTGCGTGGCACTATCACAGTACAGGCTTACACTGATGTTTTAAGCACCTTCTTGATTCCCACTGTTGAAGAGCAATTCGAGGATGGCGATTGCATCTTTCAAAACCGTCTAGCACCTGTTCATAACGCACGGCCTGTGGCGGAGTGGTTACACGACAGTAACATCCCTGTAATGGACTGGCCTGGAAAGAGTTCTGAACTGCATTCTACAGAACATTTTTTTGATGTTTTGGAATGCCAACTTCGTGCCAGGCCTCACCGACCGATATCGATACCTCTCCTCAGTGCAGCACACCGCGAAGAATGGGCTTCCATTCCCCAAGAAACCTTCCAGCACCTGATTGAGCGTATGCCTGCGAGAGTGGAAGCTTTCATCAAGGCTAAGGGTGGGCCAACACCATATTGAATTCCAGCATTACCGATTGAGGGCGCCACGAACTTGTAAGTCATTTTCAGCCAGGTGTCCGGATACTTTTGATCACATAGTGTTGCTGCGTGCATATGCGTGACCCTGCCGCTGGTGCCTCTGTTGGTCAGGTGGTGTGGCTTCTCGGTTTGAGTTGCCATGGCCTTCTGTCTGTCCGCGTGCGGGCCGTGGTATTCCGAGTAGTTGTTGGCGCTTGCTGTTTGTGTCGCCACAGCAATTTGTTAACATTTGTTTATGTTGAGTGCCAATCCCTGCAACAAGTCATCCTGAATTTCTCTGCAGTTTCGTGGCCTTGTGACTTCTCTTGCTCCACTAAAAACTTCATGGAATTTCCGACGTTATCCAATAGCGAAGGTTTTCCTAAACTGTACTGCGCGGGAAGTAAATAGGTGCTCCGCGAAAAATTGTCTCTACTACTTGTCTCTACTACTTATTTTAAAATTATATTATGATTTCTGTATTATTATTGTTAGTTGGTGTCTTCAATCCGAATGCTGGTTTGGTGCAGCTCTCCATGCTACTCTATCCTGTGCAAGCCTCTTCATCTCCAAATAACTCTTGCACCCTACATTCTCCTGAATCTGCTTCCTGTATTCATATCTTGGTCTCCCTCTACGATTCTTACCTCCCACACTTCTCTTCAGTACTAAGTTCATGATCGTTTGATATTTCAGAATGATTCCTGTCGAACGATCTCTTCTTCTAGTCAGGTTGTGCCACAAATTTCTTTTCTCGTCAATTCTATTCAGTACCTTCTCATTAGTTGTGTGATCTAGCCATCTAATCTTCAGTGTTCTTCTGTAGCACCACTTCTCATACGTTTTTATTCTGTTCTTGTCTAAACTGTTAATCGTCCCTTTTTACTTCCATATGTGGCTATACTCCAGACAAATATCTTCAGAAAAGACTTCCTAACACTTAAATCTTTGTTCATTGTTAACAAAGTCCCTCGACTCCTGTAACTGCCATCAGGTTTATGTATTAGTTGTAAATGGCCTTTTGCTCCCTGTATTTAGTCTCTCCCATCTCCAGAATTTGAAAGAGTGTATTCCAGTCCTCTTTTCTAAGTCTACAAATGCCATAAACGTAGATTTGCTTTTCCTTAACCTTTCTTCTAAAGTCAGTTGTATGGTCAGTATCACTTCGCGTCTTCCAACATTTCTCCAAAATTCAAACTGATCTTTCCTGAGGTCGGCTTTACAAGTTCTTCCACTTTCTGTAAAGAATTTGTGTTACTATTTGCAACTATAACTTATAAAACTTATAGTTCAGTAACTTTCACACCTGTCAGCACGTACCTTTTTTTGGAATTCCGATTATAACATTCTTCTTGAAGTCTGAGGGTATTTCGCGAGTCCCATACAGTTTGCACATTAGATGGAATAATTTTATCATGACTGGCTCTCCTAAGGCTATCAGCAGTTCTGACCGAATGTCGCCTACCCGAGGGGCCTGTCTCGACTTAGGTATTTCAGTGCTCTGTCAAATTCTTCTCTCAGTATCATATCTCCCATCTCATCCACATCTACGTCCTCTTCCTTTCTGTAATATTGCTTTCAAGATCATCTCACTTGTATAGACCCTCATTTTGTTCGTTAGGCATTAGTGATAAACTGTATAGGAACACAGGATCAACCTGGGCGCTGGTATCTGTTTCTTTTTGGGACTGGCGTACGAACGGAGTTAACTGGCTTTCACGCCACCGTTGTTTTTCGAATCGATGTTGGTTAGTACAAAGGAGATTTTCAGTCTCGAGAAATGTCACAATACGCGAGTATAAAACATGATATAAAATTCTACAACAGACTAATGTCAGACACATAGGCCTATAGCGTGACTGCTCTACAACCCCTCTTGAAAACGAGAATGATCGCCTCTTGTTTTGTCATTAGGAACGCATCGATCCCCATCAACCTATATTAAGCTTCCGTTAGAAGAAGAGCAGTTGTTTAGCTTTCTCTGTGTAGAATCATCTGTGTCACGAACCACTGATATTACCGAGATGGGGTGTTCTGCGGGCGTTAACGATACAGATAGCCGTACCACAGATGTAACCACAGTGGAGAAGTGTCAGTAGAGAGCCCAGAAAAACATTTGGTTTCTCAAGAGTGATAGCAGGCTTTGCAGTAGTTGCAGGGGAAACAGTATGGATGTTTGAGTGGTGTGACCTTGTAAGAGCAACCATTATTTACTTGCAGTGCTGGTACTCCGAACACCTGAAAGCAAGGGGAAGCTACAACAATCACTTTTCCTGAGGGTATACAGCTCCATTGTATGATTAAGTGAGACAGTATCCTCTTGGGTAAAATATTCTGGAGGTAAAATCATCCTCAATTTGGATCTCTGGACGGGGACTACTCTGGAAGATATTGTCGTCAGGAGAAACAAAGCTGACGTTCTACGGATTGCAAGCTGGAATGTTAGATCCCATAATCGGGTAGGTAGTTTAGAAAATTTAAAAAGGGAAATGGGGAGTTTGAAGAAAGATGTGTTGGGAATGAGTGAAGTTTGATGGGAGGAGGAACAGGACTTCAGTTACGTGACTACAGGGCTATAAGTATAAAATCAAATAGGGGTAATGCAGGAGTAGGTCCAGAAGGAGAAAGAAAATAAGAATGCGGGTGAACTACTTTTAGCGGAATAGTGAATGTTTTATCGTAGCCAAGATAGACACAATGCCAACATCCATCACTGTAGTATAAGTGTAAATGCCAACCAGCTCTGCAGATGATGAAGAGACTGAAAGAGTGTATGATGGGATAAAGGGAATCATTGAGGTACTTAAGGGGGAGGAACATCTAGTTGTGCTGAGTGACTGGAGCCCAGCAGTAGGAAAAGGAAAAGAAGGAAAAATAGTAGGAGAACATTGAATGGGGGAAAGTAATGAAAGAGGAAGCCACCTGGTAGAATTTTGCATAGAACATAATTTAATCAGCGATAATAGTTGGTTCAAGGATCATGAAACAAGATTTTTTACACTGATTTACACTGATTTTACAGGGTGTTCCAGAAATGATGCTACAAACTTCGAGAGGTTGTAGAGGGTATCTTGAGAAACAAATTGAGGATAGGAACCCATGTTCGGAAACGACATCCAACGACACTGCAGAGCATAGACGCTGGTGCTTGCCATTAGACGACCCCTTCAGCAGTACAGGTCACTTTGTACGATGACAGACCGTAGGTGGACGTCTCGCTGTGTTGTTTGTTGTTCAGTGATAGCAACTGATTTCCATAATCGCCAGTAGAGAAGATGGGGCTAGCTTCTGCACTATCGGACCTTGTCTCCTATGAATGTAAAGCTCTCTTGCCTGGTTGAATGACAGTTTCAGATACAGGTTTCCATCTGCATTTTATTTATCAACTGTATACCGATAGGCAGTGGAGGTTTTAGAGGGTTCCAGGAGTAAAATAAAATGTGGACGGAAACCCATGTCCAAGACCGAGGCGACAGAGCATCGAATTCATTGGAGACAAGGTCTTTCTACGCAGCAGCTAGCACCATCATCTCTACTGGTAATCGTGGCGATCAGTCGTGATCACTGAATAACAAAAATGTTGCAAGACATTCCGCCTATGGTCCGTCAGTGTAGAAAGTCATATTTGTTGCTGCACGGGTGGCCTAGCGACAGGCGGTGGTGCCTGTATCTTTGACGCTCTGTAGCCTCGTTGGATGGCATTTCTATACGTGGGTTCCTACCCTCGATTTGTTCCTCTGGACAGTCCACACAACGTCTCGAAATTTTTCGCAACATTTCTGGGACACCCTGTATAATGTTAAGACAGAGATTTCGTAACCATGTTTTAAGCTTTAAGATGTATCGAGGGGCAGATGTGGACTCTCATCATAATTTATTCGTTAGATTAAAATTGAAGAAATCGCGGAAAGGTGAGGAATTAAGGAGATGGTATCTGGATAAATCGAAAGAATCAAAAGTTGTCGAAAGTTTCAAAGGGGCCATTAGGCAACAGTTGACTGTAACAAGGGAAAGAGATTGAGTAGACGGCGAATGGTCAGCAGTGGGTCAAATAGGTAAAAAGACAGACCTAGTAGAACTCATTTGGTATCAGAGGTAGTACCGTATTAGGAAACCGATGTCCGAGCGCTGATCTTCAAGTTGTACTAGTACGAAGGGAGTCGGAGAGAGGCACTCTGTGAGATACTCTCGCCAGCTGTACAGAATACGTGCTGCGCAGGGCGTGGAGGCGGCGGCCGATCTCATCGAGGTGTCGGACGGCGTGGTGGTGTGCCGCGGCCGCATCGGGCAGTCGCTGACAGCAGGCGCGGCGCTCGTGGCGCAGAAGGCGGTGGTGGCGCGCTGCCGCGCCGCGGGCGTGCCCGTGCTCGTCGCGCTGCGGCCCTCCGACGCGCCAGAGGTGGCCGAGGCGGCCGACGTCGCCAACGCCGTGCTCGACGGCGCCGACGGGCTGCTGCTCACCGATGGCGTCACCTACGAGCGTGTCGTCGAAATCTCCGACGTCTGCCGCGAGGCCGAGGCTGCGCGCTGGGAGAGGCTGGTACGCTCCTACTGCCGTACTCAGCTAACCTTAAAGAATTGCACGGTAGTAGCTATTTGCTGTTGTGGTGTGCGTCCTGTAAGACCTTCAGTACACACACCATCAGATTATTTGACTTGTCGCTCTAACGAAGTAGGCGAGTGTCAGCAATATGTCTCGTAGTCTTATCGTGGCGCGTTTATCTTCTGCCGTTAGGTCAGACGATAGAAATGCCACTTGCACTCTTAGAGTAGCAGATTGACGGTGACCAACTTTAAACAGAAGTTGATTAATTTTCACACACATTTATTAAAATAATAACAAGCATAAAAATTACTTAACTTGGTTGTGGATGCTATTTACAATTGACAATCTGAAGTTCCTTTGGTATTGGTACGTTAATCTTATTCTCACATATATCTCTGATACTTGACAAAAGTGTCTACACATTTATCTTCGTGGCTATGTACAGGAATATGGTAATCTTATTAGGCGCAGACTGAAACTTGTCTATAGACTGGTACAGACAGATGTAGAACTCGTGCAGACTGTTGCAGACAAATGCAGACTGACTAATCGGAGGTCTGTACACTCGTTATAATACCTCGCGCGGTCGTGCAACACTGCACGAGTGTGATCCGCGAGGAGAAAGGGTTCTACGTTAGCAGCAATCTCATTGGCTGTATTACGTATTAATACGCGGATTGGCGGAAGCAGAATTTGGTCCGTCTCTATGGCAGCACCATCTCGTAGTGCGGAGACGGACGAGCGCTGCACCTGCGCTGTTGTGCTTAGTGGGGCGCGCTCTAGTGGGAAAGTTGTGTACGCGCTGACTACGCGGAACTATGTACACAACACCTGTTCTACCACTTATGACGACATTCCCCTCATTACATTCGCGTTTGTGACTCTCGAAGAATGGCTACTTAATTTTTGAGTGCCAAAAATATAAAAGAAGCTAGACGAGTACCTGGCGTTGCCTAGGAAGGTATTTCCCAATCTTCTAATACTCCATCTCCTGCAGCGCCCTCTCTCTGTCCATCTCCTCCTTCATCTCCTCTCTGTCCATTCCCCCACCCCCTCTCTCTGTCCACCTCCACCACCCCTCCTCCAACGTCCTCTGTCCATCTCCTCGATCACCTCTCCCTGTTCATATGCTCCCCTTCCCTTTCTGCATCCATCTCCTTACCTCCCCTCTCTCTGTCCACCTCCACCTCTTCCCTTTCTCTGTCCATTTCCTCCTCCCCTACTATCTCCAAATAATCACGTTCATCCCAATAGGAGGCTCGTGCTTCTTAGTCCTATAGAATTTCGTTGTAGGTTGTAATTAATATGTGTACTACTGTTGACTGCAACCGTTCTAGACATATAGGATGAGTAGTATATGTATGAGAGTTCTGGACCAAAGAGAAATTTTAAAAAATTATCAGATTTAAAACCAGAATTTTAGTTTTGTTGTTTCCCCCATTTAAAAATTTATCTACTTGTGTGAATGAAATTTTCAGTTATTTAAAAAATCAAATAAATTTTCTCTTTATAAATAAGTTCTCTGAGGTTGTGTTTATCTATACCCATGAATCAAATTTTCATTTAATAAAAGAATAAAGTATCTAATATATTTTTCTTGATAAATAAGCTCTCCAAGATCCTGTTTATCTCAACAAACAAACTACATTTCCAATTTATTAAAAAAATAAAATATACAATAAATTTGTTTCTTATTAAATAAGCTCTACATGACACTATCATGTTTATCTACACTCACAAACGAAATTCTCATTTTATTTAAAAACAACAAATCTAATAAATTTTTCTCTTTATAAATAAGTTCTATCAAACCACATCTATCCATACTATCTATTGAAATTTTAATGTAAAATCTAAAAGATGCATTTCTATCATAAACATTTTAATTTTTTAAATCTAATTATTTTCTATATAAATAAAATATAAACAAAATGTGCTCAAAATCTGAGTTATTATAAGTACTTAGAAAATTATTGTAAAGAAAAACGTGGATTAAGTTATGTTGATTTTGTAAATTATTGCAAAGAAAATTGTTATTCAAATGTAACTAGACAAGATCTAGGGGATTTTATTGACTAACTAAGAGATAAAAATATAAAAGAACTTAGATCAATTTGTAAAACAAACTTAATAAAGAAAATTTAATCGACCTTATTCTAAATCCTGGTGACAACATTAATAATAATGATAACAAATTGAACAAAAAATCTTTAAAAGAACTGCATAAAATCTGTAAAACGAAAAATTAAAAAATTATTCTAAATGTAATAAACAACACTTAATCATTCTTATTGAAAGATCTGAGGACAATTTTAATAATACAGGTAATGACGTGAATAAAAAATCTTTAAATGATCTTTGTAAAATCTGTAAAACAAAAAATTTAAAAAATTATTCTAAAGTTAAGCAACAACAATTAATCGATCTTATCAACATACCTGAGGTTAAAATTAATAATATCGTGAATGAGGATTAACTTCAAAAGCTTCTACTAGATAAATATCAAGAAATGACACAAAAAACTACCTGAAAAATTTTTCAGGTTACAGTTTTCTAGATGATGATGATCTTTTAGACCATGTATAGAAAATCTTCTCCTTTATAATCTAGAATAATGACTTATGAGGTTAATAATGTTGATAATATTCTTGAACCACAAGAACTTTTTAATCAAATGAAGGAAAAAGTAATCACAAAATTAAAGAATATTTTAATATAAAGAAGAGCGATTTTAGTTAATATGAAATTTTGTTGTAGTTTTAAAAGAGGAGACAAAATACAACAATATAATTTTAAAACAAATATTGAAGTTTTGTCAAGAACACCTAATTTAGAACATTATTATAAATAATTAGCGATTAAACTACTACCTGAAATGGTATAAATGCAAAGAAAAAGTCTGGTTGGTCTTTATTTTGTATAAAAAGTTTTTACAAAACAATTTATGGTTCTCCTTGTATCGATTTACCAAAAGAAGTTGAATATAAAAATCACAGATCAAAAAAGGTTCCTTTATTCAATAAAATCGGCATCCAGCAAATGATCGTCTAGAAAGAGTTAATAATTATAAAAATACTAATATGAATTACATGAAATTTCTGAAAAAGAGAAAATTAACTTTCCTATTGATTTAACAGATATTCCAAAATTTAAAAAGAAGTCAAATATTTCAATTAAAGTTCATGCTTCTGATGAAAAATTATTCTACAGCCTTTTTACCATACAAAAAACAAACAGGATATTACTAGGACGAGCTTTTACCGATGGCTTTTACCACTTACAGATATAACAGATATACTTCGTATATATTTAACATATTTCACACATTTGTACACATGTTTTACATGTATTTCCAGCAAACATCACCCTGCAGTTTTATTTTCGCGCAGATCAATATTTATGGTATCATATCTCCTGAACTATGAGCTGAACAATGACATAATTGTGCAAGTACATCCAGTGTTATATATGGCTACTGTCTGCAAAATGTGTTGTGAGTAGAGTTAATAGTAAAGAAGTAATAAATTAATACGTCATGCATGATCCAGCAATTTTTCTCGAAATTTGCCTTTATGACGTCATGTCTCTTCAATTAAGTGATGTAACTTTTCTGGTACATTCACCAGTGTATGTGAATACTCTCCACAAAGTGTGTCATATCTACATTTAGTACTAAGGAAGCAATAAATTAAATTGTCATTCCTCATTCGGCAGTTTAACTGCATTAACAGCGAAAATTTAGTAAGCAATAAACTTTTTTCCTTTCGTCGTTTTGTGGGGGTCTGCGGTGAGAAAGTTTCGTAAAGGTTTGAAATTATGTGTATAGTTCACTGAAAATCTCTAATCTGGATGACTAAATAATGAGTATTCGCATGTCGTGGGCGACACTGCTATTTGATTCCCTCCCCTCTGATAAGTGGATGGTTCTTACCCCCATGGCGAGTCTTTTCAGACAGTAACTGATATGTGTACCAACTTTGGTTGAAATCGGTCTAGTGTTTCAGGAGGAGATGTGGATTGTACAAATATACATATGTACATACAGACATGCATATACACCTATATCCATCTTTGCAAGTTGTATGGATTAATTTTAAAATTTTTCACAAAACTGGCCTTTATCATCATAGGAAGCAACAAATATAACAAGAAATTGGCGAAACGTAAGCAGTCAATTATTTTAAGGAGTGTGTTACATTTTGGAATATAATTTTAATTTTTTTTCTCAGAGTTGACATTTATTATCATAGTAAGCAACATGTATAATAAATAATTGGCAAAAAGTAAACAATCAACTGTTTTAAGGTTATGGTTTCTCTTTGGAACAACTGGGACCTACAGTTTCAGTCACCCAGCACTTCATGAGAAATATTTGAATGCAATTTCGAATTTTTCCTAGACAAAATCCCATGTTTCGAAATACCCGCCTTTGTGGCCATTGTGGCTAACCCCCGCTTTACGGTGGCGCTCGTCCTGGGGGGTAAGCTGGTTCAAATCCTGCCGGTGGAAAAAATTTTCACTGCCAGTATTTGGATGACAATAGCAGGAGGAGTGGTGACGTGAAGTTCTTGATCACTAGACTTTGCGCCAGTGTCTTTGTTTAAATTCCAATCCTTTCTGCAGTGTCTCATGATGTGTGGCCTTGTGATACAGTTGATAGTGATCCGTCAATCGCATGGAGACGTTAAGCGTCGCGGTCCCTTTGGTGCATTCCGCGTGGAGTAGGCAATGCGTTGGCTCCAGGTTTCACCCTCTCCTTAGTCTCATCACTATCATTCGACACAAACGTTGCACTATACACACACACACACACACACACACACACACACACACACACACACACACACACACACACGCACACACCTAATACATACATTTAGTATTACAATTAATGTAATGGGGCATGTTATATAGTAATAACAAATAAACATTTCGAAACTTCCATGAACTCATAGTACCTAAAACAAATTATAGTCATAATTAACAAGTTAAAATAGACCTAAAACTTTATAAATGTATACCAACAGTACATACTGCTCGAGTAGTTTCATATGGGAAACACTTATAACAGAAGTAGTATCAGGGCAGTCTAATGAAAACCGAAGATTCGCCACAACGAGACCATGGAATGAATCGATTCAGAAGTAATCACCACACTAGTTAAGACATTTATCCCTTTGTGAGACGAGATGATTAATTCCTCTTTCGTAGAACGCGGTCGGCTGCTGACGGATCCACAGCCGAATCCACTTTTGCACTTCCTTATCCGACGAAAACCGACGTCCAGGCGCGTCTTTCTTCAGGTTACCAAGATGTGAAAATCACATGCTGAAACGTCCAGGCTGTACATAAGATGTTACAGTGTTTCCAAACAAATCGCCTTCGTCCGATTGACAGTGTGAGGGCGGGCGTTAGCCACCATCTACTTCCAAATACAGTGAACCACCTGAAGATGTGTGGCGGAGGATGCTTCTGGTACCACTAACTCACCCCCATCTTCCTTGTTCCAATTGCAAAGTATTTGATTGTGATCCGTCGACCACCTCGAATGAGCACATGCGCTCATTCCTACATTGCAGGAGTCACAGTAGTGTGCGGGCGCCGGCACGCGTGAAATCGGACATGTTAGCGCGAGTTTGTTAAGAAGATGACGGACGCCTCGCCTAACTACTCAACGTGATCTTGTTCGTGACAGGTCTCCGTAGGGCGTAGACGTTCTCCAAGCGCCTATGAATATCTGCGATGCTCTGGCTTTTCGCCAAAAGAAGCCCAATGACAGCTCTCTGCTTGTAACGCACCTCCGTTAAAGACGCTATGTTGAAGGCTACGTATAGAGCTGCCACCTATGGGAACTTCATGAAACTATAGCACCTGAAGCGGGAATATTCCACGATAGCCCACAACAAATTCCTCATTTTTCCAACCAAAATCGGCCGAGAAAAAAGTGTGTTGCATTACCCATATTTGGCATAAAAGATGGCTGTAACCTGGCTGCATATCGAGCAGAACTGAGTTTGGACAACGGAAACGAGTACGTCATTCCATGTCGTTTCATTTCTACGACAGAGTTCACCAATTCTGGTAGCTGATCATGATGTCGGGTCTGCCATCGTCATTGGCACCGACGATTTTCGGTATCGGCTTCCGGAACACAGCTCAGTATTAACAGCGGAGCTCTTCGCCCTATATCAGACCGCACAGTACATCCGGCGACACAGGCTTTTCAATTGTGTCCTCTGCTCCGACTCTCCCAGTGCCCTCCAGAGTCTCTGTGTGATGTACACCGCCCATCAGTTAGTGCACCGTGTCCAGGAAAACTTTCAATTGCTCACTCTTGATGGAGCCACTGTGGTGTTTATGTGGGTTTCTGATGGGAAATGAGGCCGCTGACACTTCTGCCACGGCTGCAGTCCTCGTACCTCGGCCCGCTGATTCTTCCGTTCCCTCTGATGATCTCTGAGTTGCCGTCTATCGACAGTTGGTGTCATTTTGGTATCACGACTAGTCTTCCCTTCATGGAAAAGAGCTCCAGGTAACTAAACCTCTTCCAGCGGCTTGGGCGACCTCCTCTAGGTCCTTCGCCGCGAGATCATTTCAGCTAGGTTGCGTATTGGGCACTGTCTTTTTAGCCATCGCTTTTAGTGAAATGGTGATTCCACACCACTTTGTGTGCTCATTGCCCTCAGCCTTTGACGGTTTCCTCTTGTGTCGGAGATTCGAGTCCTCACTCGTGCATTGGTGTGTGTATTGTACTTAGCGTAAGTTAGTTTAAGTAGTGTGTAAGTCTAGGGATCGATGACCTCAGCAGTTTGATCCCTTAGGAATTCACACACATTTGAACATTTGAACGGTTCACTATTTCCTGACGGAATGCTCTTTTTTTTTAACCTCTTACGTTGCCATTTATGTTTACTGTCTGAGTTATCGAACGACCCGCGGGGCTGTCGACGGTGTTTTACTTTTTATCCATCGTAGGAAAATGGCGAAGGATGTTTAATCTTTAGTTCAGATTCTCCTCTGTCCCTATGACGTATTTTATAGACCTTTCTTCGGGTTCCTGTTTTTAGCTATATTTCCTTCTGTCGATTGGGCTTAACGTGTTGTCGTTTCTACCTCTTTTTTCGTCTTCGTGTTCTACAGTTCTGACATGGGTCCGTATGATCATTGTTATTTTTACGCTCTAAAACAAAACAAAACAATTACGGTGGCTGACGAGTGGTGGTGTGCCAGTTTGTTGTCAAACCATGACGAGATATTTCGTTGGGTGGGAGATCTGGAGAACACGATAACGACGGAAACAGTCGAACGCACTCTATATCAAAATAGGTTAGGACACTATGTGCACTGTGAGGTCGTGCAGTATCTCGTTGAAAGTCGGAGACATCGAAGAGAGGGCGTAAACATCAGTCTTAACACGAGGGAGATGTAACGCTTGCTGTACACAATAATTGGCTACGCGAACCAGAGGTGTTGGAGTAGTACACCCAATCCATCCTATACCATCACACCAAGTGTTGGGCGCGTAGGACGAAGAAGAACGCAATAGGCCACAGTCGTTCTCCCCGGAACCTTTCTACACAGTGACATCCACCGTGCGAACTCCTCAGAAAAACGACGTGATGCCGCTCTTGTGTTCAGCGTTGTCTTTCGGGGCACTACTCCCAGCACTCCACTCTCTGCTGTCGTGTCAAGGCAAGCAGTAGTCGCCGTGCTGACTGCTCATGATGTTCGAGACGGCGTCATACACTGTATTATCTGATATATCCGGACGCCCTTTATATAATGTGGCATTGACCGACAGATGTCTCGGGAGGCAAGCCCGCTAGTATAATAGGAGCCGGGGGGGGGGGGGGGAGTATTGCGTTGTCGGTAGGGAAGAAAATAGCAGAATGGGTCGGTCAGGACAGCTTAGTGACTTCGAACGCAACAGATATCACCTGAGCAAGAAATTCACTAGGGACATTTCAACCATTCTAAAGCTACCCTGGTCTTTTGTTGGGAGTGCGACTGTGAAGCGTAAATGCGAAAGTACAACCACAGCTAAAATAAGACCAGGGGGACCTCAGGCACTGACGGACGGGAGAGGGCAGAGAGTACTTGTACAAAATCACGTGAAATCAGCAAAGGGAATTATTCGTGACTTCCAAAGTGCTACCAGAAGTCCAGCTAGCAGAATGACTGTGTGCAGGGAGTTTAAAACAATGAGGTACAGTGGTCGAGCAGACACTCATAAGTCGTACATTTCTGTAGTCGGTGATGAGCGACGCTTGGGTTGGTATGAAGAACGACGCGACTGGACAGTGGACGACTGGAAATGAACGATTTGGGGAGACTAATCACTCTATGTTCTGCGGCAATGCGATGGATGATTTGAGTCTAGCGTACCCCAGGTGAACGGTACCTGCTATTATGTGCAGTGCCAACTGTAAATGTAGTACACTATTTGTACATACAAACAGCACAATAACAGTAAACACATAAGTCAATTCGCGTTTGGAAGAAGGAAAAACACCATGATACGTATCTAGACGTGACGGTTCTGTAAAATAAGGCACACAAACGCGACTAAAACTAATGTAGCCTACAACACGACTCGAAGCACACAACTGACTGCAGAGCACCCAATGGTACAATGGTAGGTAGAGTACTGTGAGTAAGACATCATAATACCCTTCCGACACTTTTGAGGAACGCCAGTGCAACGACTGTATTAATATCCGCAGCCGGCCGGAGTGGCCGCGCGGTTAAAGACGCTACAGTCTGGAACCGCACGACCGCTACGGTCGCAGGTTCGAATCCTGCCTCGGGCATGGATGTGTGTGATGTCCTTAGGTTAGTTAGGTTTAAGTAGTTCTACGTTCTAGGGGACTTATGACCACAGCAGTTGAGTCCCATAGTGCTCAGAGCCATTTGAACCATTTTTGAATATCCGCAACCAAGCGTCGCGCAGCCCTCTGTATTAACACGTATTTATCTCGGAAAATATGCGTTTCTGGATCCATATTTATTGAACTTATTTTTCTTGTTTTGATGAGTACTACTGCCTCTCAAAGTATTAGATACTTTTTTTTTTTTTTTTTTAACACCATACATCTGGCGTGTCTCGTCAAGGGGGTGTTATGTCTTAGCTGACTCATCATATATTTTTTCAGGAGGAATGTCACAGAATTTGTGAGGTAATTCTATGTTTGAAAATAAATCGAGAAAGTTCTATGAACAGATATCTGATTTTCATTTGTTATGGAATTGGAGCTGTTTGAAGACTACACTCATCCATGAATGAAGACAAGTGTGAATATTACTTACTGAAATGCTGTGTAGGCGCTGTGGTGGACCGAATAATGGTGGTACAGATGACTGACCCATCCTACAAGAGCTGTTCAAAAACTCTCCCAGCCATCTCAATGCACTTGCCAACGTGTAGGAGGGTGTGTTGCGTTGCATAGTGGCGGACTCTAATGCGGGCAACAGCGTCAGTGATGCGAGATACAGGTTCTTCACGTGTATTAACCTTCGTAGAGTACACATCCCCCTTTAACATGCCCCATAAACAGAAGCCTAATGAGATTAGGTCGGGTGACCTGGCAGGTCAGTTAACGGGTCCGCCACGGCCAATCCACTTTGAGAAAATCTGTTACTCAGATACTGGGATATGTGTCTAGTATAGTGAATTAGTGATCCACCATGTTGGAGGTAGATTTGCCATCGTTGCTCCAATGTCATGTCTTCCAAAAGTGCAGGTACGTCTTTTATCAGAAATGTTCACAAGCTGCGACTGTCATGCGATTTGGCAGGAACACAGGCCCTGTCGCTACGTCTCCAATCAAGCTACACCAGACGTTCATTGAGAACCTAACATGGAATCTTCTTTCCATAGTGTCATGTGGGTTCTCCATCTCCCATGTATGAGAACTGCGGGTGTTCATGATACCACTGCATGTAAATGTAGCCTCATCTGTACATAAAGCGTATTACACGACGTTTCTGCATACAGCCAACCATTCACAAAATTGTTTTCTGCTTACTGAGTCATTTGGATGCAGACGTTGCACGGGTTGCACGTGGAATGGGTACAAACCCTCTGAATGTAACATACGCCACACTCGCGTTTGTTGAATATCGAGCTGAATGCTAATGTTCCCTGTACTGGTGGTAGACTCGGCTTTACCATTGCAATAACGTCTTCCCTTTCTTCAACCGACTGGACAGCCACACGTTCTGATGTTACATGTAAACTGGGTAGTGTTCTGGATTCACATAATGTTTGAGAACCCTGAGAAATACCCTGGCACAGGGGGTTCGTCGATTACGGAAACGTCTGTGGCATTCTGCCATTACATTACCCGTACACAAGCAACATGTCTGCATATTCTGTGTGGGTGCACGTACGCGGCATGTTGAGACGCACAGACACAGTGGAGTTAGTAAATTAAACAGCACTCAAGCACGACACGCACACGGCCTCACGATTGTTCACTGATCCAATCCATGTTGCACAGTGGACATTGCTGTTGCCTCTGTCCGACGCCACAGTGCTGCCGTCTGTTGGAGATACCCCCTCCCCCCCCCCCCCCCCCCCCAAATCTCTTGTAGGATGGGTGAGTCATCTGTTCCACAATTATTGTGACCACCACAGCGCCTATACAGGATTTCGGTAACTAATATCCACACCTGTCTTCATATTCATTCAACGATGTTTGTAATCTTCAAGCTACTCCAGGTCCGCAACGATCGAAAATCGGTTTATTTTCACACGTAGAATCACCTCATAAGTTACGAGGTATTCCTCCTGTATTGCCATGTGTGTATACACTGATAAGCCAAACATTATGACCACTGCCAACCGCGACGTTGGATGCCGCCTGGTGGCATTGCCGGCACGTGACGCTGTAACAAAAGTATGTGAGCGGAGCGGGCACGGGCTGGGGTTCACCCTAGAGAAGATATGGGGTGCGAATGGGGAAGTACATTGAGATAAGTGACTCTGACCAAGAGCAGACTATTATTACGCAGAGCCTGTGAACAAGTATCTCGGAAACGGAAAAGCTGGTCGAATATTCACGTGCCTCAGTCATGAGCATCTGCGGAAAGAGGTAGAAAGACAGTGAAATTATCAGTAGGCGCTAAGTGGTTCGACGTCCACGACTCTTCACAGAACGCGGGGTTCGGAGGCTTGTGTGCTCTGTGAAGTAGGATAGATGGTGATCTGTGGCGTCTCTCCCAACGGAGCGCAATACTGGTGCACGCACTTTCGGAGCACACCGTTCATCGTACGTTGTTGAACAAGGAGCTCCGTAGCAGACCATCCCTACGTGTTCACATGTTGACCCAATGATATCGTCAGTTACGATTTCAGCGCGCACGGCACCATCGGGATTCGACTGTCGATCAATGGAAACGTGTCGGATCTTCGGATGAATCACATTTTTGCTGCACTAGGTCGATGGTCGTCTCCACAAACGCCGTCATCGAGGTGAACAGCGGCTCCAGAAGTCCAGCGCGCCATGGACGCAATCTGGTGGGAGCAGTATTATGCTGTGCGAGACATTCTCCTGTGATTGCATGGGACCTGTGGTGGTAATCGAAGACACTCTGACAGCTGCAAACCACCTGCATCCCTTCACGCTTGATGTATTTCCCGACGGCTACGTCATCTTCCAGCAGTACGATGGTCCGTGTCTCGGAGGCAGAACCGTAGTGCAGTGATTTGAGCAGCATTATAGTGAACTCACGTTGATATCTCAGCGACCACGTTCGCCTGGTGTAAATCCTGTGGAACCCTGTGGGTCGGTATCGGGTGCCTACACCGCGCGCGCAAATCAGCGGCCCGTTATTTACGCGAATTACATGACCTGTGGGCAGGCATCTAATACCACATACCTCCACAAATCTACCATCAAATTGTCGGGTCCCTGATAAGCTGAATCAGTGATGTGTTTCGTTCCAAAGACGGGCAAACAATCTATTAAACAGGTTGTCATACCGTTTTGGCTGATTAGTGTACGGTGAGGCAGCTAACGTTCGCAAGTAATTTTTATCGCTTAAAGACGCTGAATTACGACACTGACTTTGTTCGTTTCTAATCGAATTATACACTTTCTTCTGTGGCATTTGAAAGAAGCTTCTAAGAGATCTGCAGCGACATAACATGTGCGGCACTAGATTAAATAGGATCAAGATAACAGCGCCGTAAACCACGGTCTCGCCGTCAGGAGAAGAGGTTCAGTATACGTCTTCCCTTTTATACCAGGTGCAAGCAAACACCTAAATCAGGTACGGTTGTTGTATTTATTATCACGGCTGTCAAACCAAGTGCTCAAAATGTTGACCTCGAGCATTTCTACACACAATAAATTAGTTCTGGAGAAACAATGCTGCACGTTGAATTCCATCTGGAGTCAACGGCAAAAGAAGCCTGTGTTACAAGGCATTTCCTGCCTTCGGCAATTGTCACTGTTTGCTCATAGATCTCTTGTGTTAATTTTCGTCACAGATGAAAGTACAGAAGTGTTAAGTTTGATGAGCGTGCACACGATTTTACGTTCCTGAACGAGTGTTCCAGCGCACTCCAAATATTCTTTTAAGTGGGTCTGCCATTGCATATGCAGAATGGGAAGGACGTCCGTCACATTGGTACCACACTAGCTGCCTTATGTCCAGCGGGTTGTCTTCCAATAACTGTGGCAGCATCATATCCTAGGGACTCGAGATAATTGAATGAATTTAGATTCTCATCAGTAAATCAGAGACCAATCACGCAGGTCTTGAAAAACACCCACCAGACGTTGGTAGACCAAGAACGTTGTTTTTATCTACTTCTTTGAGTCAACTGACGATTAGTGCATATTGAAAAGATTGACTTGCCCATGGTTGGTAAACGATGCTCTTTGCACAGATATGCTGCATCACTTTGTACTTTTCGTAGATAACATTGGAGAACTGTAACCATTTTTGGACGTTATTGTCATGAAGCTGTAGACGCAGCGAAATGTGAACAGGATGAAATATGGTGGAGTGTACCATTTTCAGGACACTCGTTTGGTTGATCTCTTGCATCCTTCTCGTACTTCCGAGGTGTCTCTTAGTGACATTTACTACTACAGTGTTAGTTTCATTTCTTTCATCAGTTGTTATTTTTTCCCCGGCTTATTTTATTTTCCATACTTCCAGTTTCTAGAACTTTTTTTTTTACAATGCCTACAGAGACAGGTCGTCTGTGCTTGGCACTATTCTTCAATGTAGATACGCACCGGTGCTCTAATAGTTTGACGATATTCGTCGTAAACGATATTTATTAGTCGATTGTCTTATATATGGTGAATGTCTCAATCGTCTTACAAGCAAGTTATGTGATTGATATAAAAGCAGAACACAGACTGCTGGGCTTCAAGAGCACAATTGAACACAAGAACCATACCTCAGTTATTTGTTTGCTTACATTTGGTTTAATAGGCCAGACGTTTGTGGAACTTCTTCTCCTGACGGTGAAACGGTGGTTTGCAGCGCTGTTATTTTGATACTATTTAATCAAGTCCCATACGCCTTATGTGGTTGAAGTCCTCTTAGAAACTTCTTTCAAATTTCACAGAAAAAAGTATATAGTTCCTGCAGGAAAAAGCAGGGTCGGTGTCGTAATTCGGCGACTATAAACAATAAAAATTACTTGCGAACGTCAGGAAATTCGCCATATTGTCTGCTGTAACTTAGCGAAAACCGCACCTCGATTTATTTGTTCATTCTGGATACACGTGGGGTGGCCTGTCTTAACTGCCTCACCCTGTGTACGTAGACTAGCTTTCTCCTTGTGCTTTGGCTTGTATATGTATTTGACACATAATTGCACGCACGTACCGGTACTCGTCCCCTTGCCTGTGTCCATCTCTTGCCGCCCCCTCTCTGTCTGTCTTCCTCTCCTCATCTTTCTCTCCCTGTCCACCTACTCCTCCCTCGTCCCTCCTCCCTCTCCGACCATTTCCTCCTCCCCTTTCTCTGTTCTTAACTTCCTCCCCCTACCTCCATCCCATTGTCTATCAGTCCACCTCCTCGTTGCCCAACTCTTTTTTGATCATGTCCTGCCCCCTCTCCTATCTTTTAAGTCCAACCCCTCTAGCTATCCACCTCCTTATCCCCATCTCTACCTCTGCATCCTCTCCTGTCCCCCCTCTCCCTACCTGTCCCCTCCTGCCCTCTCTCTCTGCCCATCCTCTCCTCTATCCACGTCACCCTTCCTCCCAGGTGTGTCCATCCGTGAAATAAGGCGATAAAGGACGCCGAAACGTCTTCCACAGCACACCTGGCGTTTTATCATGTATTGCTGGACCTATTGACTTATGCATTGCCGGACACGGTGGCCGAGCGGTTCTAGGCGCTTCAGTCCAGAACCGCGCGACTGCTACGCTCGCAGGTTCAAATCCTGCCTCGGGCATGGATGTGTGTGATGTCCTTAAGGCCGCGCGGGATTAGCCGAGCGGTTTAAGGCGCTGCAGTCATGAACTGTGCGGCTGGTCCCGGCGGAGGTTCGAGTCCTCCCTCGGGCATGGGTGTGTGTATTTGTCTTTAGGATAATTTAGGTTAAGTAGTGTGTAAGCTTAGGGACTGATGACCTTAGCAGTTAAGTCCCATAAGATTTCACACACATTTGAACATTTGGATGTCCTTAGGTTAGTGAATTTTAAGTAGTTCTAGGGGTCTGACGACCTCAGCTGTTAAGTCCCATAGTGTTCAGAGCCATTTGAACCATTTGAACTTATGAATTGTTTAGTCTGAGACTGTTTAATCCAGCAAGGGTACTTTAACACAAGAAATCAGAGGCAAAATGCAGAGGGCAGGCGCAAGTGGTAGCGATCAGATTACGCGAGGTAACAGTAATGAGAGGCGCATGTGAACTTGCAGACGCTCCGGGCAGCTGTTCCAGAGTAGAAGTTTCAGTTCACAGAATTAACTCGTAACTTCACACAGTGTCTAGAGGCTGTTTGTAAGGCGCCACGGTGGATGGCGGTCGCAAACAGGTATTTCTTAGAATATGCCGCAAGTTTGATACTTGCTCCTGAGCACAGCAGTCTCAGTAGATTCACACAGATCAGAGTGAGATGGGAAATGAGTAAAACTGCTGGAACAGCAGTCCCCAGTCCCGAGAGAGAATTCTTCACCTGTAGGACAGAGTGAAGTGACCTAAAACACTGTTGTTACTATCCATATTAGGCGGCGACAATCCGTTAAAAGTTCTACATTTTCATACTTAAAGGAGTTCTCAGTCAGATAGTTTGGATGCTCGACTCTAGCCTTGGGTAATTTTCGATACAAGTCTGTTTCCTCACTTGGATTGTTACTCGAATGTTTGTACATTATGATACTGCCAGTGATTTTGGCTTCAATTAGCTCTCACGCCATGGTCTCAGACACTGACATCTGTTGTGCCAACAGTCGAATTATTTGCTTTTTGTAATGCTTAGAAGTAAGCTTCAATGTAACAGTTAATCTGAATACAGTAAATAAGTATATTTCAGATCCCTGAGTTCCTTGAGGTTGCAGCAAAGTATACTTATCGAGTCACAAATCCTGCACCTAAAAATCCCTTCAACATCTCATACACTTTCTCTATCTTATGTCAGGACACATCACTATTTTATCTGCCCTGCGGAGCTGGTCGAGAAGACAGGCTGATACTACTGAACAATACACATCTTCTGTGCGGAGCTGCCTGTACATCGAGCGCTGGAAAACTGTTTCTTGCTCCTGACATATAGGCTGCCATGCACAGGAGGTCGATATCACAGGTAATACCATTTCCACACCACACACCTGTTGCAGGCCTTGTAGCAGGGACAGTGTAAATACGTCTGCTCCTATCGGAGCTAAGAGGTTATGAACCCGACAATGCTGATACTCGTGAAGTTTGCTATTTGTGTGCCACATTTGTTTGAGGTCGAGGTAGTAAATGTACTAGTAATGGTTTCAATGTCGTCTGCCAACAGATAGTGTAGTGGGATAGCTACGAGAGCACCATCTCTGTCTATCCTTTAACAGGGAATGCTCACAGCCAGAAGGCTCAGTGTGGTGCAAATGTTTGAAGCAAGCAGGCAACCATGCACGGAGAGGTACTCGTGCTTCCTACAGCCAACACAGAGAGCTCCTGCGCCTCCCTCTCTCTTTCCATCTCTTTCTTCCACCATCTCTCTGCCCATCTCCTCCTCTCCCCTGTTTCTATCGATCTCCTCCTCCCCTCTCTCTGTTGGTCTCCCCCATGTCCCTCTTCTTTCCCACATGCCCAGTAACCCTCTCCATTTCCCAACTGCCATCTCCACCTCCTACTCCTTCTCCTCGCTACTCTCTGTCAATCTCCTCCTCTCCCTCTCTCTTAACATCACCTCCTCCGTCTGTCTCTGTCCATCTCCTCCTTCCCTTCTCCCTGACCATCTCCTCCACATTTTTCTGTCCATCTCCTCCTTCCCCTGTTTATGTCCATCTACTTTTCCCCACTATCCCTGTGCATCGCCTCTGCCTCCATCTCACTGCACATCTCATCCTCCCCATCCCTATACCTATTCCTTCCTCCCCCTTTGTTGTCCAGCCCCTCTTCCCCTCACCTGTGCACATCTTGTTCTCCCCCTCTCCCTGCCCATCTACTACTCCACCCCCTCTCTATGTCCATCTCCTCCTCTGCATATGTTTGTACACCTCACTCTCCCCCTCTCATTGTTCAACTCTTCTTCCCCTCTCTCTGTCATCTTTCTCCTCTTTCCCTTTCTGTCCACTTTCTTCCCCCCTTCTCACAGTCTGTCCATCTCCTCTTCCCCCTTTCTGTCTCTCCTCACCTTCTGCCCTCTCCATCTGTCTGTACCCTTCTACCCCCCTGTCTGTGTCCAACCCCTCTTACATCTATCTCAACCTTCCGCCAGCAGAGCCTATCATACATGCCCATTATACATGTGGCCTCTGCAAAACAAGTTTATAAAGCAGACACATCTATTGAGTAGGGCAGCCTACATCAGAGAGGCTGGAAAACATTTTGTGTCCTTCATGTTAAAGCTGCCCTGCAAAGCAACGCGATGAGGCAGGCCAATGCTATTACAACACAACATGCCTGTCGTGAAGGGCATCTCTAGCACAGGCTGAAAAAACACGGTTTTGCCCGTGTGTCGTCTGCTCCTATTGTCGTTAGGAGGCTATAAAACCCACAGTATTGATACTCATGAAGTTTTCTGTTGTTGTGCCAAGTTTGACTGAAATCGTTTAGGGGTTTGGGAGGAGATCCTGGACATACAAAGATCTACTCTGATATACAGAGTGAATCACCTAAAACTAGCACTGCAAGTACTTTAAAGGATCAAAACTAGTCAAAAAAATGGTTCAAATGGCTCTGAGCACTATGGGACTTAACATCTATGGTCATCAGTCCCCTAGAACTTAGAACTACTTAAACCTAACTAACCTAAGGACATCACACAACACCCAGCCATCACGAGGCAGAGAAAATCCCTGACCCCGCCGGGAATCGAACCCGGGAACCCGGGCGTGGGAAGCGAGAACGCTACCGCACGACCACGAGATGCGAGCCAAAACTAGTCATTGCTGGACCATTCCACTTGATAAAATATAGTGAAGAAACAGTTTTTGTTAACAGAAAGGCTCTAGTCTCAGCAATGATCAGTAATGATTTGGACAAACTCGTTTCACATTCGTTAGATGACACGGGAAATGTCTTGATGGTAGTTGTAAACAGGAGCAAATTTGTGGGATACTTTGTATTGTTTTCACAATTTCCACCTAAGTTCTCACAGTTGTCAGAAACGTACTAACGAAACGCTTTAATCGTATCTCGTTTATTCAACTGAAAGCAAACTGCAGGTGACTCAACATCTTTTTCCGCAAAAGAAAGATGTCTTCGGGTCAAGTGCTTGTGTCAACTATACAGGCTGAATTGGTCACAGCCAATCGTAGTGCTCATCACCGCGTACATGTAGATAAAACACAGTCTAGTCTCGCACCAAGTAGGATGGTTTTACATAGTTTCAACTGAAGGAAAATTTCTATCGTGCCACATCTCGAAATCTGCGTTTGAGATTTTTTTCGTCAGGGGTACCGGTACGGAGTACGGTGCATCCCGTCACAAGTCAAGAACTGATTGTATAATAAATGTATTCATTAGCTGAATCGTATTACGTAGAAGGGAACAAGCAATAAACGCATTTTCACAAATATTATGAAGTTCAAAAGTCAAAATGTAAATAGCTTTTTCGGAGAACAAGTTTAATTCCCTAATGCGTGAAATATTCTTCAAAGCAATAAATGTCTTGTACTATACCATTTCTAACGTATGTGATTCTTCAATGTTCAACCTACCTTCACATGAAATTTCGTTGAAATCGGTACAGCGGTTTAGTCGTGAAAACGTATCAGAATTACTTTCGCATTCATAATACACTACTGGCCATTAAAATTGCTACACCACGAAGATCACGTGCTACAGACGCGAAATTTAACCGACAGGAAGAAGATGCTGTGATATGCAAATGATTAGCTTTTCAGAGCATTCACACAAGGTTGGCGACACCTACAACGTACTGACATCAGGAAAGTTTCCAACCGATTTCTCATACACAAACAGCAGTTGACCATCTGCACGAACAGTTCGACGACGTTTGCAGCGGCATGGACTATCAGCTCGGAGACCATGGCTGCGGTTACCCTTGACGCCGCATTATAGACAGGAGCGCCTGCGATGGTGTACTCAACGACGAACCTGGTTGCACGAATGGCAAAACGTGATTTTTTCGGATGAATCCAGGTTCTGTTTACAGCATCACGATGGTCGCATCCGTGTTTGGCGACATAGCGGTGAACGCACATTGGAAGCGTGTATTCGTCGCCGCCATACTGGAATACCACCCGGCGTGATGGTGTGGGGTGCCATTGGTTACACGTCTCGGTCACTTCTCGTTCGCACTGACGCCACTTTGAACAGTGGACGTTAGATTTCAGATGTTTTACGACCCGTGGCTCTACCCTTCATTCGATCCCTGCGAAACCCTACATTTGAGCAGGATAATGTACGACCGCATGTTGCAGGTCCTGTACGGGCCTTTCTGGATACAGAAAATGTTCGACTGCTGCCCTGGCCAGCACATTCTCCAGATTTCTCACCAATTGAAAACGTCTTGTCAATGGTGGCCGAGCAACTGGCTCGTCACAATACGCCAGTCACTACTCTTGATGAACTGTGGTATTGTGTTGAAGCTGCATGGGCAGCTGTACCTGTACACGCCATCCAAGCTCTGTTTGACTCAATGCCCAGGCGTATCAAGGCCGCTATTACGGCCAGAGGTGGTTGTTCTGAGTACTGATTTCTCAGGATCTATGCACCCAAATTGCGTGAAAATATAATCACATGTCATTTCTAGTATAATATTTCTGTCTAATGAGTACCCGTTTATCATCTGCATTTCTTCTTGGTGTAGCAATTTTAATGTCCAGTAGTGTATTAGTATGGAAATCTGGATGTGAATACTATAGCTGAGACTGCGGCAAAATTAAAAAAAAAAACCATGGTTTTGAATCACTCTGTATACAGAATGCAGATGAAGTTATTCTTATTTAGTTTACGAGCATTCACAGAGTTGTCAATCTACTGCTTATCCTAATATTCACTAAGGTGGCAAAAGTCATGGGATAGCTATATGGACACATACAGATAGCGGTAGTATCGCGTAGACAAGGTATAAAAGGGGAGTGCATTGCCGGAGCTGTCACTTGTACTCAGCTGATTCATGTAGAAAGTGCCACCATGGCCGCACGACGGGAATTAACGAACTTTGAACACGGAATGGTAGTTGAAACTAGACATATGAGGAATTCCATCTCGGAAATCGGTAGTATTTCGAGATCCACAGCGTCAAAAGTATGCCGAGAATACCGTACTTCAGGCATTAACTCGCACCACAGACAACACAGTGGCCGACAGCCTTCCTAAACGACCCAGAAGTGATGCTTTTGCGTAGATTTGTCGGTGCTAACAGACAAGCAAAACTGCTTGAAATAACCGCATATGTCAATGTTGGATGTACGACGAACGTATCCGTAAGGACAGTGCTTCGAAATTTGGCGTTAATGGGCTATGTCAGAAGACGGTCGACGCGAGTGCCTTTCCTGACTGCACTACACCGCTTGCAGCGCCTTTCATGACCTCGTGACGTATCGGTTGGGACCTAGAAGACTTGAAAACACTGGTCTGGTCAGATGAGTGCCGATTTCAGTTGGTAGGAGCTGATGGTATGGTTCAAGTGTGGCGCAGACCCTAGGAAGCCATGGACCTAAGTTGTTAACAAGGCACTGTTCGAACTGATGATGGCTCCTTAATGATGTGTTAACAAGGAATGGACTGGATCCTCTGGTACAGATGAAGCGATCATTGACTGGAAATGGTTATGTTTGGCTACAGATCATTTGTAGCCATATATGAACTTAATTTACCCAAGCAACGATGGAATTTTTATGGGTGACAGTGCCCCATGTCACCGCGCAACAATCGTTCGCAGTTGGTTTGAGGAACATTTTGGACAATTAGAGCGAATGCTTTGCTTACCTACACTACTGGACATTAAAATTGCTACACCAAGAAGAAATGCAGGTGATAAACGGGTATTCATTGGACAAATATATTATACTAGAACTGACATGTGATTACATTTTCACGCAATTTGGGTGCATAGATCCTGAGAAATCAGTACCCAGAACAACCACCTCTGGCCGTAATGACGGCCTTGATACGCCTGGGCATTGAGTCAAACAGAGCTTGGATAGCGTGTACAGGTACAGCTACCCATGCAGCTTCAACACGATACCACAGTTCATCAAGAGTAGTGACTGGCGTATTGTGACGAGCCAGTTGCTCGGCCACCATTGACCAGACGTTTTCAGTTGGTAAGAGATCTGGAGAATGTGCTGGCCAGGGCAGCAGTCGAACATTTTCTGTATCCAAAAAGGCCCGTACAGGGCCTGCAACATGCGGCCGTGCATTATCCTGCCGAAATGTAGGGTATCGCAGGGATCGAATGAACCGCGCCCGGGTTCCCGGGTTCGATTCCCGGCGGGGTCAGGGATTTTCTCTGCCTCGTGATGACTGGGTGTTGTGTGATGTCCTTAGGTTAGTTAGGTTTAAGTAGTTCTAAGTTCTAGGGGACTGATGACCACAGATGTTAAGTCCCATAGTGCTCAGAGTCATTTGAACCATTTTGATCGAATGAAGGGTAGAGCCACGGGTCGTAACACATCTGAAGTGTAACGTCCACTGTTCAAAGTCCCATCAATGCGAACAAGAGGTGACCGAGACGTGTAACCAATGGCACCCCACACCATCTGCACATTTCTTTGTTACCTTCTGTACCGCAGTACCAGGGAAAGTGAACTCTGACTCGGTACTGGGAGGTATTCTGTGAGTTTTCTCACATCAGTGTACGGCAGAGCTCGTGTCAGTTTGACACGAGTTGCACGCCGCCTTCGCTGTTTTGCAATTTTTAACGGCCAGCAGCTAATAAGCATTGCGATGTGGAGGTTGGGAACTGGCGGGACTGGTGGCGACGTGGTGCCGGCAGGAGGCGAACGAGATCCTGAGCCTGCAGCCGCCGCCCACGTCTGTGCCGGCGGCGCTGGCCATAGGCGCGTGGGAGATGGCGCGGCTGACGCAGGCGTGCGCGCAGGTGGTGGTAGCCGCCTCCGGCCGCAGCGCCAGGATGGCGTCGCGCTGCCGCCCCCACTGGCCCGTCGTCGTCGTCACCAGAAGCGCCTCCACCGCGGCGCGCTGCCTCTGCTGGTTCGCGCTGCTGCCACTGCACTACCGATACCCCAAGCTGGCCACCTGGCCTCAAGAGGTGCGTACCTCACAAGCGTTGGGGTATCACCCTCTGCTTGTCACACTGTGAACTGGAGGACGCTGAAGTGTTGGTACAGATCATAAAGAACATAAATGTGTCTTCTGCCAAGAGAGGTGAGTTCAGGTGACCATTCTATATTGCTTACAAATTCTGATGAGGAAGAGCATTGTAACTACTGCCCAGTGTGAGACTGAAAACCTTCTGATGACACTGTGCGAAAGAGTTATAGAAGCAAGATTACTCAAGGAGACTGTGGTGTGTGAAGAACAGTTTGGGTTCATGCCTGCAAGAGGAACGACTGATGCAATACACGCTTTAAGGCGGATAGTGGAGGGACACGGGAAGCTACAAGCCGATCTACGTGTGGCTTTCATTGATTTGGAGAAAGCATATGACAGAGTCCCAAGGAGCGAAATATGGAGAAGCATGAGAGAGCAGTGCGTGCCAGAAAAGTATGTGAGGTTGGGTTGGGTTGTTTGGGAAAGGAGACCAGACAGCGAGGTCATCGGTCGCATCGGATTAGGGATGGAAGTCGGCCGTGCCCTTTGAAAGGAGCCATCCCGGCATTTGCCTGAAGCGATTTAGGGAAATCACGGAAAACCTAAATCAGGATGGCCGGACGTGGGATTGAACCGTAGTCCTCCCGAATGCGAGTCCAGTGTCTAACCACTACGCCACCACGCTCGGTATGTGTGAGGTTAGTGAAGGAAATGTACAGAGGAGCAATGACACAGGTGAGAAGTAGTGTGGGCATGACAAAGGAGTTTCCAGTAAAAGTAGGATTACATCAAGGGTCTGCGCTTAGTCCCTACCTCTTTGACCTGGTTATGGATGTGCTGGTGAAAGATGTGATGAAGGGAGCACCGTGGAATATGATGTTTGCGGATGATGTGGTTCTTTGTGAGTAGAGCATCGACAGACTTGAGGAAAAGCTGGAGGATTGGAGGAAGGCACTAGAAGAAATTGGGATGAAAATTAGCAGGACAAAGTCAGAATATTTAACACTGAAGGACGTGCAGATGAGGTCTTGCAAGATCCAGTATGATGAACTGAAATCGGTCTGCAAATTTAAATACCTGGGGTCGTACATACAGAGGGATGGAGGACTGGAAAGCGAGATACAACACCGAATAAATTGCTGTCGGAACAACTGGAGGAAAATGAGTGGAGTGTTGTGTGACAAGAAGGTGAGCATTGGGTTGAATGGGAAAGTGTACAAGTCGGTGGTAAGGCCTGGTATGATATACGGGGCAGATAAATGGCCATTCACAGTAGCCCAGGAAAGGAAGATGGAAGTGGCGGAAATGAGGATGCTGAGGTGGACGTGTGGGGTAACAACGAAGGACAGAATCAGAAATGAATTTGTTAGAGGTGCTGTGAAAGTGGGACCCATGGGGAAAAAGATACAAGAGAGCAGACTAAGGTGGTACAGACACTTACAGAGAAAAGGGGAAGAGTATATCGGAAACAGAGTTGAAGATATAAAGATTGAAGGAGCGAGAAGGAGAGGAAGACAGAAGATGAGGTGGAAGGATAAGATATCTGGGGACCTAAGGGAGAAAGGATGGAAGAAGGAAGAGGCAATGGATAGAGAACTATTGAGGAGAAGGATCCAGAAGAGCAACGCCGACCCTACGTGACGTGGGACAAGGCGACGATAAAGATTTGAAAGACACTGTGGGAACGAGACCGTGGTCTGTACACTGGTGTGCAAAACTTAAGGGCGAAAGTACGGTAGCTTCCACATGATGTCACTGCCAAGTAACATAGTCGTTGAAACTTGGACCATACATAAGAACTGCCACTGTACAGTACAGAAGGTACCTGAAAGAAATGCGCGGTGAGATGAACAGAAGTGAGACTTTTATTGTAAGGCAATAATTACACTGAAGTCACTGCGATATATGGAAGTGCCTGGACGTTATAAAAGGCGACGCATGATTCTTAATACAATGTATGAACACCACGAACGGCAGTGCGTACACTGCAACATGCTCCGATGCTGGTGAAAATTTCGGTAAGGAATTTGAGTGGTAGGGCGTTCCATTCCTCCACCAGAGAGGCTGCTGGGGCATGTCGACATGCAGCAGTAGGTCTCCCCAACACAGCCCCCAAATGCTCAGGGGAACGAGAGGTTAGTTCATTCGGCGAATATCCTTAGTCCAAGAGCTCCTTCACCTCCTTCACGATGAGATCGCTCATTGTCATCCTTAAAAACGAAGTCAGGACCTGAATGCACTCCTGAAAAGACAGACCTGGGAAAAATACCGTATCAATAACATTGACCGATGAGTGTATCGTCTTCAAAGATCTGGAGGTTAGTACACCAATGCAACATTATGCCACCCCAAACCAAAACGTTGCAGAAGATGCACTGCTGTTTGTGATGGTCACACACCCTATTAAGAACCCTGTCGCCAACTGTAGCGTTCAGGGATCCATCATAATTCACTGTGACTTCAGTGTACTTGTTGCTTCTGAATAAAAGTGTAATTTCTGTTCGTCTCATTGCACATTTCTTTGTTACCTTCTGTACCATACTTTACTAGTCCTTTCTACACTACTGGCCACTAAAATTGCTACACCACGAAGATGACGTGCTACAGGCGTGAAATTTAACCGACAGGAAGAAGATGCTGTGATATACAAATGATTAGCTTTTCAGGGCATTCACATAATGTTGGCGCCGTTGGAGACACCTACAACGTGCTGACATGCGGAAAGTTTCCAACCGATTTCTCATACACAAACAGCAGGTGACCGGCGTTCCTTGGTGAAACGTTGTTGTGATGCCTCGTGTAAGGAGGAGAAATGCGTAACATCACGTTTCCGACTTTGATAAAGGTCGGATTGTAGCCAATCGCGATTGCGGTTTATCGTATCGCGACATTGCTGCTCGCGTTGGTCGAGATCCAATGACTGTTAGCAGAATACGGAATCGGTTCGTTCAGGAGGGTAATACGGAACGCCGTGCTGGATCCCAACGGCCTCGTATCACTAGCAGTCGAGATGACATGCATCTTATCCGCATGGCTGTAACGGATCGTGCAGCCACGTCTCGATCCGTGAGTCAACAGATGGGGACGTTTGCAAGACAACAACCATCTGCAGGAACAGTTCGACGACGTTTGCAGCAGCATGGTCTATCAGCTCGGAGACCATGGCTGCAGTTACTCTTGACGCTGCATCACAGACAGGAGCGCCTGCGATGGTGTACTCAACCACGAAGCTGGGTGCACGAATGGCAAAACGTCATTTTTTCGGATGAATCCATGTTCCGTTTACAGCATCATGATGGTCGCATCCGTATTTGGCGACATTGCGGTGAACGCACATTGGAAGCGTGTATTCGTCATCGCCATACTGGCGTATCTCCCTGCGTAACGGTATGGGGTCCAATTGGTTGCACGTCTCGCTCACCTCTTGTTCGCATTGATGGCACTTTGAACAGAGTACGCTACATTTCAGATGTTTTACGACCCGTGGCTCTACCCTTCATTCGGTCCTTGCAAAACCCCACATTTCATTCTGTCGCTCTTCACCTGATTTACTTCAGATTCTGCAGACCGTGAATTCAGCGTGAAGTTGCTATAGTCACGAACAAGCATATTTTGACCTCTGTTGACCGCTTCACCGTAGCTTTGCGCGGCTTTCTCGCATGTTTCACTGAAAACGGGACGAGGGACATTTATCAACAGGCGTACAAGTTCTCCGTCTGCTTCCCAGTACACCAACATGGGGTGAACCACCGACTCACTGTCGCTCATCTTACGGCAGCTGGAAGCCGCGCCCCATTACCGCTTTCTCAGAGCTTGAGCCGCCCTAAGCTGCCTATTGTCGCTTCCCTTCACTGCTCCCCCGCCGGCCGGCCACGGTCACTCTGTATACTTCCCTGGGATAAACTAGTCTCCAGTAAATCGACGCGTTTCCACAAAGTTTTTCATGTCATGTGAATTACTTTAAAACCATCACCCAACATTAATTATTCCAATACGTCCATACTGTACCCTCTACAAGATGCATTGTGCCTTGTCAGCCATTTTTGTTCAGCCCTACTACTCGCTCAACGTGAGTTAGGTGATCTTTAATGACTTCATGTAAGGGGCATAGTTCTTGCCATCTTACAGTATGTATTGTCCAACTTTCACCGAGCTGTGTTACTTGTCCGGATACATCAATCGAAAATTAATTTCGTCCTTCAGTCTAGCAGTGTACTTCGTATGGTTCTTTGGAAATGCAAAAATTTTTTATATCCAAGCATGTAATACACTTCCTAACATTTCCATTTTATATGCACCAAGTAGAGCAGAATGAGATACCACCTTTGAGACGGTACATGCTATATTAGTGACTTGGACGAAGGGGATGTTGTCATGGTCCAGTACGTGAGGGCGGGTATGTCGGAAGCGGCGAAGTTGATCGGCTGTTCGCATGCTACTGCCGTGAGCACATATGGGAAGTGACGGAAGGATGGTGAAACCACGAGTAGGCCACAAGGGATTTGACGTTCACGTGTCATTACAGAATGTAGCGATTGAGGCCTGCCCATTCTTTAAAGCAACAAATGCTGGGAACAATGACAGACTGGACGATAGAGTATAATGCTAGTGTTGGCACACGTGTTTCAGAGCACACCATTCGGTGCACAATGTTGAAAATGGGGCTGTATAGCAGATGACCCTCTGCTTGTTCCCACGTTGACTTAACGACGTCGTCATTAACGATTGCAGTGAGCGTAGGATCATCGAGCTTGGACAGTGCATCAATGGATACGTGTCACTTGGTCGTATGAATCACGTTTCTTGTTGTATCACATTGGCGGTCATGTCCGCATACTGAGAACAGCTGCTCGATACATGCACTGTGCTGTGGAGGCAGGCCGATGGGGGCAGTATGATGCTATGGGAAACATTCACCTGGGATTACAGGGGACCTGCAATGTCAGCTGTGGAGAACATGAACATTATTGTGGACCAACTGAATCCCTTCACGCTTGATGCCTTCCCAAATAGCATCCTCCAGAACGATAATATTGTACATGTCACAAGGACAGAAACGTGCTACAGCAGTATTAGAAGCATGATAGTGAACTCATGTTGACGCCTTTGGGCACCAGATTCACCAGATCTGAACTCTACGAAACACATCCTGGATGGTACAGGCGCCAGTTTCGCGCCCGCCCACCACCAGCTCGCAACTTAAGGGAAATTGCGTGACCTGTGTGTGAAGATGGTGCCACATACCTCCGTAAACCTACCAAGGAATTGTTGATTCAGTGTCACGCGGAATCGCTGCTGTACTGCGTTTCAGAGATACACCAATATGCTGTTCAGCAGTTGGTCGTAATGCTTTGGCTCATCTGTGTAATTCTACTGGTTGAGCCGTGCGCAGCTTCGGTCATGCCGTTTATTGCTCGTCATCTTGTTTGTGTAGTTCTGTCGCCTGCTTTTTTTTGTTTAATTCGATTTACTGGCGTCACTAGGTTGCTGGTTTGCTTGCCTGAGTGTGGCAGCAGCAGCGGTTATCGATAAGTGCACTGTCGTACCATCTCTCGAGCGATCGCTAGTATTTCCGGGTCGTCGTCTGTCGAGAGTTCAGTCCGGACGCAGCAGCAGTGAAGTCGGGGACGGAGCGCCACTGAAGTGCGGACAGCCAGTGCTCGCCGACCGCTGGCGACTCACATGAACTGTTCGACAGAAGGAGATTGGAGCGGGACGACCGTTGGTCGGTCGTTCGGTTGGTCGTCTCATCAGGCGACGTGTATTTGGTCTTTTGGCCGTTTCTGGGCCTCGTCACTTGGTCATCTTGCCGGACGTGGGGCGGTTCCTTCCTTGGGCAGAGATGTTGTGGCCAATGGGCAACAGTTACCTGGTTCGAGCAAGGGTGCCCGGGTCGCCGAGTTACGAACGGACATGGAGTTGACAATGTTACTTATAATCCGTCTTGATTGCAAAATGTTTGTTCATATGACGGGTTTCGGTTCATCTGGAACCATGTTCAGATCTGATATTTCGGTTACAGGAGCAACCCGTCCAAATACAGCAACTTTCACGCCGCAGCATGTTAAAGTTGCTGTATTTGGACGGCTTACTCCTGTAACCGAAATATCAGATCTGAAGATGGTTCTAGATGAACCTAAATCGGTCATATGAATAAACATTTTGCAATCAAGACGGATTATAAGTAACATTGTAAAATCACTGATTGCGGCTATTCTATCAGACATTATGTCTGGTTTTGCAAAACGTGGAGTTGAGTCGGGTTGGAGCTGCCATCAGCTTCGGACACCCAAGACTCGCCCGACCGTCGCCGACACACGTTGCTTGTGTGGGAATGACCTGGGTTGAACGTTCGGTCGGTCGTCTCGTCGGACGATGAGTATTTGGTCGCCGACCGCTTGTGGAAACTCTCTGAGTGTCATATTGATTTGTCCTTGTTGTTCCACAGTTATTGCTTTTACGATTGTTCGAGTTCTTGTGCAAGTGTGTTTACGTCGAATTGTGTGTAGCTTCTGTGATTTCTACTGAGCAGATGAATGCTGCCTGCGTACTGAAACAGGCAGTTGGTCCCTTGCGACAGAGGGAATTGATTAGGTCTTTGGTTGGTTCTTCAGCCGTGCCTAGGTCGTGTTGCAACCCAATTGTTTAGTGTTACGCTAGGCTGCTTGTCTTACCTAACCTGTAGTTAGAGTTTTCTCCCTAGGCTGACCCTTGGAACACTTCTGAGCACCACTGTTTGTTGTTTCTGACTGTCATTTTAGTTGGTCGTAGGTACTGTGCCAGGCCTTCAGTCGTGTATTAATATGGTCTGTTTTATGTTTTGGCCTTCAGCCGAACTTCATAACAACTTTAAAATTAGGCCTTCAGCCGTGTTTCATTTAAAATTCTTGTTGCTCTGCATTTAGGCCTTTAGCCGCGTTTGTTTCAGAATCTGTGGCTTTAATAAGTAAATCCTTGTCTGTAAGGTTTCTCTTTAATTATCTCGAATTCTTGAAACCGCCTTCAGCCGTGTTCTGTAAACGTTTGTCTTAATGTTGTCTTTAATTATTCTGGAGTAATTGTTTGGGCCTTCAGCCGACAAGATACTTAAAGTTTTCTTAAGATGTTTTTCTATTGTACTGTGTAAAGGCTTACCTTTAAAGTCTCTCTTTTGTTATGTAAAGAAATTTTTTTTTAATTGGGCTTTCAGCCGAAGAATCAACTTGAATTTTCCTTAATATGGCCTTTAGCCGGAATTTTTAAATGTTTGGCTTTTAAAGAATTTCCTTAGTTTTATTTCGGCCTCTAGCCAAGAAGATATTGTAATTTTACTTAAGTAAGGCCTTCAGCCGTTACTCTAAATCCTGGTGTTTTAAAAGCAATCATTTAAACTTATTCTGGAGAAGTTACTTGGGACATCAGCCGTGAATTGATCTATGTCGCTTTAAAGAGAGAACTGTGCATTGGTTTGAGGAATAAAGTTGTGTGTGTTCTTGTATAACTAACAGTAATTGACCTCGGCCGCTTTCCACAACCTGATCCGCTCTGTCCTGCGAAACCAGAGTTCACTGGTGATGCTACAGGTACTCAAGATTACCACAGCTGAGTGAGTGCAGAAGCAAAGGATATGCTCAAGGTCAATGCCTCGACACTGTACGGGGTGCTGTGGGTATAAGTGCAGATATTTTTATTGTTGACTGAGTATAGTGTGCTGAGCAACATTGCACCAGCATTTGCTCCATTTACAGATTAATAACTATGAATATTTGGAGTAGTATCTTTTTAGGTTGGTTAATAAATTCAAGTACATGTGTCAAGAGCAAGACATTAATGCTTATTTTCCCCTGGGCAGCAGGTTAGGTGTTGAAGTGTGGATGCGTGGATATAAAACGGTTAGTCTGTAATGACAGGCGTAATCCATCTAGTGGTGCAGTTACGACCGTGCAGAAAACAACGGGTGACTTGTTTGTTTGTGAGATAACTGTTAAATACAGAGGAAAAACAACTAACACAACAAACTGGGTACGTGTTAAGGTACCTAGGATCACATTATCTGCTCTTGTATCCCTAACACGCTGTATATTCGGGTATTGTTCGTTTGGAAGCATGCAAATTTGTTAACAGCCCATGTCCTGTTCACTGCTGAGAACAAGGCGTGCGACAGCAGCGAGTTAATGAGTCTGTGGAGCATCGTGAAGTGCTCTAGACCAGAATAGTACACACTACTATAAAAGGGCTTTTTCATTAATGCAGGTATGTCCACACAGAGCCACGACTGACTTGATGAGGTCCAGGCATTGTCAATATAACACATCATCTCAGCATACTGATATTTCCTGAATATTATCGTGTAAATATTTCATTTGTGAGTACATGATATCAGTAACTGCTAAATACACAGTTTACCAATGCAGATCCTCTGGGTACAACTAATGAAATGTGTTGTGTCGGTAGCTGGGCCGACACCGTGAAGTGGAGATGGCTGAAAATGAACTCTAGACTAACGCTGTAGCCGATAGGGCACGCACGGCTAAAGCAGACGGGCGTGAAGTCTGGAACATGAGAACTTATAAATGAATAAGAAGAAAAGTATGTAGATGCTTATTACTTATCTTTTATTTAGTCCTTGGAATACATCTCTCTTGAATACTCGTAAGCTATAGGCACTGATACAATTTGCGCCTTGCTAGTTCGTAGCCATTAACTTAGCTGATGGCTATTCTGTCTCTCGGCTAATGAGAGAAAGGCTTCGTACAACTGGGCGGTAGCTAGGTTCTCGTACAACTGGGCGATAGCTAGGTTCGCGTACAACTGGGGCGAGTCCACTCTCGTATCACGAGACCTGCCTTGGTGGTGGCGCTAGGTCTGCGATCACAGTGGCGACACGCGGGTCCGACATGTACTACATGGACCGCGGCCGATTTAAGCTACCACCTAGCAAGTGTGGTGTCTGGCGGTGACACCACAAAATGTTTTTTTTTTTTGTCACAAAACTTGTTCCGTCTTACGCAATTAAAGCATCGCAGATAGTAGGGTTTTCTCGCCGTTTCTTGCTTTAGAGAGTGTATGATATCTGCACACACATTTTACTAGAATTTTCCAATTTGTCACTGGCACAAAGCATAAAAATAAAAAAAGGACACTACAAAGCAAGAAGAAGAAGTCTAGTAGTAAGGCAATATTTATCAGAAGGTCAGTGGGGAATCAAAGGAAGGAGGGAGGGGGGGGGGGGGGGGAGCACTGTTTCTCCACACCCATCTCATCTCTCACAGGCATTCTGCTGACGTGCTTCTGTACACTTTTCACACACAACATTGTGACTACCTCACTAATTTTTTTTTCCTATCAGTCTTCTCATATGTGTGATCTGGCCTTCCTGTGCTTCCTGTTCTACACTAGCCTCTTCATCTGAGAGTAGCACTTATACACAACGCCATCAATTATATTTTTAGATATATTCCACTCTCTGTCTTCCACTATAGATTTTGCCCTCTACAGTCCCATCTAATACCATGGAAGCTATACCTCAAGGTCTTAACATAGGCTTATGTCGTTTCACTCCAAGTCTTCTTCTTGTCAGTGTATTCCACATTTTCCTTTCTTCAGCTATTCTGTAGAAAATCTCCCCATTTCTGATATTATCACACTGCTTGATTTTCAACATTCTTCTCCAACACCACATCTCATACACTTCCGTTGTCTTCTTTTACAGTTTTGCCACAGTCTGTGAGTCACTTTCAAACAATTCTGTGCTCTAGACTTACATTCACGGAAATTTATGTCTCAAATTATAATATCCTGTATTTTGATACTAACAGGCGTCTTTAAGCAGGCTGTGATAGTTTGCTTTTTATAACCTTGTTTCCATTCAGGTTATCAGTGTTATCACAGAACCTTTTCAGTGACAGCCTTTCACTACCAATTTTAATCCCATTCCTGAAACTTTGTTTACTTCGTTCATGGTGTGTGCGTGTATGTGTGTGTATGTGAATTCCTAAGGGACCAAACTGCTGAGGTAATCGGTCCCTAGACTTACACACTACTTAAACTAACTCAAAGTAACTTACGCTAAGAACAACGCACACACCCATGCCCGAGGGAGGACTCGAACCTCCAGTGGGAGAGGCCGCGCAATCCGTGACATGGCGCCTCAAACCGCGCGGCCACTCGGATTGTACGATGAACATATTGAATAGTAGGGGAGAGCGACTGCAATGATTTTAATCAGATCACATCTCTCCTAGTCTTGCATTCTTATTGTTCCTTCTTGGTTCTTGTGTGTACTATGTATTACTTGACTTTCCCTACAGATTATACGTATTTATCTGAGAATTACAAACATCTTGCACTGTTTTTCGTTGCCGAACGCTTTTTCTAGGTCAACAAAGTAATGATTTTTCTTGAATCTTCCCTCAGTTATCGGCACGACGTCAGACCTACCTCTCTATTGTCTTTACCTTCCTAAGGCCAAGCTGTTAATCATCTAACAAATCCGCAATTTTCTTCTTTGTTCTCCTGCATAATAGTTATATCAATAAAGTTATCTGTGAGTTGTTAAGCTGACTAAGCGATAGTTCTCGCATTTATTTATCTTTGTTATCTTCGGAATTTTGTGGACGATGTTCTTCTGAACGTTCGATGGCATGTCTCAATTCTAGCACATTGTACACACTCACCACTTCCAGAGTGATTTTAGAAATTCAGATGGAACATCATCTATCCTTTTTGCCTTGTTCCATGGCAGGTCTTCCAAAACCAAATCAGAATGGTTCAAATGGTTCAAATGGCTCTGAGCACTATGGGACTCAACATCTTAGGTCATAAGTCCCCCAGAACTTAGAACTACTTAAACCTAACTAACCTAAGGACATCACACACACCCATGCCCGAGGCAGGATTCGAACCTGCAACCGTAGCAGTCCCGCGGTTCCGGACTGCAGCGCCAGAACCGGTAGACCACCACGGCCGGCTACCAAATCAGACTCTAATACTGCAAACATCAATAAAAATTTTGCATCAACCCGGTTCCCAGAACTCCTGAACATAGACGTTGACTGTGGATAACGTATCACAGACACAGTCCCTTTGACTGCTCAGAGATCACTAAGCCCGCCCAAAAGTGTAAAAAACCATGCATGAGCAGCGCCTGTTAGACGGAGGGGGTCCGACAACCGACCAGTTCTAGTCATTCCGCAGGGAAGGAGGCACACGGCTCGTGTTGTCTGTAGTTCAACCACGCCTCGACGGTCAATACTGCGGTTCGATCGCGTCCGCATTGCCAGGAAGGGCTCTCAACAAGGGAAGTGTCCAGGCGTCTCGAAGTGAACCAAAGCGATGTTGTTCGGTAATGGAGGAGAGATACAAAGGGACAGGAGCTGTCGATGACATGCCTCGCTCAGGCCGCCCAAGAGCTACTACTGCAGTTGATGACCGCTACCTACGTATTATCGCTCGGAAGAACCCCGACAGCAAAGCCGCCATGTTGAATAATGTTTTTCGTGCAGCCGCAGGTCGTCGTGTTACGAGTAAACCTGTACGCAACAGGCTGCATGACGCGCAACTTGACTCCCGACGTCGGTGGCGAAGTCCATCGTTGCAAGCACGACATCACGCAGTGCGGTACAGATGGGCTCAAAAATATGCCGAATGGACCACTCAGGATTGCCATCACGTTCTCTTCACCGATGAATGTCGCATATGCCTTCAACCTGACAATCGTCGGAGACGTATCTGGAGGCAACCCTGTCAGGCCGAACGCTTTAGACACACTGTCCAGCGAGTGGAGGTCCCTGATGTTTTGGGGTGGCATTATGTGGGGCCGACGTACGCCGCTGGTGGTCATGGAAGGCGCCGTAACGGCTATACGATAAGTGAATGCCATCCTCCGATCGATACTGCAACCATATCGGCGAGGCATTCGTCTTCATGGACGACAATTCGCACCCCCATCGTGCACATCTTGTGAATGACTTCCTTCAGGATAACGACATCGCTCGACTAGCATGTTCCCCAGACATGAACCCTATCGAACAGGCCTGTGATAGATTGAAAAAAGCTGTTTACGGACGACGTGACCCACCAACCTCTCTGAGGGATCTACGCCGAACCGACGTTGAGGAGCGGGACAATCTGGACCAACAGTGCCTTCATGAACTTATGGATAGTATGCCACGATGAATGTAGGCATGCATCAATGCAAGAGGACGTGCTGCTGGGTATTAGAGGTACCGGTGTGTACAGCAATCTGGACCACCACCTCTGAAGTCTCGCTGTATGGTGATACAAAATGCAATGCGTGGTTTTCATGAGCAATAAAAAGGGTGGAAATGATGTTTATGCTGATCTCTATTCCAATTTTCTGTACAGGTTCCGGAACTCTCGGAACCGAGGTGATGCAAAACTTTTTTTGATGCGTGTAGATCTTGCATGACTTTCAGGTCGACATCCATTTTTTCTTCTTTCCCGTCAGAAGGTAGTTCCACGTCCTAATAGAGGCCCTCAAGCACTCTCCCCACCTATCCGCAGCCTGCTTTGCTTCTTACGGAGGAATTCGTTTTGCACTCTTAATGTCGACGCCAGTGATGCAGTAGTTATTGTGACTTCTCCACATGCTGAATCTGTTCTTCTGATGGCCACTTCCTTTCCAAAGTTTTCACCTTTTCTCTGCAGTCATTTCGTTTAGCTTCCTTGCCTTTCGCATTGTATTCATCCCTTAGTGACATATACTTACGTACTTTTTCGTTCTCCTCAAGGTTTTTGTGTTTTCCTCTTTCGTCGGTCGACAAGTATTTTTTTGTTACTCAAGATTTCTTCGTAGTTACGAGAGGCGTTCAATAACTATTGCAACACATTTTTTTCTCGACTATTTTGAGTTGAAAAAATGCGGCATTTTTTGTTGGACATCGAGGAATACTCCTGCTTCGGCCGCTATAGATTTAGGAAGTTCCGACAAGTGACGGCGCGGTAGGTAGTCGTCAAAATGGTGTCTATAACGGAGGTGCGTTACCAGTAGAGAGTTTTTTCGGCGGAAAACGAGAGCATCGTAGATATTCATAGGCGCTTGCTGAATGTCTACGGAGAGATAGCAGTGAACAAAACCACAGAGAGTCGTTGAGCTAGACGTCTGTCATCATCGCCACAAGGCCGCGCAAACGTATCCAATTTCCCGCGTGCCGGCCGGCCGCACACAGCTGTGACTCCTGGAATGTTGCAATGCTCGAACGTGCGGACACTCTCATTCGAGGTGATCGGTGGATTACAGTTAAACTTCTCGCTGTACAACTGGGCGTCTCTTTTGGTAGTGCTGACATACTCGTCCTCCAGTTGAAGTCCTCGAAGGCGTGTGCCCACTGGGGTTTCTCGCCGTCTAACGGAAGACCATAAAGAGCCACGAAGGACGATCTGTGCGGAGTTGTCCATGACAACGCAAGGCCTCACACAATTCTGTGCACCCGAGAGGCGCTCACACAGCTTCACTCGATTATTCTTCCTCGTTCACCCTCCAGCCTGAATCTCGCACCTTCCAACTTACGTCTGTTAGGCCCGGTGAAGAATGACTTTGCGGGAAGGAGTATTTGGATGAGGGGGAGGGTACTGCTGCAGCAAGACGTTGGCTCCGACGTCGACTAGTAGAGAGGCACGAGGAGGCCATACAGACCCTCCCAGTATGGTGGCTTAAGGCTGTCATATTGAACGGAAATTATGTTGAAAAGTAGGGTCTTCTAGCCAAAAGAGTGGGAAATAACATGGTGTACTGGAATCCTGAATCAAACCCAGCTGCTTTGAGAAAAAATTGTTGTTCTACTTACTGAACGCCTCTCGTATCTTCCTTGTACCTATATTTGTCACTCCAACTTAAGTGACCGTCCTTTTCAGGGATGTACATTACAACTGAACTACCTGCTATGATATTCGTTATTACAGTATCTATAGTCCCTGAGTGAGATCTTTAAACGTGCCTGATCATTTACCACCAATTCGGTGTCCCACCTTTCTGATGTGCGACTGAACATGCTTAGATCACACGGAGGGCATTGTTTTTACATTCTAAGTTTTTATTCACTGCTATTCTTCACATGTAAGAGGTACTGTAAACAATTAAAACCCTGAAATTCCGTTGGAAACACCTCATACATTTCGTGCTGCCTAAGTATCATTTGCAGTACTAAATGGGTCAATGTTCTCAAAGGAACAGTGGCCTTTTAATTATCTACAGCGTTTCTCAGATACGAAGTATAACAATGACTCAAAGCTAGAATGGAAAGAAAATACTGCTTACCTATAGAGACCTAAATGGTGTTTGAGACATCTAGAATATAACAACTGCTGGAGCTAGAGAGATATCAGTCGACCGAATATGCTTGTTGAAAGTAGGTTAACTAGTTGATTACAGCGAGTTTCACAAAGAGCTGATTGAGACGCACTGGCGCCTGAGAGCGAGTTGGTTCGTCGAATATTTCCTTCCTGCTTTCATTAGTAGTTTTGGAAACTGGACGAGAAAACAGATAATAACCGATAACGAGGTGGATATCCACGCATCATCACGTGACGCTGACATCGGAAATTTGGCTGCTCTGAAAATGAAAAAAAAAAGGACAAAATCTCTCGCCGATTATACCAACACACAATATCGATAAAGCCAAAAACGTTACAGAGCAATCCATCACGAACCCAACTTGCGTCGTGGGTCGCCACGTAATTACTTGGAAGCTTATACTCAGATCAGACGTGACGGCGGATTTCGGTTCATCTTTCTCTCGAGATGCGTGCGTCTACGTGCAGGAATGAGACAGCGATGGGGTCAAGCAGCGATTTTTCAGGTCTCTGTGGCTGTAGAAGTCAGGATAAGGAGGTAGATATGGTGGTGATAAGGAAGTGAGGCTTTGGGTAGGCTTACTGGGCTGATTTCTATTGCTTCTTCGTGTGTTTACAATGAACATGCAGATGAGCACTGTAACTTCAGCAAGTGTATAACGGATGAGGATTACTTCATTACTAGAACAAATGCCCACCCCGGCCTATAACTGTATCAGGATTCGAGTATCCACAGTAGCGTATGCCACTACGGACCACGAATCGTGAAAGTACTAGATTCTGTTGCTCTAACTGAACCCTTAGGCTCACGTAGTCGTGACAACGGAAGCGACATACAGACAGACGAATGGTGCATGTAGGCAAATGTACGATGGAAATTATAACCCTAGCCCAGAGGTTAGTACAGGAAAGCTTTGCAAGTCCTTCTTAGTGTACAAGATTAACTGAGTATAATATCACTCTTATAGTATAAGCTGCTGGCCGTTGTCCATCCGAGGCTGCTGTCTCGAACTCATTTCTGTCTGGAACTCTTCTTTGTCTGGATCTCTGTCTTGCTTGATGTTTGAGGACCTTTGTATACGACATTTGGGCATGTTTGCTTATAGATGGTAAATGACTGGGTCGCCTTTTACCTCCAATTCGCTTTCAGCGACCCTGAAATCAGTGGTTCCTCAATGCGCATTACCTGCTACTGAACCGACGAAAGCGGCTTGCGCTGTACGTCTCTACCTAAGTTACTAGGCTTACTGCTAAAATTCATACCTATATCACTTTTCTCTTTTTTTCTTGGCAACCTTCATTGTTCTATCATTACAGGAGGAAACACGCTTTTGTTTCGTCATGTCGACTGTCATGTCATGAAGTGAGAACGATCTATCACAGTTTGAGGACAACAGTAACACTAATAAACATAATACTAGAGGGAGAAATGGTTAACACTGTCCTTCACATAGCCTTAGAATGGCACAGTTGGACCTGTCAAAAAAGAAAAATTAAGGGAAAAAATCATGCAGTCACAAATTTTTGTATATTTGTAGGAGGAATCATCAAGAGCAACACAACAGAAATCCCCACAGTTGGGGTTTGAGCGGAGGGATGGTGGGCATTTAAAGGTCATTTTACAAGTCTCAGACATTACGATTTACATACGCAGATTGAGGAGACGAATGAAAATTTCTGGAACCATATAGGTTCATTTGATTAAAGGACTTGCGCCTGGGTTTCAGGCAGGATATCCCGTTTCGTTCGATGATGAGGTGCTATTCCAAATAACTGGAGAGCCTCTGCAATACTGTTTGAGTTCGGGGGGAATACCAGGTGCGCTGAGGCGTGAATCGGAATTTGAATTTCGAAGGGAGCCGTGATAGGCTAGCCCGTGCAGTTGTGTAAAGCCGCTTAGCCAGCAGGGTGGCGTAGTGGTTGGCACATCTGCCCTGTTATCTTATCCGATCACTGTGCCTACTAATGTAAAGCACACGTGCCAGCTAGAGAGCTTTCAGGAAACAGAGGCAGTTGGAAACTAAAACAGAAAACTTCAAAGACGAGATGCTGTGCCTTGAAGTAACAAAAAAGGTTTGACAGTGTTCAGAGAGATGAGGCGAATACAACTCCCCCACATAGTGATGAGTTGAACGTACCAAGCCGCAAATAAGCAACACTGATAACGTAAAGTGCTGAGGGAGTATTTTGGAGAAGATGCACGGCAGGCTTCTAAACACTATGCCTAAATGCATAATGAATGCCCGTGGAGATGACGGAATGCTTCTTATGCGTATTCGTGGTTTAAAGCGAAAATTCTAAACATTAAAAGGGAGCAAACGCAAGCAAACCTCAAATCCAGCACAGGGCGCAGAGAGCTCCCCAACGAATTTTATAGTGAATTTTGGGAGATTTTGAGCTGCTTTTTAACCGAAGTGGTAAATGAAATCCTAAACGGGCCAGAAAGAGGATTTCAGTCCTTCTCGTATAACGCTGACTACAAAATTGCGGCCAAATGTCTCTTAGACAACAGCAAGATAGCATTAAAGAAGGCCATTAGCCCGTGACAGCCGTGTGCAGCGCCTGGCAGAAGAATTTTCAACGCCATCTACAGCTGCAGGGACATCACAACGCGTGCTGCAACCACCAGAACGGCTGCAGCAGTAATATCTGCTACCTCCCCGAGGCTTTCGACAGGATCAGTCACCAGTGCCTACCGTAAACGCTGACAAGGCTCAGAATTGGCCGCAAATTCAACCAAATTATATAAAAAAAAACATCTTAACTAACGCCACATCAAAAATAACTACATATGAATGGACTTTCAAACGGAGTTAGTGAGTCAAGATTGTCCGCTACCCGTGGACTGCTTTGTGGCAGCACTTGACCCAATCCTGCAGACACTGGCAGCCAGTATAGACGGCTGCAAAGTGGGATCACAAACGGTCAAGTCTATGGAATACGCCAATGGTGTGGGAATTTTCGTAAATGGTGAACAGGACATCGACAAAATTAGGCAAATTATGAAAATATCCGAAAACTCATCAGGTGCAAAGATACACTACTGGCCATTAAAATTGCTACACCAAGAAGAAGTGCAGATGATAAACAGGCATTCATTGGACAAATATATTATATTAGAATTGACATGTGATTACATTTTCACGCCATTTGGGTGCATAGATCATGAGAAATCCGTACCCAGAACAACCACCTCTGGCCGTAATAACGGCCTTGATACGCCTGGGCATTGAGTCAAACAGAGCTTGGATGTCGTGTACAAGTACAGCCGCCCATGCAGCTTCAACACGATACTACAGTTCATCAAGAGTAGTGACTGGCGTATTGTGACGAGCAGTTACTCGGCCACCATTGACCAGACGCTTTCAATTGGTGAGTGATCTGGAGAATGTGCTGGCCAGGGCAGCAGTAGAACGTTTTCTGTATCCAGAAAGGCCCGTACATGACGTGCAACATGCGGTCGTACATTATCCTGCTGAAATGTAGGGTTTCACAGGGATCGAATGAAGGGTAGAGCCACGGGTCGTAGCACATCTGAAACGTAACGTCCACTGTCCAAAGTGCCGTCAATGCGAACAAGAGGTGAGCGAGACGTGGAACGAATGGCACCCCATACCATCACGCCGGGTGATACGCCAGTATGGCGATGACGAATACACGCTTCCAATGTGCGTTCACCGCGATGTCGCCAAACACGGATGCGACCATCATGATGCTGTAAGCAGAACCTGGATTCATCCGAAAAAATGACGTTTTGCCATTCGTGCACCCAGGTTCGTCGTTGAGTACACCATCGCAGGCGCTCCTGTCTGTGATGCAGCGTGAAGGGTAACCGCAGCCATGGTCTCCGAGCTGATAGTCCATGCTGCTGCCAACGTTGTCGAACTGTTCGTGCAGATGGTTGTTGTCTTGCAAACGTCCCCATCTGTTGACTCAGGGATCGAGACGTGGCTGCACGATCCGTTACAGCCATGCGGATAAGATGCCTGTCATGTCGACTGCTAGTAATACGAGACCGTTGGGATCCAGCACGACGTTCCGTATCACCCTCTTGAACCCACCTATTCCATATTCTGCTAACAGTCATTGGATCTCGACCAACGCGAGCAACAATGTCGCGATACGATAAACCGCATTCGTGGTAGGCTACCCGACCTTTAAGACACTCGTAAACGTGATGGTACGCATTTCTCCTCCTTACACGAGGCATCACAACAACGTTTCACCGGGCAACGCCGGTCAACTGTTGTTTGTGTATGAGAAATCCGTTGGAAACTTTCCTCATGTCAGGACGTTGTAGGTGTCGCCACAGGCGCCAACCTTGTGTGAATGCTCTGAAAAGCTAATCATTTGCATATCACAGCTTCTTCTCCCTGTCGGTTAAACTTCGCGTCTGTAGCACGTCATCTTCGTGGTGTAGCAATTTTAATGGCCAGTAGTGTATCTGAAAGCATAAAGGCATTTACATTTCACTGGGAGATAGCCTACAATATGCATAATATGAATGTAAGTAGATAAACATTTTTTTATGTAAATTATTTGAACAGTGAAAAAGTCAGAGTTATTTGGCTTAAAAAGTAATTTTCGATGTTTTTGGCAGCACGAAAACAAGATACACAGGGTAAAGCAAACAGGTGCTCGCTATTGCGTTCTAGATATTGTTTAATGCATATTATCGATCAATTTAATGAGTATGCTCTGAAATGTTTGGATGACACTTTTTATATTCTTTCAGTTCTCAGGAGTGTAAAGAATTATATCTACATCTACATCTATACTCCGCGAGCCACCTTACGGTGTGTGGCGGAGGGTACTTATTGTACGACTATCTGATCCCCCCTTCCCTGTTCCATTCACGAATTGTGCGTGGGAAGAACGACTGCTTGTAAGTCTCCGTATTTGCTCTAATTTCTCGGATCTTTTCGTTGTGATCATTACGCGAGATATATGTGGGCGGTAGTAATATGTTGCCCATCTCTTCCCGGAATGTGCTCTCTCGTATTTTCGATAATAAACCTCTCCGTATTGCGTAACGCCTTTCTTGAAGTGTCCGCCACTGGAGCTTGTTCAGCATCTCCGTAACGCTCTCGCGCTGACTAAATGTCCCCATGACGAATCGCGCTGCTTTTCGCTGGATCATGTCTATCTCTTCTATTAATCCAACCTGGTAAGGGTCCCATACTGATGAGCAATACTCAAGAATCGGACGAACAAGCGTTTTGTAAGCTACTTCTTTCGTCGATGAGTCACATTTTCTTAGAATTCTTCCTATGAATCTCAACCTGGCGCCTGCTTTTCCCACTATTTGTTTTATGTGATCATTCCACTTCAGATCGCTCCGGATAGTAACTCGTAAGTATTTTACGGTCGTTACCGCTTCCAATGATTTACCACCTATGGCATAATCGTACTGGAATGGATTTCTGCCCCTATGTATGCGCATTATATTACATTTATCTACGTTTAGGGAAAGCTGCCAGCTGTCGCACCATGCATTAATCCTCTGCAGGTCCTCCTGGAGTACGTACGAGTCTTCTGATGTTGCTACTTTCTTGTAGACAACCGTGTCATCTGCAAATAGCCTCACGGAGCTACCGATGTTGTCAACTAAGTCATTTATGTATATTGTAAACAATAAAGGTCCTATCACGCTTCCCTGCGGTACTCCCGAAATTACCTCTACATCTGCAGATTTTGAACCGTTAAGAATGACATGTTGTGTTCTTTCTTCTAGGAAATCCTGAATCCAATCACAAACCTGGTCCGATATTCCGTAAGCTCGTATTTTTTTCACTAAACGTAAGTGCGGAACCGTATCAAATGCCTTCCTGAAGTCCAGGAATACGGCATCAATCTCCTCGCCAGTGTCTACGGCACTGTGAATTTCTTGGGCAAATAGGGCGAGCTGAGTTTCACATGATCTCTGTTTGCGGAATCCATGTTGGTTATGATGAAGGAGATTTGTATTATCTAAGAACGTCATAATACGAGAACACAAAACATGTTCCATTATTCTACAACAGATTGACGTAAGCGAAATAGGCCTATAATTATTCGCATCTGATTTATGACCCTTCTTGAAAATGGGAACGACCTGCGCTTTCTTCCAGTCGCTAGGTACTTTACGTTCTTCCAGCGATCTACGATAAATTGCTGATAGAAAGGGGGCAAGTTCTTTAGCATAATCACTGTAGAATCTTAAGGGTATCTCGTCTGGTCCGGATGCTTTTCCGCTACTAAGTGATAGCAGTTGTTTTTCAATTCCGATATCGTTTATTTCAATATTTTCCATTTTGGTGTCCGTGCGACGGCTGAAGTCAGGGACCGTGTTACGATTTTCCGCAGTGAAACAGTTTCGGAACACTGAATTCAGTATTTCTGCCTTTCTTCGGTCGTCCTCTGTTTCGGTGCCATCGTGGTCAACGAGTGACTGAATAGGGGATTTAGATCCGCTTACCGATTTTACATATGACCAAAACTTTTTAGGGTTCTTGTTTAGATTGTTTGCCAATGTTTTATGTTCGAATTCGTTGAATGCTTCTCTCATTGCTCTCTTTACGCTCTTTTTCGCTTCGTTTAGCTTTTCCTTATCAGCTATGATTCGACTACTCTTAAACCTATGATGAAGCTTTCTTTGTTTCCGTAGTACCTTTCGTACATGATTGTTATACCACGGTGGATCTTTCCCCTCGCTTTGGACCTTAGTCGGTACGAACTTATCTAAGGCGTACTGGACGATGTTTCTGAATTTTTTCCATTTTTGTTCCACATCCTCTTCCTCAGAAATGAACGTTTGATGGTGGTCACTCAGATATTCTGCGATTTGTGCCCTATCACTCTTGTTAAGCAAATATATTTTCCTTCCTTTCTTGGCATTTCTTATTACACTTGTAGTCATTGATGCAACCACTGACTTATGATCACTGATACCCTCTTCCACATTCACGGAGTCGAAAATTCCGGTCTATTTGTTGCTATGAGGTCTAAAACGTTAGCTTCACGAGTTGGTTCTCTAACTATCTGCTCGAAGTAATTCTCGGACAAGGCAGTCAGGATAATGTCACAAGAGTCTCTGTCCCTGGCTCCAGTTCTGATTGTGTGACTATCCCATTCTATACCTGGTAGATTGAAGTCTCCCCCTATTACAATAGTATGATCACGAAACTTCTTCACGACGTTCTGCAGGTTCTCTCTGAGGCGCTCAACTACTACGGTTGCTGATGCAGGTGGTCTATAGAAGCATCCGACTATCATATCTGACCCACCTTTGATACTTAACTTAACCCAGATTATTTCACATTCGCATTCGCTAATAACTTCACTGGATATTATTGAATTCTTTACTGCTATAAATACTCCTCCACCATTGGCGTTTATCCTATCCTTGCGGTATATATTCCATTCTGTGTCTAGGATTTCGTTACTGTTCACTTCCGGTTTTAACCAACTTTCCGCTCCTAATACTATATGCGCACTATTTCCTTCAATAAGAGATACTAATTCAGGAACCTTGCCCTGGATACTCCTGCAGTTTACCAATATTACGTTAACTTTTCCTGTTTTTGGTCTCTGAGGACGGACGTTCTTTATCAACGATGATAATGTCCTCTCTGGTAAGCCGTCAGGTATTTTATCGTTTCGCCCGAGGGGGGGTCCCTCTAACCTAAAAAAACCCCCGTGTGCACGCCACACGTACTCTGCTACCCTAGTAGCTGCTTCCGGTGTGTAGTGCACGCCTGACCTGTCTAGGGGGGCCCTACAGTTCTCCACCCAATAACGGAGGTCGATGAATTTGCAACCATTATAGTCGCAGAGTCGTCTGAGCCTCTGGTTTAGACCCTCCACACGGCTCCAAACCAGAGGACCGCGATCGACTCTGGGCACTATGCTGCAGATATTAAGCTCAGCTTGCACTCCGCGTGCGATGCTGGTTGTCTTCACCAAATCAGCCAGCCGCCGGAAGGAACCAAGGATGGCCTCAGAACCCAAGCGGCAGGCGTCATTCGTTCCGACATGTGCTACTATCTGCAACCGGTCACACCCAGTGCGTTCAATAGCTGCCGGAAGGGCCTCCTCCACATTACGGACGAGACCCCCCGGCAAGCACACCGAGTGCACACTGGCATTCTTCCCCGACCTACCCGCTATTTTCCTGAGGGGCTCCATAACCCGCCTAACGTTGGAGCTCCCTATAACTAATAGGCCCGCCCTCTGTGACTGTCGGGACCTTGCCGGAGAATCACGCAACCTTTGACAAGAATGTCCACTACCAATTCCCTTTTTGTCACTGGTAAACACTATTATTCTTGCTTGTTCCTATTTTCTCTATTTTTTCGTGAGAAGGGTAGACTCTTATAACGTCGCGTTCACGATTCAGATGCCAACTTACACAGCAGATAGCTCTCACATCACACAATGTTTTGGCGCTGACGTGTAAACGAAAATGGCCACTCGACACATGCGAGGCTCATCAGTACAGGAATAAGCCGTAAATTCACTTGTCTTGACTAGTCAATTGGGACAAGAAAGTCGATCGTGTAACAGGGGGTTAAGCGGAGAAGAGCAGTGTCCTCCAGCGAGACAGGGCAGACAGATTAGCGATATACCTGCAAGCGGTCGATGGGTGGCTGGGAGGGAGAGAACAGGTGCGCCCTGCGCCTTCTGTCCTCGTTCTGTGGGGGGGCAGGCGCCCTCCGTGTGGCGCTGGATGCCTCCCCGCTTCCGCCGCGATAGGCGCCGGCGTCTCGTGCGCTGGCTACTTCTCACCTGATGAGACCACTTTGCCCCCTCGCCCTCTGTCCCTTTCCGCAATGTTCCTGTCGTTGTTACAGCTACCGTATTTCCTCCAGCCGAAAGTGCGACGTAATGATTCTGCAAACCGAAGTGGGGTTTACACAAGGTCCAATCATGCTGCTGACACCGGTTATGAAACGTACGCTCTGAGTAGATGTGTGTATGTGTGTGTGTGTGTGTGTGTGTATGTGTGTATGTACGTAACCTCCGTGTTGGCTCTATCACTCAACGTCAATGTTACCCTTTTGCTAATTCTTGTAGGTAAGTACGGTCGCCATTCTAAAAGTTATCATGTTCCAGCTGTTCTGCACCACGGCCGTGTACGAATTTTCGTCGGACTTCTTCCTGCAGGATGGTGCTGAAAGAAAACTCTTCACTACTGAGGACTACAGAAATAATCAGTTTACTCCTTCCTTCACTGAATCTTCTATATTTGAACTACTCAGGTCAAACAAATGACAGATCTATTTTATAGTAATGTACAGAGTAATGACATTCACGCAACTCAACATACATTGAAGCATTTCAAGCAACGTCTACCATCAGAGTACGTCAGTTCAAAGACAGTCTTCATTTGCTCTGGCCTTTGACGATGTCTGTGATCCTCTTGCTCCGAGGCATTCACCGCGCCTTCCATGGGTACCGTCAAAGCACCACTCGTAATCCACAATCAGTGGCCCTTTCCGTAATTAGTTGCGTGTTTGGTCGCCGCATGTCCGTATATTGTCCGCACCGCCAGCACATATATATACTAAAGTGCGCGTCATTTGTGTTGGCGGCCGAGTTTAGGTTCGTTCTGCGCATCTGACGTCACAAAACACAGTTAGCCAATGAACAGAGAACGACGTTGCCAGATCTCGACTGCAGTGCAGAGCATGGACGAGTGTCTTCAGTTTTAGAAACGTTCAGTCATAAATAAAGTAATAGAACAAAAGGAATGTCTTGATAGCAGACTTTCTTTTATAGAAAGTTTGGAAAAGCATTCTTTATACCAATTGCTTCATATTCTATTAATTAATTAAACCAAACAAGCAATAAGACTCCTAATTCAGGTGATAGCAAGGAAAGGTGTTTGTATCAATCTCACGAACCACTTTTTCGCAATAAAGAACAGCGGTAATTGTTTATTTCCTATTGTACTTCGACGAAGTGTGAGTAATTCATAGTCATACCAACAGTGTTTGTCAGTATTTTGGTTAGATTCCTCATGGCGTTCTGTAGTCAGTCGAGCTGGGTTAGTGTAACGGTTAAGGTGTTGGGATTCTATGTGAAAGGTTACGGGTTCAAACCTTGTGTGCTGCTTAATATTTTCATTATTTAAAAACAATATCGAAGTGCCTTACTTCACGAATTATATTCGCTTGAATGCAATTTTTTGAAATTTCTTGTGCTTTGTCTCTTCATTAACCCTTTCGCTGCTGCAGACACGTGCTCCCCGCATTCCGCACTGTGCGCGATTTTGTCATCACTGCACTGCTCGCCTGTGCAGACACATAGTGTTCCCTCTGCTTTGACACACTTATGATTCCATTTCACAAAAACTATTTGGCCCAAAAATTTGATTTTTACACGTCTTCTTGACTGATACCTTCCCCCATAAATGACTTAATTTTGTTTCGATGTTCAACGCAGTTATTATGCAGCATTACATGTAGTAAACCATTGTACGAAATTTTGAAGAGTTTGCAGAGGTAGAAGTCCATAGCGTATACTTTCCGTATGGTCGATTTTAGTTGCCACAATGTTGAGAATGAAATGTGGACAAGATACCCAAATTTCACATAAAATTTACTGTATAAGAATATCTCATTTAATTTAAGTACCACATAGGTGTCGTATGTAATATTGAGAAATATTCCGTCTTTTGCGACTGTAATAAAAGTTTTATTTACACCGGACGCGTTTGGCTTTATTTTAAAGCACTTTAATCAATGAAAGGTATGGCACATACACAATGGTACTCATGTTCTCTTCCTTGTTTTTGTTCCACAGTCGCAGTTTTACCAATGGTACTGAAATATATTCCTCTTCTGCAACTGTAATAAGCGACTTATTTAGACCAGACGCCTTTCTCTCTTTTGAAGCATCTTCAGTGGACAGTATTTTGTCTCCTCCATTGCCAAGTTACCTTTTGTAGTTTTGTGCTGCGGTAACACAATATTCAACGTTTGTGTTGGCTGATCAGTGTTTTAGCAAATAAATGATGTTCGTGTGTGTCACACACAAAAATTATATTTGACATAGCTCAGAGCACTTCACTGATAGACGGTATATTCAAGTCCTAATGTTTTTGTAAGTCCACAGTTTTGTTTAATGTATTTTGTCTACTTGCTTTTGATTGATTGAAGTGCTTTAAAATAAAGCCAAACGTGCTCAGTGTAAATAAAACTTTTGTTACAGTCGCGAAAGATGGAATGTTCTCATGGACATCCCGTTACATTACACACTATAATAGTAGGGCTTGTCTATTCATGTCAGTAAGCGGGACACATAGGCTTGTCTACGTCTTGCCTGCAGAGAAACGACACCTATGTGGTACTTAAATGAGCTATTGTTATACAGTAAATTTTATATGAAATTTAGGTATCTTGTCTACATTTCATTCTCAACATTGTGGCAACTAAAATCGACCATACGGAAAGTATACGCTATGGACTTTTACCTCTGCAAACTCTTCAAAATTTCGTGCAATGGTTTACTGTGTTTAATGCTGCATAATAACTGCGTTGAACATCGCAACAAAATTGTCATATATGGGGGGAAGGTATCAGTCAAGAAGACATGTAAAAATCTAATTTTTGGGCCAAATAGTTTTTGTGGAATCGAATGATAAAAGTGTCAAAGCAGTCGGAACACGATGTGTCTGCACAGGCGAGCAGTGCAGTGACAAAATCGCGCACAGCGCGGAATGCAGGGAGCACGTCTTTGTAGCAGCGAAAGGGTTAATGCGGCCGTGGTGGCTTTACTTCATGAACTGCGCGCTCCCCCCTAAACGTAAGCTTGCGAACTATGCTATACTATGGCGCTGCTTCTATTGGCGCGTGCGTCGTGTGCAACTGGCAACGCAGCAATCTCCTGCGCCTGGGCGGGCATGCGCGAGCCGCCAAGATAAAAGAATTCAACTATAGGGTTCCCACAGTGGATGTTTTTGGCTACAGTAAGAAATCACAGTTGAACATGATGTTCTCATGGACATCCCGTTACATTACACACTATAATAGTAGGGCTTGTCTATTCATGTCGGTAAGCGGGACACATAGGCTTATCTACGTCTTGTTTGCAGAAAAACTGTACTAAGCTTCGGACGTACAGACTATATAAACTCTGCAGGTATCGTTAGATTTCGCCGTACTGTGAAAAGCCAGATCCTGGTTTTGGTTTGGAGTCTATAATCTTGGTCGACTTTGTATTGAATTGTGAAACACATTTTCTGTGCCACAGGACAGTTGTCGAACTATTGTGATGACCCTGCGGCTCATTCAGTGTTGCTGGTATGCAGCTGACTATTAAAATTGCAACTGTAGCCCTGTCACATGGTGCTTTTCCCGGGACAAAATGTCCATAGTTTATTTCTCAGTCGTTCTATATACATATATTTTTAGGGTGCTGAATCTGAATGTCTAGATTGCTGCCTTGTAGGAGATCGACTTCACAACGAAAACCGCAAAAAACCTCGAATCTGTCACACTTTTTACAATTTTTCGCATGTATCTCGAAAACTATATGACTTTCAAAGATAGCCACTCTCAATAAAATTAAAATTGCAAAAGTGTGCCGGAAACTGAACAGTCAAATTTGATTTTCTGACCAGCCGCATCGGCGTCAAAGCACGCTGAAAAGCAGCGACTGTTTGGGCTTTTTACGATAACATCGAAAACTCTGACTCCCACTCCCTACAACTCGAAAAATCTACATGTTATAAACGAAAACCCGCATACTACGTGAAATTACATTCCATTCCATTCCGTACAAGAGACTTGTGTGCGTTAGTTCTTCTCATAAGGGGGGAGGGAGCAATGCGAAAATTGCGAAAAATCACTTCTGCGCCGTCCAGCCAAACTACCCCTCCCAGCCACTGCCTCTTGTCGGCGGTATACTTTCCGTGTACGACGCTTGAAAGAGGTAATTGTAAATTATTTGATGGAAAAGCATGTTTTCATCAAACATCAACAAATCATATTTACAACATGTTAGGTGCACGACACTGAATAGAAACATGGACATGTGCAATAAAATGAGTAGATGTCGAGCTCAGGACTGGGTCATCACTTCAAATAGGTTCTCCACCTGGAAAAGAAAGAAGAAATTTAGTGGCAGAGTATAGATGCAAAAGACAGATAAGTTATATAGTAAACAATCGATGATTGAAGAAATACCTGTACCGATCACATGAGTACTGTTTTTTACTGGTCTTGAGAGAAGACACGCCACTGTCGCACTTTAACTACACTGCCGGTCGGATTAATATTCATGTTTTAGGTCATGATCTCCGCGTTCCCCAGTACTATATTTGGTACGTGTGTTTTATGACCTTTTTTACATGAGAAAATTGAGGACAGAATGTTCATATAACTGGATGTGTAGCCTATAGGGAACTTGTACCCAAGGGGCCATAGAGGGAGAAAGATGGATTGTGGGCCATAAATGTGTGTCCAGCAACCGGACTGTGCGAGTGATTCGGGGAAGCAGCACTCTGAATTGTACCTGCAGAGGGCCTTCACTCCATGGTACTCCATTCTTTCCACTTAGGGCCGGAGCAGGAGGGTGCCAGTTCGCAAAACATTTTACCTGGGCCAGGCGACAGACCGTCACCAAGGCGGCCAGTTGGCGGAAAGTGGGTGGGGGAAGCCATTTAAGAGAGACTGTTGTAATCTGAGCTTTTCTGCAAACGGTAGGATGATCATGAAACTATGCGCGTTCTTTTGTTAGAAGCTGAGACGATACGATCAGAATGACTGGTGTATTTGTTTAGTGGAGGCAAGACTGTAACTCCCTTGACGCCAGGAAGGCGTCAGGTTCTTTTAGCGAGCGGCAAAAACATATATTTCGTGGGCGCGACTGCCTGGAAAGCTTAACAGCCTTCTTTCTGGAATTGGAAATGGTCGACTGCAAAGAATAGATCTCTCCATAAATGAGGGACTGTGGTCCCGACTAGGTAACATTTCTTGTTTTTTTGTTTTTTGTTTTTTGTCGAAACATGGCCGTGCTTACCGTGAAAATGACGCCTCGCTAGTCTAAAATCTTCTTTTTACAGGCAACAGAAATTTTGAGTCGCTAATTGGCTCCTCTCAGGATATACAAAGCAGAGGTTTGCTCCCCCAACGTGGGAACCCCGGTGCTGTTTCTGGATTGGCTACCACACTAGCAGATCAGTCAAGAGGGGAGATTCAATGAGTGGAGGCTAGTTCGATTGGTTTGTACACCGTGGAGGTGATTTTTTTTCTGCTAGTTCGGCTTCTGTATGAGGCCTGGTGGAAAGTGATTGTGATTCTTTGTTTTCTTCGTCTTCTGATCCTCCTCTGGTGGATAACTTCAGGTCTTTCCCTAGTATATGACACTTGGGGTATGCAACTTGTGGTGGACTAAGAGGCAGTGGCATTTTCCAATTGTACCGACATTGGTACTGCATATCATGTCGGACATACCCCGTGTGTCACGAGGGTGAACTCCTTTGTCCTGAGTCAGCCATCTGACGTTTGACAATTCCAGCATGCGCCGTCGTGTCTGTGAGTCAAATTGGTTGGCCAGATCAGCGAAGGGGTGCGCCTCACACTAAAATCTGCTGGAATTTCAGGGCTCTGACAGGGAAGTTTATCTCGTTCTAATAATCGGAACCCTAGTCCGCGTAGTTTGCAAGTTTTTGTGGATGCGTCAGAACGTTACAGCTGCCGCCGCGCTCCACCCCTTCCCCAAAGCGTGCTGTTTTCTGCTGCCGCCTGAATCAGGGTGACAGGCTAAAGTATTGCTGCGCCGGCCTAGGGTTGTTAAATGACATTCACAGTTCCCTGTTTTCCGTGAACCATATTTTGTCGTGCACTTGGTCATAGTTTATTCCATTTGAACAGAATTGGACCTCACAATGGATTCATGTATACAAAGTCAGATTTCGTTGTTAGAGGCATTAATTCAGGGGATAGTTTGTGTAGTTTCCACCCGAAAAAAATACTTTGCCAAACAGACACCATTCATTTTCTGATTTATGTTTGTCATGTTTTTTGTAAGATCTATCAGCTCGATTGAAGTTATAAAAGGATTAATAAGAACTTATCATTATTTTTGTAAATTTAAATCGCCACTGTTCTCTTCGTATTCCTGCAACCATTAACTGTTTTAATTTTACTGTAATGATAGATGGATACACCAGAAATTCAAAATTCAGTCGTATGAAATTAGTTAATTTGATGATTAATTTGAGTCCTGAAAGCGACCACAGACACAGGCAACAAAAATGCCATGAGTAAATTTACTAATTTCATATATAAAAATTAATGGCGTAGCTCACGCTTTGAAGATTGTTAAGAAGATAATATTTTTCTTTATGTAAAGGTAATATCATTTAGCATCACTTGTTGAAACAGGCGACCCCTTGCAGTCTCCTTTTGGCTGTTGGTGGCCCAGGCAATATTTCTTGGGCACTAAAAGGTCGAGGTGACGGATCGTTTGGCTGTAGGGCGCAAAAAGTATTATTCGTAATTTTAGCTTTGCTCCCTCCCCCATTATGAGACACGTTACAGACGCCTCTTGTACGGAATATAATGCACTTAACGCATGGTGTAGGTGATTTTGTTGATAACGTGTAGAATGTGTTTTCAATTGTAGCGTCTGGGAGTGGGCGTTTTTGACGTTTTTGCAAAAGGGCCATAAAGCCGCTGATTTACAGCACTCTCCAGCGGTGGTACCGCTCATCAGAAAATCAAACGTGACTTGTGAATTTTGTAAGAAATGTTGTCTTCTTTAATTCTGTTTAAAGTGTACATCTCTGGGAACAGCATAGTTCTCAAGATACATGCGAGAAACTGAAAAAAGTGCAACAAGTCTGAAGTGTCTTGGGTTTCTCGTTTGTGACGGCGACTTACTACAAGGCAGCACACTTGAAACTGGGATACAGCACTCCAAAAAATATACAGAACCGTGTAGAAATATACTGCCGCTGATTTAAACACTAATTGACTGGACTACTTCAGGGAGATTAGCAAATGAAATTACACTTCTTGTGCGTTTACTGTGCAGTAGGAAAAATGCATGATTAAGCTTGAAGCTGATTTGTAAGTGTACGGGATGCGAAATTTAGTACACAGCGTTGCCACCTCTGCAGCACAATAGCTCTAAAATCGAACTGAACTGAGCTTGGATTATAGATGCGGGAATGTCATTCCAAGCTTCTTCACTCTTATCCAGAATTCATCAATCGTAGTGTCCGGCGAGTTTTCAGCGAGTGAGAGATCTGGAGAACTTGCTGGACAGAGCAGCGCCCCTCTGTGTCGAGGTAGGTCACGACAGTACGGGCAACGTGCAATCTCGTTGAAAGTTAACATAGCAGGGACATCTGACACAGCCACTTAATGTGTCAGAAATTTAAAACTGCTGCCCATTCGAACCACAGGAGATCGTGTTGTGTGCTCAGTGGCAACACATACCACCACACAGAGATGCTGGACCACATGCTGATGACGAAAGCTGTCTGACAGCGTTTACTATCTTGGAGCCCCCACACACGAATATGTCCATCGTTATACTTCTGCAGAACCAGGACAAGATACTGGTGCCCAGTATTATTACTGGTCGGTTCGTCTCTCTGCTGCCACATCAATGGGAATTGCACTGATGGCCACTGTGCTGACAGTCCAGTCGTCGTCGCGCTGTACCTGTGACTATTTGTCTTGCCATGAAAAAGCCCACTCTCTGAATTCAAGTACGTAACGTGGCTTTATGATCCTGCACGACCGAGCATACAACACATCTGCCCTTTCAGGCGCTAGTCACATGGGCAATTGAGATGCTACGTCGCATTGAGTATGGCTCTCCAGTCGATTCCCCGTTCACATGACGGTCGCAGGAACCTGACCAGCGAGAACAGTAAGATCTCGGAAACTTAAGTCATTGTCCCCACATACTACAATACTGCGATTTTTGAATTCCGACCCATGCTGGTAGCCGTTTCTGCTTCTTACACGAGGCAATGAGACGAACACAGCTGATACTTTTTTCAAAGTCAACAAGTATAGTGAAAGGGATTCATGAAACGTTTCTGGCAGATTAAAACTGTGTGCCGGACCGAGACTCGAACTCGGGACATTTGCCTTAATCTGCCAGAAAAGTTTCATAACAGCGCACACTCCGATGCAGAGTGAAAATCTCATTCTGGAAAGGGATTCATGAAGATCACCTGGGCATTAAAGACAGGGGGGAACATGTTTTTTTTTTTTTAAAGAAGGGTGTGTGAACACCACGGACCTCAGCGCATGCTCTGCAAAATGCTCCCTTGCTGGCCACAAGGTTGGTAAGGAGTTCTTGGGCAGGCTGTTCAGTTCCTCCATCGGCACGCTTGACAGCGAGTGGATGGTCGTTGGCGCATGCGGACGTACTACAGTACGTCTCCCAATGCATCCCATACGCTCCTCGATGGGATTTAAGTCGGGAGAACGGGCAGGACAGTCCATTCGCCAAATATTCTTTCGTCCTGGGAACTTCTCCATCCGCTCTGTTCGATACAGTCGTGCATTGTCATCCACGTAAGTGAAGCCAGGGTCGAACGCACTCCTGAAAAAAATCACGTGGCGAAAATGTGCAGTGTCACAATACCGGAGTCAACTGTTTTCAAACATTTGGATGTCAGTACGCCCATGCAACAACTACACCATAACACCGGGACTACCAAAGCGATAACGTTCCACAACGGTCCTGGGTGGAACCTGTGTTCGTACCTCTCACCATACGGGAATGCACCCAGCATTATAGTATATTTGTAGCTTCTTCACTTCGTAACGATTCTTCAAGCTGCGGGACAGATCGCGTATCTTTCAATGTCTGCCGATGCTGGTTTTTCAGCATTTCCGTAAAGCACTCCAGTGGGTAGAACTATCATCTTTGTATACATCCAGTATCCTCTTTCGTCTTATTTGGCACAGGTCAAACAAACTTGAGCAATATTGTATTTCCACTCAAGGATTTGGAGAAACCTAAGAGAACAAAAATGTGAATGGCGAGACTGGAACTTGAACTTAAACGACACAAAATCCTTTCCAATTCTATGCCTGAACAACGTCGTTGCGTCACCTGGAGAACAATACTAGAGGTTTCTTTCTTGGCTGGTCGCTCAGGTTGACAGGTGTAGCGGACGATGTTCGGGACTAAGCAAATTTCTATTCCCAATGTCGATATTTTCACAAATAGTTGATATAAATAAAATAAAAAAGCTAGCATACTTCCCCTACTTTTTAACGTATTATTAGGTCGCTTTCTTGTCTGTTCGGTACAAATTTTGTAATCGATTTTAAACTAACTTTCAAACGAGCTAGAGACTTGAAATTTTCAATATTGGTCATAACTGGATGACAATGCAGTATTAACTCACTTTCGTGTCTGGTGTGTCGTGGAGGGTACTTTGTTTACAACGTTTCTATTAGGTCGATTTTTGGCTGTTTGATATAATTTTAGCAATTGATTTTAAAGTAACTTCCTTATGAAACTTTCATCATAGGTAAGAAATAAATGACAACACAATGTTATATATGAAGTCTTCACGGGTTGTCAGCCGAGTACCATCATCGTCTCGTAGCAACGTTTCGATGGAATGCGTCTCCATCATCTTCAGGCATCTTCGCTACGATACTACTCGGCTGACAACCCGTGAAGACTTCATATACTAAATTCGCCGAGAAAGCCTGCACTCGCGTATGATACAATGTTAATTCGTTTTCGTGTCTGGTATGTTTTTCTGTCTGTTGCTCAGTAGAAATTTTGCATTTGAATTAAAAGTAACTTCCCGATATAACTTTCAACATTCTCAGAACCGAATGGCAGTGCAATATTAATTCGCTATCGTGTCTGGTGTGTGGCGGTGGATTTTTGGCTTTCCGTCTATCTATCTGTCTGTCTGTCTGTCTGTTTGGTACAAATTTTGCAATGTATTTTAAAGTAACTTCCCAATGAGCTAGAGACCTCAAATTTTCAGCACAGCTCAGAACCGGATGAAAACGTAATTTTAACTTGCATTCTTATCTAGGGTGTGGCGGAATGTATCTTGTGTCCCACTGCCATTTCCCGCCCTTCCTATTCCAGTCACGAATGTTTAGCTCTTAGAACAATTGCTGGTTAGCTTGCGTGTGTGAATCTTTCTAATTTTTCTTATACATTTACGTATATACTCTGAGAATCACTGTGAAGGGCAAGGCAGAGGATATGTCCAACTGTACCAGCTATTATGGCTTTTCCCATTTCATTCCCGTATGGAGAGTAGAGAAAACGGTTGTTTAAATGCCTCTGTGTGTGCTGTAATTAATTTAATCTGTATGGCCTCTTTGCGTGATATACGTTGGAGGAATATATTGTTTGACTCACGTAAAGAGAAACTGAATTAACTCTTAAATTTAGCACCTGTCTCTGTTGTTATGTTTGAAGTCGATTGAAAAATTGCACACACACAAGACTAAACGACAGAAGTTAATTGCATAAATAAAATTGTTTTTGACATAACACGCTTTTAAAACGGACTAAAAAGTATAAAACAAGTTGTCTTACGACAATACATAGTCCTAACCTCATATAGATAGTCTTGAAAATTAGTGGTTATGAACTTTTAATAGCTATAACAATACTTGTAAAACGTAAAACAAAAAACCTGTGTTGCATACTATGGATAATTGATGCATGAATAGATCACCTGTCAGTAACACTTTTAATGCACTTCAAATGATATGGAGTGTTGTAAGATTTTTCTAATTCTCCACACTCCTTATTATTATCTGTTGCATAAGCCCTCGTTTTCCGTTTTCACAAGCACAGATTTTCAGAACTATCTGTATGACGTTAGAAATCTGTGTGGGGCTAGGAGAACTTATTTTAGAGTTTTTCGTCCGTTTTAAGAATATGTTACATTAAAAAGATTATTTTTCCATAATGTCATACGTTCTCATTTTTTGGGATAACTCACCAAGGCAAGATAAAGTTTTTTAAATCCAAAAGTGTGAAACTCGAATTATTTGTGATGTCAACTCAAAAACGTCCTGCAAAAGGACTGTGAATTCTAACTTCCGAATATATTTAATCTTTAATGAAATCTGTAAAAAGAATTATCTTCATAAATATTTAAAATCTCTTGCTTTGGTTCAGAGAGGAGCCCATAAATTAACAATACGCCTTGAAAGTAATTTGACAACAACTATAAAAAGCTGAACTACTAATACAGTTCAGTTTAAGAGGAGCCGAAAGAATTTGCTGATGCCTAGCTCCTTCTACTTCATCAACGAATTTCATAGTAGAACTAATTGATGTGTACACACACACACACACACACACACACACACACACACACACACACAGACACACACACTTATGGGTGTAATATACTTTTTCAGGATAAAATTCAGCTATCAGTTGCAACTATATTTTTATTGTACCTGACTGGTTTCTACAAATTAATGTCACCTTCAAAGGCTTAGTATCGGTTTAGCAGCTGTCAATATCTTTTTTATAGAAGCATAATGCCATGGAATGTCCAGCTGACGACTCAATCTTATCCTACAGAGTGTGGTAATAATGAAACTTTCGCTACCTGAGAGGGCCTCCATGAAAAACGAGTTGCTGTAGGACAGTGAAACTGTGTGGAAACATTTGCACAGACAAGCGGAGGAAAAATAACAAACTATTGAAAGAAACTCGTCTTAGTTTCCATATGAAAGGGTAACATTTGTTAACTGCGCACCTTATTTACGTTCCAGGTGTTATATGTACAGGAATGGAAGATGAATTGGTTCCAATAAGTGTACAGTGGCCTCTTAAAACGTTCATTACTAATTATATTGTTGTGGATTTATTAACAAGATGTTGACATGGGTGACTACTCCAGAATTTTTCCAGTTTTATTAACTGACAATATGCTCTTTTATCACCAAATTTTTACACGCAGACGTAATTTCTCAACATATAATGGTTTACGGGATTCCAAGTACATTGTTTTTTTGCGAAAAAATAGTTATGTATTAAACAATATTACCAGCATCACAGTTTTATCATATGATCAGACGCTATTTTATAACCAGATTTTATACGTTGACGTAATTTCACCACAAATAACGGTTTATTGACTTCCAAGTACTATCGTTCTTTTGTAGAACAGGTCTGTGTTACGAGTATGATTAGCTTTTTGCTGGCAATTTATAGTAAAATTTGTACTGGCGCCACTTTCAGGCGACAGCAACCTGATTATCTTTACCAGCTGCGATCGACATACTACGACGTCTCCATGGCAACGGAGTTCGTAGATAGCAAGTCCAACCTAGAATAGTGCGCCGTTGTTCTACTAAATTTCGTATTATTCAGAATACAGCGTAATTACTGTATAATTATCATAGATGGTAATTATTTTACATAAATCCATTTGTTTATTCTATACCTACATTCTATTAATTAAATAGTCGATGCTATGGGTATATTATACTGGTTAAATAAATTATTTCCGCCAGATGGTACTACAAGAAATAGCAGAAATAATTTTTTAGAATAATTGAATTACATTTACTCAGTATTTTTAACAAACTGTCCTGTGGACATAATTTTTTTATGATCATTCACTTTTAGGTAAACTGTATCTTCAACTAATACGTGTTTTGTGTAAATCGTTCGTCATTGGCTACCATTGATGTCATATAGCACAACCATGCCCTCACCAGATCTACGAGGGGTGTTTTTTTTTAAGTAAGCACCGTTTTGGAATTAAAAAAGACGTGCTAAGATATCTCAATAATTTTATTTTTACATGAAAGCCTGTACCTTAATCTACGCACTGACGCAATTACAGTTTGATTATTCCTTGTTTACGTTGTGTTATGAGTGTTCTAGGTGCCTCCGATGATCGTGAGTCCCACCAACTGTGAAGTACGGGCTGTTATAAGATTTCTTAGTGCTAAGGGCCTAAAAGCGATGATATTCATCGTGAGATCTGTGAAGTTTACGGAGAAAACATTATGAGTGATGGAATGGTAAGAAAGTGGGTGAGAGCATTTAAAGATGGCCGCACAAATGTGCATGATGAACAACGGAGTGGGCGTCCTTCGGTCTTTAATGAAAGTTTGGTGCAGGGAGTGGACAATAAGGTGAGAGAAAACAGATGCTTTACGATTTCCTCCTTGCGACATGACTTTCCTAATGTTTCTCGTAGTGTTTTGTATGGCACTGTGACCGAGCACTTGAATTACCGAAAATTGCGCGCACGTTGGGTACCGAAAATGTTGACGGATGTGCACAAAACCAAACGTTAAGACAGTTCATTGACTTCCCTTGAGCGGTACTACAACGACTGTGATGATTTCTTAAGGCAAATTGTTACAGGCGATGAAACATGGGTGGCCTACGTCACACCAGAATCAAAGCAACAGTCCAAGGAAGTTGAGCAAGGGCATTGTTTTGCTGCAAGACAATACCCGTCCGCATGTGGCGAATCAAGCCTAAGATCTCATCACAACTTTTCGATGGGAAACTCTAGATCATCCTCCGTACAGCCCCTATCTTGCGCCCAGTGACTACCATCTGTTCCTGCACCTGGGCGGTCAGCGTCTTCAAGACGATGACGAAGTCAAAACAGTGGTGATGCAGTGGTTAACAAGTCAGGTGGCAGACTTCTATAAAGAGGGTATTCAAAAACTGGTACAACGTTATGACAAGTGCCTAAATATTGACGGGAATTATGTAGAAAAGTAGATTAAGGTACAGACTGTCATGTAAAAATAAAATTACTGAGATATATTAGCACGTATTTTTTAAATTTCGAAACGGTACTTACTTAAAAAAACACGCCTCGTATATAACGCAATGACGCCTAGCCAACAGCAGCAATTTCAGCGACTGAGTTCTACTGACTGTTCTGGACATCATCAACTTCAGCTGATGGTAACGGCTCTTCGATTTTAATAAATATAAATTACTTTATTTTAAGTCACTGACTTTTTTATGTAACTAGTATGATTTCTAACCTTGGCAATGTTATTATGAAGATGGCCTAAGACCAGGCCGAAACCGGTTATTTCAAATAAAACAACTATTGCTATCTAGACTGTTATTCACTAATTTTGTATAACAATGAATGAACACACTGCAGTCATCTATATATATATTCGCAGTCTGGTATATGGAACTCGCAAAGTAGTGGAGGGGTGGTTTAGCGATGATACAGAAATTGAGAAGCATGCAGCTGCGTCACTGGTTGGCATTGAAATTACAAGTAGGTCGCACTATCAACTGTGGATTACAGTACATCGACGGTGTCTTTTCCATCCCATACATCCACCGATATACTGTTGATTCCCGTATAATGATTGACTGACACCAATTGTTTGAGATGGAGAGTGTCTTGGTGGGAGTAACACCCCCCAGGGATTGCCAGCACCGAAAGAGTGATCGCGTACATGGCTCCAATATGAGAGATCAATGCTCTAGTGTCTTTGAAACAGAACACCGAGACATCTGCGAGCCAGTCACTATGAGATTAAATGTAGAAGTCATCAGCTATGGGCAGCTGTCTGGAAGTGCTCCACAGTGCTGCTTGCTCTTCCAGTTTCCATGTGTTGCGATGTCCTCCACATATTTGTCAATAACAAACACCACCTCCATCTTTTTATTTCAACAATCCTGTGTGTTGTGGGACCAGCATAGTCCAGCTTTCTATCAAAGCTAATGGATCAAAACATGTTAATGTCGATTTAGCCCCTGACACAGACGTTGAAGTCATGGGAGAAAAACAAAATGTTTGGCTGTCTACGCAGCAGTAGTCATACCTTGCTTCGCTATGTTATAGAAAAAAACAATGTATCAAACCCCTTATGAAACAATTTAACCGTCGATATAGTGTTCCTCCATTACAGGCAGCAAAATTTTACCCAGATCTATGGAAACAACTTTTATCACTGCCTACCTACTCCAATGGACCGATAGACGTATTTTTAGAGGTTATGTCTTCGTCTTGCTGTCACGTCTTCGTATGAAGCATCTGTCCGACGATTTGAATTCACAATAGCCAGTTTTATGGCGCTATAAGTTCGCTGATTTGAAAAAAAAAAAAGTGTATGTGTCCTGAAGATGGCAAAATGAATTACCAAAACTGACTGCTTTCAGAATAAAATAAAATATATTAAAGTATACGGCTGTTGGTAGAGTTTATTGACATTGAAAAATATGTACCAGCCGATGTCCCTGGCGGTGGTGGACCAACAGAGACATATGGTCGATGTCAACACGCAGAGTGTATTTGTTTCCCTGATGTATTGGAAGAGAGAGATGCAGTAAAATCTTACAGAGTTCTCCACTGGGTAACTTTAGCCAAGGTTTTATTGTTCGTAGTTTGACCCCACTGGTTGTTACAAAAATAACGAGAGGAGAGAGAGAGACACACTGTGCTGTCAATGAAGACCCGGTCGCCATTACTGTCGTATTTCTGGCGTGGTAGTCATAGGAACGACATAAATGAGATTAGGACATATACAGAGTGATAATTATAGACCGTGATTCGATATCGATGAATTGTGGGTGCTGTGCTTCTTAATTTCTATGTACTGTCCGCATATACTCTACATGTGTCTGAATTTCCTCCTGTACATTAGTATGCTATTTTTCTCGTTTTTATAGCTCTCTACCTGTCAGCCTTCTAACTAATGGAACAGTTCTGTTGGAACGTGATGGAATTTCAAGAGAAATAGCAGTGGTCTGTAAGTTGGAGGGGGACTCATTGACATCAGTTGCCGGCCGAAGTGGCCGTGCGGTTCTAGGCGCTACAGTCTGGAGCCGAGCGACCGCTACGGTCGCAGGTTAGAATCCTGCCTCGGGCATGGATGTGTGTAATGTCCTTAGGTTAGTTAGGTTTAATTAGTTCTAAGTTCTAAGCGACTGATGACCTCAGAAGTTAAGTTGCATAGTGCTCAGAGCCATTTGAACCATTTTTTTGAAATCAGTTGGATTCAAATGCTATATATCGTAGATTGAAAGATTCGCGAGAATACGACAGGTAAGCGATACCTTGATCAAAGGGGAGTTGAGAGGTGAGTTCTATACCGTTTCTTCTAAGCATTGTGGGCGAATATATTACAACCTCTCACTTACGTCTCGTGAAGTGACTCCACTGGGAAAATTAGGGGCTAATACGAAGGTTTCTACAGAGAGACAATCAGCAGCAGAAGTTTCGTGTTTTGCTTTCTCGATAAATAAGCGACAACATTATTACGTGAGTATTGTGTGCCTGTAAATGGATCGACCGACATCTCAGCAGGTAGACTAAATTTTCATTTACATCTATCTAATTACTTTACAAACCATAGTACAGTGTTTAGTGGAGGGTGCCCGGAACCACTACTAGTCATTCCCTTTCCTATTCCACTCGTAAATAGAGCAAGGGGAAAAGACTACCTATGTGTCTCCCTATGAGCGTTAATTTCTCGAATCTCATCTTCAACATCCTAATGCGAAATGCAAAAGGGTTCTTTGAAAATGACATCGTCTTCCCTCCAGGGATTCCCATTAGAGTTAACGAAGCACCCGCCCACTAATTTTGCAGGAGCCAATAGGAACGCTTCTATAGGGCTGAATTCTGAGGGAAACCTAGGTCTGCATACTCTCACATGGGAAGAGGAGGGGATGGGTAAGGGGCCCCATGTGCCTGCTGGGGAAAACCCGTGACGTCATCAGGGGTGTGGGGGCGATTAATTAATTAATTTGCTGTCAGTTTGATATACAGTGGCGTACAATAATTGGTAAAGGAGCTGTCTATCAAAACAGAACAATAGGTTAAAAGGGAATTATAAATTTGGCAACAATGCAGAGCGGGGTGACACCGCCATTCCATCTTGAATCAATTTGACAACAATGTAGAATGGAGTGATATGAAGTTTACCTCACTACTTATGTAATTATCTTTTGCACCTGCTCGTTAGACAACGATTGTCCTTTAGTACGTTTCCTGGAGAGAGGATTTGCAGCTCCCTGTCCAACATGGATGATGAACTATAATGCTTGACACCTGTTTCAGTATCAGTTTCACTTGTTAAGCATGTGTTATCATCAGTGCATCCCTCATGTACGTTTTCTGCACAGTCGGGCGTGTACGACACCACACACTCCACTGACTTATCTTGCAGAAACGCTAATATTTCGTCTGCAACTTCTTTCTGACTCTGCGAAATTCCTTGGTTTCCTTTATGACGAAATGTCAACTTCGGCAACTGTTGTAGATGTACAGGTAATGCAAAGTTTGCTTTGTTTATCGTTGCCATTGCTCTGCTTTGTGTCAACAGGACTAGGTCGGTATCACCGCTGTGAGTTACTTGTGGACTACGCAGTTCAATTACGCTCCACAGCCTCATGCTATCCTCTGCACTGGATATCTACAGCCCCATCCACTGTTCCCATTAGCAGCCAGTATTATGGTTGGATGCTGGACAGTACGTGCTGCGTTGAATGCTGTAAACACCATTGGCCTTTTGTGACCTCGCACTCAAAGGATTCCCTGTTAGAAGCAGATTTTTTATTTTATTTTTATTTTGTATTTTTTACTTTCTAACGTAGACTATGTCCTTCCTCAGCGTTCAGGCTATCTTCATACAAAATTTCATCGAAATCGGTCAGTAATTTAGTCGTGAACGCTTAACGGACAGAGTTACTTTTGCATTTGTAATGTAAGTACTGATTCTACATGCATGACGACCATTTCATTTTGGATCTGTGGAAGGAACTCCAGTATATCTCTTTCTTTTCTTTCTTTGCAAAAATTTATTATGTATTCTCGTTTCGTGCCAAGTTCTCAATCTTCTCACCACGGAACTATGGAACAAGAAATACGCCTAATGTAATCAGGTGGAGGCGCGTGTGAGTGCGGCGGTGCGGCTGCTGAGAAACCGGGAGATAGCCAAGCCGGAGGACAGGGTGGTGCTGCAGTACCCCAGCCACGCGGGCAACTCCTACTGCGACGCCATCGCCGTCTTCGGGGTGAGCGAGCCCTGGACCTTCCACGAAAGAAGCAGGTCAGCAGTTCTCCACCTGGGTTCGCTGACAATCTGTGTCGGCGACGCTGCAACAGACATGTTAGTCCCCGACGGGCTGGTGCGTCTAATACACTCATACCTCACAGACAGGAGTTTCAACACTGACGTGCAGGGAAAACAATCAACACCTCAACACGACACGGTATACACGCGGGAGTACCCCAGGGAAGCATCCTAGGGCCCCTGCTGTTTAACCTCTACATAAACGATCTCCCAACCACACACAACACAACGATGGCAATCTACGCGGATGACACAACCATCCTCGCGCAAGATTGGAAACCATCAAACATTACGTCACGCCTACAGACTGCACTCAGAGTGGCTGAGCCTTGGGTGGAGAAATGGCGTGTTAGAGTAAACGTCGACAAGTGCGAAGCCGTTCTGTTCACTAGAAGACCGAAGCAACTGCGCAAACACCGATACTGCAGACCAATAACTCTACATGCACGCCCAATACGTTTCCGTGAGAAAGTCAAATACCTTTGTGTCTGGCTGGACCGGAAATTACTCTGGGGGGACCACATACAGCGCATGACCAACCGAGCTAGCGCGAGGCTCAAACAGCTCTACCCTATGCTCAACAGGCGTAGCATACTGAACAGAACGGTATCGAGGTCCATGTACATGACACTTATTCGACCCCTGATGACGTACGCAGCTCCTGTCTGGGGATACGATGCGCCTACACGCTGCGCCGTCTGCAGCTCATACAAAACAAAGTACTCAAAATCATAAGCAATGCTCTACGATACACACGCATCGCGGACCTTCACTGGGAATACCGACTTGAGACTCTCAAGGAGGTAATCCACAAACTCACCACAAGACTGTACAGAAACTCCAGACATTCGCAGAACCCGTTTATTCTGAATCTGGGGAACTACGACCACAACCGTAGATGGGAACATAAAAGACCAGAAGACCAAAAGACATACTTGTAAGGACCTAATATCTATGGCCAAGCACACGCAAACACAACGGTACACGTGAGCCCCTGTTAATCAGACACCATTACTGGATATCCAGCTGGAATACACTGCCGAATAACTGGCACCACGCAGGGAAGCCGTACCGTACACTGCATGCAGAAAAGCTTCACACATCCCCCACACAGTGAGATGATCTATGGCCGATCTCCCACTACTGTATAACGATCTTAATTGTTCCAGGAATGTAGCGGCTGCAGCAACTGGGATACATCGTCATCGCTTACCACGGTAATGATGCATGATACCCATACTAACAAACCCAACCTTGCATGAACTATCGCAGCTAGTAAGCCACTACTGCTCTTACTACCCATCCCATTGTCGCAGATGTTTGTTTCCCAAGGCACGAGCCTTGGCACTTTTTTCCCTCTGCTCTTCAAATTGCTACCCTCACTCGCGTTTCGTCCACTATCTATCACCTGATGGACCGTGTTAATGCGTAGTCTTACCCAGACGCACGGATAACATCACAGCCCAGCATCCTGTGATCCATTTACTAGATAACTAACATGTTGACGGAGGTGACAGTAGAACTTTTGGTTTGGTCACCACGTTGGTACGGGTGTGGAGGGGCCCCATTTCTATAAAAAATTTAGCTACAATACAGCAGGTCAGCAACTGGAAGCAGTTAATTCCATAAATTATCTGGGGGTTATAAACACAAAATCAAATAGGGGGAATGCAGGAGTAGGTTTAATAATGAATAGGAAAATAGGAATGCGGGTAAGCTACTACAAACAGCATAGTGAACGCATTATTGTGGCCAAGATAGATACGAAGCCCACACCTACTACAGTAGTACAAGTTTATATGCCAACTAGCTCTGCAGATGACGAAGAAATTGAAGAAATGTATGATGAAATAAAAGAAATTATTCAGATTGTGAAGGGAGACGAAAATTTAATAGTCATGGGTGACTGGAATTCGAGTGTAGGAAAAGGGAGAGAAGGAAACATAGTAGGTGAATATGGATTGGGGGACAGAAATGAAAGAGGAAGCCGCCTGGTAGAATTTTGCACAGAGCACAACATAATCATAACTAACACTTGGTTTAAGAATCATGAAAGAAGGTTGTATACATGGAAGAACCCTGGAGATACTAAAAGGTATCAGATAGATTATATAATGGTAAGACAGAGATTTAGGAACCAGGTTTTAAATTGTAAGACATTTCCAGGGGCAGATGTGGACTCTGACCACAATCTATTGGTTATGACCTGTAGATTAAAACTGAAGAAACTGCAAAAAGGTGGGAATTTAAGGAGATGGGACCTGGATAAACTAAAAGAACCAGAGGTTGTACAGAGATTCAGGGAGAGCATAAGGGAGCAATTGACAGGAATGGGGGAAATAAATACAGTAGAAGAAGAATGGGTAGCTTTGAGGGATGAAGTAGTGAAGGCAGCAGAGGATCAAGTAGGTAAAAAGACGAGGGCTAGTAGAAATCCTTGGGTAACAGAAGAAATATTGAATTTAATTGATGAAAGGAGAAAATATAAAAATTCAGTAAGTGAAACAGGCAAAAAGGAATACAAACGTCTCAAAAATGAGATCGACAGGAAGTGCAAAACGGCTAAGCAGGGATGGCTAGAGGACAAATGTAAGGATGTAGAGGCCTATCTCACTAGGGGTAAGATAGATACCGCCTACAGGAAAATTAAAGAGACCTTTGGAGATAAGAGAACGACTTGTATGAATATCAAGAGCTCAGATGGAAACCCAGTGCTAAGCAAGGAAGGGAAAGCAGAAAGGTGGAAGGAGTATATAGAGGGTCTATACAAGGGCGATGTACTTGAGGACAATATTATGGAAATGGAAGAGGATGTAGATGAAGATGAAATGGGAGATACGATACTGCGTGAAGAGTTTGACAGAGCACTGAAAGACCTGAGTCGAAACAAGGCCCCCGGAGTAGACAATATTCCATTGGAACTACTGACGGCCGTGGGAGAGCCAGTCCTGACAAAACTCTACCATCTGGTGAGCAAGATGTATGAAACAGGCGAAATACCCTCAGACTTCAAGAAGAATATAATAATTCCAATCCCAAAGAAAGCAGGTGTTGACAGATGTGAAAATTACCGAACTATCAGCTTAATAAGTCACAGCTGCAAAATACTAACACGAATTCTTTACAGACGAATGGAAACACTAGTAGAAGCCAACCTCGGGGAAGATCAGTTTGGATTCCGTAGAAACACTGGAACACGTGAGGCAATACTGACCTTACGACTTATCTTAGAAGAAAGATTAAGGAAAGGCAAACCTACGTTTCTAGCATTTGTAGACTTAGAGAAAGCTTTTGACAATGTTGACTGGAATACTCTCTTTCAAATTCTAAAGGTGGCAGGGGTAAAATACAGGGAGCGAAAGGCTATTTACAATTTGTACAGAAACCAGATGGCAGTTATAAGAGTCGAGGGATATGAAAGGGAAGCAGTGGTTGGGAAGGGAGTAAGACAGGGTTGTAGCCTCTCCCCGATGTTGTTCAATCTGTATATTGAGCAAGCAGTAAAGGAAACAAAAGAAAAATTCGGAGTAGGTATTAAAATTCATGGAGAAGAAATAAAAACTTTGAGGTTCGCCGATGACATTGTAATTCTGTCAGAGACAGCAAAGGACTTGGAAGAGCAGTTGAATGGAATGGACAGTGTCTTGAAAGGAGGATATAAGATGAACATCAACAAAAGCAAAACAAGGATAATGGAATGTAGTCTAATTAAGTCGGGTGATGCTGAGGGAATTAGATTAGGAAATGAGGCACTTATAGTAGTAAAGGAGTTTTGCTATTTGGGGAGCAAAATAACTAATGATGGTCGAAGTAGAGAGGATATAAAATGTAGACTGGCAATGGCAAGGAAAGCGTTTCTGAAGAAGAGAAATTTGTTAACATCCAGTATTGATTTAAGTGTCAGGAAGTCATTTCTGAAAGTATTCGTATGGAGTGTATCCATGTATGGAAGTGAAACATGGACGATAAATAGTTTAGACAAGAAGAGAATAGAAGCTTTCGAAATGTGGTGCTACAGAAGAATGCTGAAGATTAGATGGGTAGATCATGTAACTAATGAGGAAGTATTGAATAGGATTGGGGAGAAGAGAAGTTTGTGGCACAACTTGACCAGAAGAAGGGATCGGTTGGTAGGGCATGTTCTGAGGCATCAAGGGATCACCAATTTAGTATTGGAGGGCAGCGTGGAGGGTAAAAATCGTAGAGGGAGACCACGAGATGAATACACTAAGCAGATTCAGAAGGATGTAGGTTGCAGTAGGTACTGGGAGATGAAAAAGCTTGCACAGGATAGAGTAGCATGGAGAGCTGCATCAAACCAGTCTCAGGACTGAAGACCACAACAACAACATCTGGGGGTAGGCATTAGGAGTGATTTAAAATGGAATGACTGTATAAAATTAATTGTCGGTAAAGCAGATGCCAGACTGAGATTCATTGGAAGAATCCTAAGGAAATGCAATCCGAAAACAAAGGAAGTAGGTTACAGCACACTTGTTCGCCCACTGCTTGAATATTTCTCACCAGTGTGGGATCCGTACCAGATAGAGTTGATAGAAGAGATAGAGAAGATCCAACGGAGAGCAGTTCGCTTCGTTACAGGATCATTTAGTAATCGCGAAAGCGTTACGGAGATGATAGATAAACTCCAGCGGAAGACTTTGCAAGAGAGACGCTCTGTAGCTCGGTACGGGCTTTTGTTGAAGTTTCGAGACCATACCTTCACCGAGGAGTCAAGCAGTATATTGCTCCCTCCTGAGTATATCTCGCGAAGAGACCATGAGGATAAAATCAGAGAGATTAGAGCTCACACAGAGGCATACCGAAAATCTTTCTTTCCACGAACAATACGACACTGGAATAGAAGGGAGAACCGATAGAGGTACTCAAGGTACCCTCCGCCACACACCGTCAGGTGGCTTGCGGAGTATGGCTGCAGATGTAGATCTAACAAACAAGATAATTTACTCGTTGTCCTTTCCTGTCGATTAATTTTTAGAGTTATCTACTGATAATTTTCTCTCCAGTAACTTGTAATTTCCATGTTAAATGGAAGGACTGTTATTTGAGTGGCACTGTTCCCACTTTCTCCTACTCGTGAGAGTCTTAATTGCAGTGCCAAGATCCACCCTGGGCTCATCCAACAAAGTAATTGAAATTCGAATGTTCAAATTCCCTCAGCTACCGGTACTAATTTCATCTGATATTCTTCGTTGTCTCTGATTGTCTCAAAATATGTAGCTGTGTATTTTGCTCGGGCTCTTCACGCAATGCGCAGTTGATTCTTTCGGTACAATACCTAACCACTTTTTTCTGCCAATGTTTCAAAATAGTAATTAATTTCAACTTTTCCTTGCGAAAGCACTTTTATCACAGTTTCTCCAAGACTCTAAACGGTCTGACATCCTTAACCTTTTCTGTCTAAATTATTATTCCATTAGTTTTGTATGGTATTACTGAACATATAATGGGTAATTATAATTGAAGTTCAGCTCCTCACAGTCCAGTGTGGGCTGTAGTTATCGTATGGCAGCGAAAGTTGGTAGATATTCTAATGCTGTAACGAGGAGCCGATCTACGCTGGAAACGATTAGTTCCAGTTTTAGCTACCAGATGCAAATCTGACGCTGTCAATGTAAGAAACACACGTAGATACATTTCTACATATTATGGATTAGGAATGGGATGTGGGCGGAAAAGTTCAAACAAGTGAGAGAGGCATAATGCTGATTTTATTATTAATTGTGGCTTACACAATTTGTTCAGTATGAGCACCAAAGAGGTCGACGAGGTTTTCACCAGGTGGCCGAGATTCGAACAAATTTTTGTGTTGTAGATTGGTTCGCATTAACGGTTTAGAATATCCACCAAATCTCGCTGCCATACGATAATTACAGCCCACACAGGACCTCCGTGAGTAACTCCGATTATAGAAACCTGCAGTATACATACACAATGTTTAAATTTGAAAACCAGATCGCAGGACTCGGTTTCACGTCATGTAAATCTTGCACACCACATTATAAACGTTGTCTGCTCTTCCACTCCACAATCACACACTTCCCAGTAACCTCACTTCTCCAAGAAGTGGCCGTATGGAAACATTGTCCCTGTAGGTTATCGAAACTTCAATCCGACGTTCTTCAGGCAACAGTATAAAATTGGGCAATTCTTCCAACTAGGTTCTGCCACACAGCCATAGGGAATATGTAACGAAACACACAAGTGGGCATTCTCAGGATCAACCAACAATGGTTGTCGTTGCTGTTGTGGTGTTCGGTCAGAAGACTGCATTGATGCAACTCTCTATGCTGATCTATCCTGTGGAACGTTTTCAACTCCGAATAGATACTGCAACCTAGTTTCTTTTGAAACTTCATACCGTATATAGTATATGGAATGACTCCGTACCGGGAGGGGAAGTGTTAGCCGGGCGTAATCAGTGGGAGACTGATGACCTTAGATGTTTAGTATCCTTAAGCCTACAATCAGCAGCATTTTCCTTTCTTTACCAAACTGACAATACCGTCATGCCTCAGGACGTGTCCTGTCAACTGATACTTTCTTTTAGTCAAGTTGTGCTATTAATTTTGTTTTTCTCTAATTCGATACAGTACCGCTCGATCTACTCATCTAATCTTCCACATTCTTCTGTAGCATCACAGTTGAAAAGCTTCTGTTCTTTTCCTGTTTGAACGGTTCATCGTAAACGATTCACCTCTGTAATGGTTATACCTTACGAATGCGTAAATGAAACGAGTATACCTGAATTCTCTGTATTAATTATCACGCTCTTTAATGGAAACAACGAGATTACAGTACTGGCCGTTACAATTGCTACACCAAGAAGAAATGCAGATGATTAACGGGTATTCATTGGACAAATATATTATACTAGAACTGACATGTAATTATATTTTCACGCAATTTGGGTGCATAGTCCTGAGAAATCAGTACCCAGAACAACCACCTCTGGCCATAATAACGGCATCGATACGCCTGGGCATTGAGTCAAACAGAGCCTGGATGCGTGTACAGGTACAGCGGCCCATGCAGCTTCAACACGATATCACAGTTCATCAAGAGTAGTGACTGGTGTATTGTGACGAGCCAGTTGTTCGGCCACCATTGACCAGACGTTTTCAATTGGTGAGAGATCTGGAGAATGTGCTGGCCAGGGCAGCAGTCGAATATTTTCTGTATCCAGAGAGGCCCGTACAGGACCTGCAACATGCGGTCGTGCTTTATCCTGTTGAAATGTGAGGTTTCGCAGGGATCGAATGAAGGGTAGAGCCACGGATCGTAACACATCTGAAATGTAACGTTCAGTTCAAAGTGCCATCAATGCGAACAAGAGGTGACCGAGACGTTTAACCAATGGAACCCCATACCATCACGCCGGGTGACACGCCAGTATGGCGATGACGAATACACGCTTCCAATGTGCGTTCACCGCAATGTCGCCAAACTCGGATGCGACCATCGTGATGCTGTAAACAGAACCTAGATTCATCCGAAAACACGACGTTTTGCCATTTGTGCACCCAGGTTCGTCGTTGAGTACACCATCACAGGCGCTCCTGTCTGTGCTGCAGCGTCAAGGGTAAATGCAGCCATGATCTCCGAGCTGATAGCCCATGCTGCTGCAAATGTCGTCGAACTGTTCATGCAGATGGTTGTTGTCTTGCAAACGTCCTCATCTGTTGACTCAGGGATCGAGACGAGGCTGCACGATCCGTTAGAGCCATGCGGATAAGATGCCTGTCATCTCCACTGCTAGTGATATGAGGCCGTTGGGATCCAGCACGGCGTTCCGTATTACCCTCTTGAACCTACTGATTCCATATTCTGCTAACAGTCATTGGATGTCGACCAACGCGAGCAACAATGTTGCGATACGATAAACCGCAATCGCGATAGGCTACAATCCGACCTTTATCAAAGTCGGAAACGTAATGGTACGCATTTATCCTTCTTACACGAGGCATCACAACAACGTTTCACCAGGCAACGGCGGTCAACTGTTTGTGTATGAGAAATCGGTTGGAAACTTTCCTCATGTCAGCACGTTGTAGGTGTCGCCACCGGCGCCAACCTTGTTTGAATGCTCTAAAAAGGTAATCATTTGCATATCACAGCATGTTCTTCCTGTCGGTTAAATTTCGCGTCTGTAGCACGTCATCTTCGTGGTGTAGCAATTTGAATGGCCGGTAGTGTAATTACGTCTTGTATGATTCCAGTTTCTCAGTACGTTTACAATCTCAGGCAATTAACTTTAATTTCGTTTATGTTTCAGCCCTCCGATGGACCAGAGTTGGTGGCGCCAGATTTCTGCTTATCCGTTATCCAGAAAATTCACTGGATAAGCGAAGACATGGTTGGAAATAAATTTCTGGATTTTTAAAGTCTCTAAACCAATTTTATTTCAGAAACCGTTCAGAATTTTCAGTAAAGTATATTGAGTATGTCGCCACGCCCTGATGGAGGGGCTGTTTATAAGAGCTCTGATGCCTTTCGATTGAGCCTCCTACCGACTGCAGCTAAGGAACTGGCATTTGTATGGGGTATTTAGCCAGATATGAGACTGGATTCAAGTCTTTGTGACAGTCCGACTGGAGCACTTATCTTGCCTCAAATACAACTTCGGATATGTAGCAGGAAAGTACAGCAACGTCATAACTGTTTACGTTATACATACCGACAGAGGGAATAGTATCAGGTGCAATTTTAGAATGTTCGCAGGTGGAGTGGTCATTTATGAGGAAACGATATTCGCAAAAAAAGAAAAGAGAGAGTAAAGTCGAACCGGATCTGTCAAATGCGAACACTGGCAACAAGCTGCTAATGCAGAGAAGTGTGAAGTTGAGCACTTCACAAAACGTAGCAAAGTAATAGTCATTAATGACGTAGTTAATAAGTACTTTTGTGTATTTTTATGTCTTTTGGTGTTCATTGGCATGGTTATCACATTTATTTAATTTTTTAAAGACGAATGTTTTGAAATGTGTAAAAGTACAAAAAATCGCATGTGATGCATGCTTAGTCACAATGACACATACTCTGTTCCTCTGTTTTCACTCCCATTCACCAACGCAACTACAAACTGCCATTCAGTACATAAAACTCTAAATATGACCTGTGTTCTAATATTTTAAAAGTTATTGCAGGTCCTGAGATAAAATGACAGGACTAGACTAAAGAATAACGATGGCAGTATGGCCAGCTTAAAACGAAAATAAGCATGAGCCAGCCGCTCTACCAACACGTTAATTTCTTCCCTCATAATTTAGATAGCAGACTAGACTGTTCACCAAACATTTAAGATATGAAATGGATTCGCAGTTCGAATATGAACCACCCCCACCTGTATAATGAAATGACGTCAATGAAAAATTGTGTTGGGCCAGGACTCTAATATTTTTTATTTTTAACATTTTTTGAAGGAACCTTCCTGGCACTCAAAGGGAGTGGTAGAGGCAGGTGTCGCAACTCTGATTTATTTTTCCTCTTTTTAATTATTATTAATACCACCGAGGATAGTAGAAAACCTGTGTCACGAGGAGGAGAGAGCAGCAAGTCGCCAGACTCGGTGAGACGATCGACGCATTAGTTTCATGGAGAAGAACATTCCGATGATCAGAAAATCAAGGTTTAAGAGTGAAGAAGTCACGGGTCAACTCCTCGTTGCAGTATTATCCCAACTCTAGGATGGGTTAAGGAAGACATTATAAAGGAAACTGGAGAATAGTTATCTACACTACTGGCCATTAAAATTGCTACACCACGAAGATGACGTGCTACAGACACGAAATTTAACCGACAGGAAGAAGATGCTGTGATATGCAAATGACTACCTTTTCAGAGCATTCACACAAGGTTGGCGCCGGTGGCGACACCTACAACGTGCTGACATGAGGAAAGTTTCCAACCGATTTCTCATACACAAACAGTTGACCGGCGTTGCCTGGTGAAACGTTGTTGTGATGCCTCGTGTAAGGAGGAGAAATGCGTACCATCACGTTTACGACTTTGATAAAGGTCGGATTGTAGCCTATCGCGATTGCGGTTTACCTTATCCCGACATTGCTGCTCGCGTTGTTCGAGATCTAATAACTGTTAGCAGAATATGGAATCGTTGGGTTCAGTAGGGTAATACGGAACGCCGTGCTGGATCCCAACGACCTCGTATCACTAGAAGTCGAGATGACAGACATCTTATCCGCATGGCTGTAACGGATCGCGCAGCCATGTCTCGATCCATGAATCAACAGATGGGGACGTTTGGAAGACAATAACCATCTGCACGAAGAGTTAGACGACGTTTGCAGCAACATGGACTATCAGCTCGGAGACCATGGCTGCGGTTACCCTTGACGCTGCATCACAGAAGGAGTGCCTGCGATGGTGTTGTAGCGTTTCCTTTTATTATCTTCTCCTCATTAGCTATTGAAACAACATCGCTTTGTAATGTAATTTTAATTTTCACCAAAAGCACATTCAACACATCGCGGAAAAATACACGTCTTTCGTATCAAGACAAGAGAGAGAGAGTCCTCCATTAGTTCTTCAAAGCAAAAAACTTCGCAAAAGTAAAAAAAAAGGAACAAAATTATTTATAAAATCGGTCGCTGGCGCAGCGCTCTTCTGCGTGCGCGATCGTAAATTACAACTTTGCGGAAGTCAAAGTACCATTACAATGCCTCCTCTACTGACACGCTCCGCAAGCGAGCGTGGCGGTATAGAAAATTTACATAGATACATACATATATGAGAAAATAAGAAATTTACATATTACAAAAAATATTTCTGAGCACAATGCTCTTTGCATATCAGTCTTTGTATACAGTCTTTTTGGTGTGTATCTTCTTCTTTAGGAGTCGTAACATTAATGTCTTTGAATTGCAGCGTATTAGCGTTGCTTAGCACAGCGTTTGAATTCAGTTCACATGATTCGTGTTTACAATGGAATTAATTCGAACAATAAATGTTTCTATTATATTGCTCCAATGTCTTTAAACGTAGTATCGGATTCTGAGTGTGTGTGTATTGCCTGGATCTCTTGCGTGTGACTTGAAGAAAATCCAAAGTTTGTTCAATGTGTCAACACGAAATTGTGATCTCCAGCAGTCGAATTTTGGTGGCGTCTACCGGGGTATAAATGGTCAATGAGGGCACAGGAAACACCTCACTGCCTACGACAGGTGATGAGCTTGTCTTTTACACCAACCTGAAGACCTGCCGGCTTCCACAACACCATACACTTCAAAGCATATTGACACTACGTAAATATTTCTTAACCAGTGTTCCATCACGTTGGTTTTTTCTTTGCATTTTCAGTTCCATTTATATGAATCATGTGCTACATGCACAAGTCCTTTGCAGCTCATTAACATCTCCTTAAAATACATTTCTTGATACAGTAAGTACATAAATATACAAATATTTACAATTAATCATTACATGAGATAGTTACATTGTTGTCATATACTACATATACAGAATTAAATGAAAAATATAGTAAATTTTTTACGTTACATTCAATATCATTGTGCTGACATGTGAATTACATTACATTCAGATTGAAATATACATTTTATTTATTTTATTTGTTAGCTCTCCTTTTTTTTTTTTTTTTAGTTACACTTGCAACATTTGAAGATAATTGTGTCAACTCGCTAGAATATTCAACTTAAAATTCATCTTGCACCTCTAGCGTCCGTCGGCCGTCGTAATTTAATATATTATTATTATTGTTATTATTATTTTTTGATTGTTGCCGACTTACGTGGTGGGCCTTAATAAAAATGATATTTAAGTTGAACAATGTAATAAACTTTTCATATTAATTTCCTCGGCTAGTCAGTTCACTTTAGTTATTAATTAAAATTGCGGTCCACACATGCGCGAGAGTATTTTTCTTACCTACGTTAACCATTGTATTGTAGTCGGAGTCCTGTCTCTGGCTCTCGGCTATGGTACTGAAAATAAAAATCTTAAAGCTAAGTATTTTCTGCAACGTCGGGCGGCTGTGGAGAAAAATTAATATTATGCTAATAGCGGGCGAGTTTTCCGCTTGCGCTAATTTTTCATAAGTTAATATTGCCACGTAATGGCGTCGTTGGCTGCATCGGCCGCTGCGATTGTTGAGCTGTAAATTACTTGAATGCAGGTTAATTCAAGGAAGGCAGACATGAAATCGGGATCACCTCTTACAAATTAAAAGTGCACAATAACATTAAATCAGTATATTATATGCTTAACTCGTACAAATATGCTTACATTTGCCAGCACTCGCAAGACGTCCGTCTGTACACCATAAAGACAAGAGAAGAAGTAATGAAGACGACTAAAAAATTAACAAAAGAGTGTATCTTGTCACCTCTTTAGATCATTTTGTCATAAATTATTTCTTTGCATTTGAAACTTGGACAGAGAAATTATTATTTTACGGCTACATGAAAAAAAATCTCTTACAAATTATGAATGTCTTCTTTATAAATATTGTTTTTAAGTTTTTTCGTAATATGGCATTGGGGACGCTATATTCCCCTCCGAAATGTTTATGTCATAAAAAATGTTCGTGTTTTTTGACATAAATATTTCCTCTTTCATGTCCACAGTGTCCACACGCAGATTTTTCTTTCACAGTTTGCATATGTCACATCGTATATTTAAATCGTTAAATTACTGAGGTGTGTTGCCCACCAAGTGTAATACAGATGAGGTTCAAGGTATACAACCACGAGTTAGTCCGGAATATTTGAAGTCCCGGGGGTGTCAACTGTTCGCTCCCCATTTGGCGCGGCCGTAGGGAAACCTGGGGAAAACCTCGGCGGAGCGACAGACTAACTACTTGGGTCACTTTCACTTAAATGTTTCTGGGATGTCATTGGAGTACAGGATGTGCAAATAATGTTTTGTTGCACTACGCAAAGAAATGAGGTCATTATAACAATTGATTGCGGTGTCGTTGATGATCTACGCCGCGACGTTTAGCTCGCGACGGCGTCGGTTGGTGTGTTCGGTGCTCGGCGGTCGCGGCGGCTGCGGAGAGGTCAACGCCCGCTCGACGCCAGCGTCTCTCTCGCCGTCGCGGAACGTCAGAATCAGCTGATCGGCTGCACCGTTGGTGATGCGCTTCTGTCTCGCCCGAGCGTGGCGGAGTGGGATGATATTCGCCCCCCGCTCTTGTTGGCAGGAGTCAGCTCTGCTACGCATCTCCGACGTAGTACATGAAACATACAACCAACGTAATGTTTGTTTCCCGCTGCAGATGGTTACGCTTGTGGGAAAGAAGCATTTATTAGTGTGGCACTTGTTGTTAAGCTTTCGCCAGTTTCCGAGTGTCAAGCCAGCACTGTCTTGCAGAATACATGACTTGGATCTTCTCCCGTGAATGCAGTTTTGATGCGCCACTGTTTCCATTACATGTCAGTTTTTGTCTTGATACAATTATTTATGTTTTCGCCGCACTCGCAGGCACTGGTGAGTGTCCCAGTACGAGCTTAGCACAAACATTCGCCGTTTCTGCGGTCGCTGTTTTGCAACAGTCCACGCATCGCATTCCAATCTCGCATTGTTGTACTCACTAAAATTACAGTCTGTCCCAAAAATATTGACTGTGGGTTCACTTCACGTTAACAGTTCACATTTATAAGCAAATTCACAGTTTTTCGTGCGTAATATTGGCGTTTGGCGTCTTTACCGCTGTTGAACGTTCAATACTAGCACTTCACTGTCCATATCACAGTTTCACCTTCACAGTTTTTCACACTGTTTAAAGTAATTGTTTCGATTAGTTCACAAACACTAATATATTTCATTCAGTCTGAACTGGATTTTGGCTCGTGCTGGATTTTACCAGTCTCTCGCACTAATAGTCTCTTTTCATTTTCCACTTAGAGTCGTACTTGCCTTCAGATTTTTTGACTATACACTTGTATTTCCGTCTCATCTGAGGTAAGTCCCCATGTCATGTCTGCCCACTCATTGCGTACATGCCCTCCAGAGCCAGGCTCGACTTTACAAAACTTTGCCTCTCGCATTATTGTAGACATTTTATAATCTAGGCCTAGCGTGCAAGTTCCTAGATTAGTGTTAGATTTGTGACTTTTGTTTACACGATAAATTCGTGCAAATCTCTGCCTTAGCAGATGGCAATATATTTTAACAGTGCTTAGGGGTAGTCGCATTTACTGATTTGCTTTGTACCTTGTCCACAACACATGAGGTACCTTGGGTGATGTACACCCTGCACTGATATTGTTTAGTAAATTATGGTTGAGCATATTTCAAGATCGATATAGACATAAATACATGGAACAACATATACACTATAATATTGAATTTCATAAGTTGCATTACTACTACAGTTCAAAAATATTCATGACACACTAATGAAAAATTCTTTCATCATTAAATGCTGTTGAATTGTTTTTTAATATTTTTCAAAGCATTGTTACACATGAAATTTGAAAAATATTCTTAAATCTATGTTCATTTCTTTTTTCAAAATGCAATTGTTTAAAAATACTATTATTCCTTAACATCTACAAAATTGAATCGCACTAATCTTGTGCGCCTCATTGTCTTTAAATTTTACACTAAAATCTTAACATTTACACACAGAAAAAAAATACACTCTAAACTTAACCTACTACACACAAATGTAAACGTTGCTCTACTGAGCGAACTTCTTTAAGTCTTTGTATGGATAGAGTCCTTTAATCTCTTCCGATTCTACGTCACCCAAAAAATAGCTACATCCATGTGGTATGTCTATGATTTTGTAGGGCCCGGCATACACCAGTTGCCATTTTTTATTCTTTTTCGCTAACAGAGATGACTTGGGATGAGTCCTTATTAGCACCAAGTCACCTGGTTGATACACTGTTACCTTCTTTATTTTCTTGTCATGCTTCTTCTTTCGGCGCTCCGCGCACCTCGTTAAGTTATTCAAAGTCTCAGCTATAATTTGTTCGTGAGGTACAACTTGTCGTGGTACAGTTGGTAATGGTGACAGCCAGCTGTCGGTTTCATTCTTTCCAAACATGACTTCTAGTGGAGTATAACCGGTGGCTGAATGTGGCAATCTATTGTGGAGTTCCTCAAAAGTCGAAACGTATTCTGCCCACTTGGTGTGGCGATTCGGAATGTAAGTTCTCATGAACCTGTTCAACTCTTTAAAGGTACGCTCTACAAGACTGCTCTCCGGGTGAAATCGAGCTCCAAAAATGTGTTTAACACCTTGCTCTTGTAGAAACGTTTTCCATTTGAGACCAGTAAAATAGGTGGCATTATCGGATAATATGATCTGTGGTTTGCCAACATTAACAAAATAATCTGTTCGTAATTTCTGAATGAGGGGTGTGGCCGTTGAAGCTTTTACAGGATACAATTTTAGAAATTGGGAAAAGGCATCATATACAGCAAATACATATTTCACACCACCTCTGCCAGTGGGTAGTGGCCCTAGAATGTCAACAGAAACTAGTCGTAATGGTTTGTTAGGAACAACAGGGTGCAATTCACTTATAGTGGGCAGATTTGTAGGTTTCGTCCTTTGACAAACTACCCATGTCCTTACAACATTCTGAATTATTCTTTTCATATTCTTAAAATGACACTGTCTTGCAAGAAGTGCTCTACATATTCCAATACCCACGTGCCCCCACGAAAGGTGCGCGTGCCAGATTAAATCACTGATACATACTTCCGGTACACAGATACACCACAAGTCCATGTTAACGTCCTTCCGGTAATATAATACCCGATTTTGCACAGAATAATGGCTACCTATCTGATTTCCACCCGAAGATAGGAGTTCTTGTTTGACTTTTCCCAAGGCGGGATCTTCGTCCTGTAAACTAGGCAGTTGCTTGCACGTCTGCAGGAACTTTTTTCGACAAGTAGGGTCTTTCATAACTAAAATTTTGTACTCTGTTGCCTGTTCTAGTATTGTTGTTAACTCAGGCAGACCTTGCGGCAACCGTGACAAAGCATCAGGCACTACGTTGTCACAACCTTTTGTATACATTATTTGAAATTGGTATTCCTGCAGAGCAAGCACCCACCTAGTCAACCTGCCGTGCATTAACTTGCATGTCAGCAAAAAACTTAAGGCCTGATGATCACAGAAAATTTTTACATTTTTTTCCGTACACATAGTATCTGAACTTCATGGCCCATACTACTGCTAGTGTTTCGAATTCGGTGACTGTATATGATCGTTCACAACTTGACAACACTCGGCTTGCGAAACCGATTATTCTTACGTTCTTGTTTCCACCATCCTCATCGATTTGAAATAAACACGCGCCTAGTCCGACAGTGGAGGCGTCTGTAGCAAGGCAAAATTCCTTTGACATGTCAGGATGTGACAGTAGATTAGCATTTAGAAGGGCTTGTCGTATTTACTCAAATGACTGCTGGCACAGTTCATTCCATATCCAGGGTGTATTCTTTCTCAACAAGTTTAACAGGGTATTATCATTTAAAAGCTGGTCAGGTATGAATCGTCTGAAAAATTACACTAGACCCAGAAATGCCTTTAACTGTTTCTTGGTTCTAGGAGGAGGGAAGTTCTCAATTGCTGCCATTTTCTTCGGATCGGGCACAATACCTGTAGGTGATATTACATGACCAAGAAATTTTATTCTCTCCCTGCCAAATTTGGATTTTGCGAGGTTTGCTGTGACGCCTACATCAGAAAATCTTTTTAGTACGCATTTCAGCGTGTTCATGTGGCTTTCCCAATCGGGAGTAGCTATTAATAAGTCATCGACATACAACGTTACTCGGTCCAACAAATCCGGTCCTAATACTTTATCGAGCGCTGCAATGAAGCACACCTGCACTAACATTTAATCCAAATGATAAAACTTATAGATTGGTAACTTCTGCCGGCAAACACAAGGGCAGTGTACTTTCTTGATGATTCAGTTAGTGGGATTTGCCAATACGACGAACGCATATCGACAGAGGTCAGATATTTAACTCCATAAAACTTCTGTATCTGTTCATCCAGGTTTTCTGGTCGTGTTCTGACAGGTACAATTATTTTGTTAATATCGCGCGCATCAAGCACGAGACGTATACTGCCGTCCGCTTTCGCTACGGCCACGAGCGGACTGCTGTACGGGGATAGAGATGGTTCAATTATCCCCCAATCAAGCATTTTTCTCATTTCCTTCGTAACTGCCTCCTTCTTTGACCACGGGATGGTGTAGTTTGCGTGACAGAAAGTATCGTGAGGTACCACTTCGATGTTATAGGTGTAGCCCTCGATAACACCGGGTTTTTCCGAAAACACATTCTCATAATCTGTAAGTAGCTGAGTCAATTCGTTTTGTTGTGCTTCAGTCAAATGTTCTGACTCCCTAACTTTCATGGCTATCAGTTTCCTTTTTTCCTCTTTATCTTCAGTAATAAATTCTTTATAATATGCTTGTCTTGTACTTAAGTCAGAATATAAATTCATTACCTGTATTCCTTCGAATCTCGACTGAAAGTTCCGGCAATATTTACCGTGCACTTCCCGTGTCCTCAACAACGGCAAAACTACACGTCTACCCTCATTCATAAGGCTTACTTTCCCGCACAAGAGGTCGATTTTTGCGTCCCTCTGGCGTAAAAATTCCATCCCCAGGATGCAAGCAACACCTAATCCTTTAACTAGTAGGAACGAGCTTTTCATTGCTTCATTTCCTACCGTAAACTCGACTTGCACCTGGTGCTTTATGATATGAGATTGTGCCCCTATTGCACCTGTAACACGACAGTTCTTCACTGGCAACACTGGTATTCTATTATTTTGACTCAAGTACTTGTAAAAATTTGCACTCATGACATTGGTTGACGCACCGGTATCTACTATTATCTGTATTGGTGCTCCGTACATATCTGCTTGCAATATAGCCTGCACAACACTTTTGTCAGTTCGGTTACATTTCTGCGGTATGTCTACGAGTTCCTTTTCTATTTTCGTTCCTTCATTGTATCTCAGCATACAAAGTTTATGGCTGTCATCCGTGAATGTGCCCTCACTACACCATCCTGCAGCCAACAACGGAGAGCGTATTGTGGCTGTCTTTAATTTAACGGATGAGCATTAGTGGGTTGACAGTTGTCTGTCACTTCCACTAACCTCACATTGTGGTTCTGGTTGCTGTTGTTGCTACTGTTGGGTTGGCCGCCCTGCCTCCCAGATGGTGTATTTTGATATTGTGTATGGCTCTGGTTTTGCGGTGGTCGGTTGTAACTCCCTGACATGTTCTGTGACGGACCTGGGTTGGCGTTCCATTGTGGCGCTGTGTTTTGTTGCCACTGTGGTGTCGGTTCATTACAACCACGCCACTGGTTCCGGTTGTTCCGCCATTGCGGATTGCCGTTACCATTATATCCATTACTCATACGTCCATCATGATGTCTCTTTCGATTTTGACGATTATAACCGTTGCCGTTATAACCATTGCCACTGTTTGTGCCTCGATTCTGTTGCCGGTGCTCTTCCATATTCCCGTTACCATTTGGTACTAAGTTACTACCATTACTGTGGCTGCCATTGTAATCGGCTTTTTGTTGATTACAGCCTGCATGGTTCCACTTGTTTTCGGTTTTCATATCTTCGATCAATAAGTCAACAGAATCCACTATTTCCATGAATTGTTCTATATCGATTCCGGCACATTGACGAAATATCTTTTAATTTCACTGGGCAACTTCATTTTTATTAATCTGATTACGTCACGATCGGACATTGGCTCGTCCCAGTACCTGGTTTTGTTTATATACTTTTCGAAATATTTGCGTAACATTCCCATCTTAGGATTGTACATTTCTGGACTGTACAACTCCTTTCGTAGTCTTTCTTGGACGCTATCGGACCAGAATTTTTGCAAGAAAGCACCTTCAAACTGTTGTATCGTAGACATTTTTCGGACACGTCGGTGGCCCACAGTGCCGCGTCACCTTGAATAAAGGAGACCACGAACTGTATTCTTTGTCTTTCCGTCCATGTCCTGGGAAACACATTCCTGAAGCTCTTAATAAATACAACAGGGTGGACATTTCGTTTTTCGCTATTGAAAGGTTGGAATGTCCTGTGTTTTATTACATTGTCCTCTTTTTTGCACGTCTGATTGCTACATTCTGGGACATTCATCACTTCGTGATGTGCGCTGCACGGTATCGCATGTTGTTCGTGCTCATAATTCGCATTAGGTTGCGGTTGCGCACTCGCACCCTGCCTACCGTCAGCGTTATTACAGTAATCATTACGCGGAGTCGGATTCATGATCTGTCCGCCACTGTTTACATTGCTTTACAACGCAGTCTCCGCGCGACCTCCTGTTGCCAATTTGGCAACTCCGCAGTCACACGGGACTTAATCTGTGTTAATTCGGCATGTAGTGCGGCAGCGCTAGCGTCAATATTTACACTCGCGGCCGCAGTCGCTTGTTCTACAGCTGTTTTTACGTCGCTTTCAATCTTTGCAGATATCTCGCGATCCTTTACTTCTAGCCATTCATTTAATTCTTTTTCTACTTTTTGAGCTTGCACTTCCAAATATGCGTCAATACTTTTCCGTGCATCTATCTCCACATTATCTACGCGGTTGGTTAAAGTCTGGACATTATCTTCAAGCCTAGCCTGAGATATCTGTAATTTTTGCATTTCGCCGGCTAAGCTTTGCACAAGATCGGGTATTTCTTTGCACGCGTCCCGCATCTCGGCTAGTTCGCTTCGGATACTGTCTAGTTTTGCTTCACTGCGCTGCTCTTGCTCAATGAGTTTTTGCGTTAATTTTTTCTCCTGCTCATGCAGCATCTGAGCCAGTTTTTCGTCTCTTTGTTTTTCCCTCTGTTCTGACATTCTTTCTTTTTCCCGTTCTTTCTGTTCTCTTTGTTGCTCTTGCTCATAGAGCATCTGTGCCAGTTTCTCGTCTCTTTGTTTTTCCCTCTGTTCTGACAGTCTTTCTTTTTCCCTTTCTTTCTGTTCTCTTTGTTGCTCTTGCTCATGGAGCATCTGAGCCAGTTTCTGATCTCTTTCCCTATCTCTTTCTTCTAACCTGCGCAGAAATTCTGCAAATGGGTCTGCAATCGGTGAACATACTGGTGCCCCGCTTAATCTAGCACTCGACTGGCCCCCCTGCCCAGGCAGTGGAGTTGTTTCTCTATTCCCATTCTGCAGTGGAGTGTCATTCACCGTCCACAGATCCTCGCCCCCCGGTCCGGAAATTATGTTATCCGAGGCGGTGGCTTGGGATTCGTTTACATATTGCAAATGATCCTCACTTTCCATATTAACAGAATTTTGTTCTTCTGGTACGGATGCTTTAGGTTGTCCTATCTTACCCATACTAAATTCACTTTAAGGCACTGACGAATCTTTAACACTGATACGCACACGATTAATTATCCCCTACAAAAATAAACACATAAATACACAAAACGAATAATTATCCCCTCCAAAAATAAACACATAAATACGCAAAACACCGAAGGTATCTCATGTGCACATGGGTTCGATATTCCGCACAGAGCTACACAGGATGCTTGCACAATAGGCCTTACCTTACTTATTTTTCTTTCTCGCAATCCTTTTTCTTTTCTACACTTTTTCCTCTCCAGATCTCCTCAGGGTGTGGTTTTGTTGTTGTACATGTAAAAGAATTCATACAAGCATTAATATTTTACAACAATTAGACACATACATAATTACATTCATTACAATAGAATCATATTAATCGGGCCCCACGTTGGGCGCCAATCTCGCGTCCGTCGGCCGTCGTAATTTAATATATTATTATTATTGTTATTATTATTTTTTGATTGTTGCCGACTTACGTGGTGGGCCTTAATAAATATGATATTTAAGTTGAACAATGTAATAAACTTTTCATATTAATTTCCTCGGCTAGTCAGTTCACTTTAGTTATTAATTAAAATTGCGGTACACACACGCGCGAGAGTATTTTTCTTACCTCCGTTAACCATTGCCACGTAGTCGGAGTCCTGGCTCTGGCTCTCGGCTATGGTACTGAAAATAAGAATCTTAAAACTAAGTATTTTCTGCAACGTTGGGCGGCTGTGGAGAAAAATTAATATTATGCTAATAGCGGGCGAGTTTTCCGCTTCCGCTAATTTGTCATAAGTTAATATCGCCACGTAATGGCGTCGTTGGCTGCATCGGCCGCTGCGATTGTTGAGCTGTAAATTACTTGAATGCAGGTTAATTCAAGGAAGGCTGACATGAAATCGGGATCACCTCTTACAAATTAAAAGTGCTCAATAATATTAAATCAGTATATTATATGCTTAACTCATACAAATATGCTTACATTTGCCAGCACTCACAAGACGTCCGTCTGTACACCATAAAGACAAGAGAAGAAGTAATGAAGACGACTAAAAAGTTAACGAAAGAGTGTATCTTGTCACCTCTTTAGATCATTTTGTCATAAATTATTTCTTTGCATTTGAAACTTGGACAGAGAAATTATTATTTTACGGCTACATGAAAAAAAAATCTCTTACAAATTATGAATGTCTTCTTTATAAATATTGTTTTGAAGTCTTTTCGTAATATGGCACTGGGGACGCTATTCACCCTGGAATAAAATTTACACATATTTCAAGCTTCAAGACAGCCCTCTGTAGGAGGATAGGTTCATGGGATGGTTGCTAACTACTTCATAAATAGGCCTACTAGTAAAGTCATCCCCTACAGTGGACTACACAAAATAAAATATGATAAATAAAATACATGTTAACTTAATATAATGTAAAAGTTCCTATACCTAATACCGTTTCTAAGTGTGGTGTCCCCACTATTGCTGTTTCTAAGAGTGGTACCCCTCTATTACCGTTTCTAAGAGTGGTGCCCCTCTAAATATCTTAGGATCCTACAAGTATGTACATCAGTGTGCTAAGTGTATATATATATATATATATATATATATATATATATATATATATCTAGTTCAAGTCAATCATGTTCCTATAAAGTTTGTGTAGTTCATCTCCTTCCTTTCATGAGTATCAAGCAATATAAGTAAATGTTTTACTTAATAAATAAATAAATCTTCTTAGATAATTGCTGCTGCGTTCCATGCTGTATATCCATTCTGTATTTACCTTGTGGTACCTGTAAAATTCTATTCATAAATAAATATTTGTGTATGTCTCTCCATACTGTCAGATAATCACGAATTATATAATGTCCGATAATCACGAATTATATAATGTCCAATATTTCATCAACATGTATAAATTTTTCTAAGGGAGGGATGAGAGTATGAGCCGCAACAGAGGACTGACGTTTTGTTTTCTCCTTATTCTCCTTTCTATTTAATGGTGCATTCGTTCAGTTCAGTAGACGAGCTTTAATTATGTCATTAGATGACTGCTAAATATGTTCTCTTAAATAATTCTTCCAATCTGAAGTGTCAACCCTACATAACTCCAAAAATTTCATTACAAGTTCCCATTAGATTAGTGTTAAAGTGTTATAGATTTAAATCTTCTGGTATATTTCCAACAGTGGCTGCTGTAAATAATTCTTTCCACATAAATCTATACTTTCACCTTTAGTTATAAGAATATATAAGACACCACATAAGTTATTATCTCAGGCATACCAATCTTTCAATAAATAATGTTCTTTTCACTACTTTCATTCTGTATTCCATGAGTACATGTGATATAGCGTTCAAATCTAGTTTCTCTCCTCTCAACATATTCTCCATTACTCATAACATTCTCACCTATCCATTATTCATTCTTCACAAAATAACATATACTTATTCTTCAGCATTATATATATATATATTCCTCTTATTCACCACCACTTTCTTTTTACTTCAACAACAACAACAATAATAATAATAATAATAATAATAATAATAATAATACCATTTTCTCATCTTATATACCATTTACCTCTCTCCGTATTACTATTTGTCCTCTTATTAAACTAAAATTACATTCACTCATCTCATTCAGTCACTCACATCACTCATATCAACATTACTATTATCACATGCCTCCTAAAGAAAATAATTCTGTTCAGTTCTCTGCCTCCTCTAATGTGTATATGCCTCCTCTAATGTGTATATGCCTCAATAGCAACTCCTCTTATAACCAAATATCTTATTAGCTATTGGATGGTTCACATTGCTTTCTAGACTTACCTGCATTCATTAGATTGTAAGTAACTGTATAACTTAAATGTAGGCTCATCATAACTGTATATCATATTAATTATCTTCTTCTCATTAGCTAACATTTTACTGTATGTATTTTTTCAAATGTCTGTGTGGATGTAGGCCTCTGGGTTTATGTGTTAATGGATATTCTAATGAATAACAGCCAGGGTGTGGAATATTTGCAATTCGGTATGGTCCAGAGTATAAGATCTGCCATTTCCTGTTTAAATGTTTCTGTTTTGTGGGTTTAGGATGTGTTCTTAATGAAACTAACTCATCAACTTGAAATGTTTGTGCTTTCCTGACACCTCTGTCATATTTCTGCTTTCTTTCCTTAGCTTTGTCACATAATGTTGTGTAAGCTTGTCTTACCTTTTCTTCTAACCTAACATGATTTGTTGTTGCTGTAAATTTAGGTAGAGGGTCTGTCCATTCATTTCTTTCTGTTTTATCCGTAATTAATTCAGTTGGTGTGTGTCCAGTAGAAATGTGAGTTAAATTGTTCACTATTTGTTCAAATGGTGCTAGGTATTCTACCCATTTTGTGTGCTTCTCTGGTGTGTGTGTTCTCATAAACTGTCCAAATTCTCGAAATGTTCTTTCTACTGGGTTTCCTGCTGCGTGAAATCTTGAAATTAAAATATGTTTAACATTCTGTTCTTCAATAAATGTCTTCCATTTTAAACTGGTAAAATATGCTGCATTATCTGTGATCATAACTTCAGGTTTTCCTATTCTTACAAAATAATCTGTTAATAGACGTCTGGTAATAGCAGTGGTAGAAACTGAACATAAAGCATATAATTTTAAATATTTTGTGAAAACATCTAACACAGCAAGGATGTATTTCATTCCTCCACGTGCTTGTGGATAGGGTCCTGCAATATCTAAAGAAATTAGCTGTAATGGCCTCTTAGGTATGATTGAGTGCAATTCATTCATGCTTGTGCGATTAGAATATTTGGCTTTCTGACATATGATGCATTTCCTAATATTACTCAATACTCTTCGCCTTAAATTTGGAAAATAGCAATATTGTATAATCTTATCTGTACATTTGGTTACACCATAGTGTCCCCAAGTTCTGTGTGTAAATAAAATAAAATCATCAACATGAGCTTCAGGTAAGGAAACACACCAATGCTGTGATTCAGGGTTTCGTCGGTGAAATAATACTTCTTTGTGTAACGTGTAATATTTTTCAAGATGTGGGTCTGTTCCTGCACGTAATTTATTCTTTATCTGGATCCACCTTGGATCATTGTCCTGCAATATGGCTAACTTCCTGCACATGTTTGTGTAGTAAGGTGCAAATGTACCGTCATACATGAGTAAAATTTTAAAATCTGATGTTTGTTCTGTCACATCTGAAAATTCTTGTAGGCCTTGTGGCAAACGAGATAGAGCATCGGCTATAATGTTGGATTCTCCTTTTATATATATAATATCAAAATCATATTCTTGTAGTGATGCACACCAGCGTGCAAGACGTGGATGTAATAACTTTCATGATAGCAGGAAAGAAAGAGCTTGATGATCAGTATAAACTTAGTACGTTTTCCCCATAGAAAGTAGCGAAACCTGCGAAACGCCCATACTATGGCAAGTGTATCACGCTCGGTCACTGAATATGACTTTCCGCATTCAGTGAGCGTGTGGCTAGCAAAACTTATAGGTTTGATGACTGTTTGTTCATCTTATACATGAATTTGGAATAAAAATTCTCCGAGCCCATAGGAACTTGCATCTGTTACTAGGCAAAAGTCTGACGTCATGTCAGGCTGACATAACAACGGTGCATTAACTAAAGCATTCTTAATCGCTTCAAAATCTATCTGACAGAACTCTGTCCATTTCCAAATATTATTTCTTTTGAGTAAAGACAGAAGATGTGGACTGTTAAGAAGGTGGTAGGGTACAAATTTCCTGAAGAATGAAGATAGACCAAGAAAGGCTTTGAGTTGTTTACGATTCTGTGGGGATGGAAAATTCTTTATTGCATCAATTTTTCTTGAGTCTGGATAAAGGCCTTCAGTTGATATGATGTGACCAAGGAATTTGATTTCTCTCCTCCCTAATTTCGTCTTTGATAAATTGTTAGTGACACCTGCGTCAGAAAATTTAGTCAGAAGTTGCTTCAAAAGATTTACATGTTCTTCCCAAGTAGTGGTGGCAATGACAATGTCGTCAACATAAACTGTGATTTGCGATAACAATTGTGGTCCAAGAACAGCATCTAAGGCTTCAATAAATACTCCAGCACTCACTCGTAGACCAAAGGGTAGAACACAAAATTGATAACTATGTCCCTCACATAGAAATGCAGTGTATTTACGACTGTTTTTATGGAGGTTCACCTGCCAAAATGATGAGCGGAGGTCGATATTGGTTAAATACTGTACATTATGAAATTTTAAAAGTTGTTCTTCCAAATTAATAGGTCGTGTGTTGATTGGGATTATAACTTTGTTAATTTCTCGTGCATCCAGCACTAACCTTACACTACCATCCTCTTTATTAACTGCTAGGATCGGACTGCAATATGGTGAATGTGACCTTTCAATGATACCCCAAGCTTGCATTTTTTCAATCTCTTTCAAAACTGCGGGTTTCTTTGACCAAGGAATATTATAATATGTTCTACAGTATGTTTTGTGTGGTTTAACATCCATCTCATAAGTATAGCCTCTAATAATTCCAGGTTTCTCCACAAATACCTCAGCAAATTGCTGCAAAACTTCAAGTAACTCAAGTTGTTGTTCCTTCGTCAGATATTCAGATTCTGTGCATTTCTCATATAAATCATTAGGTTTAATTCCCTGAGATACAGCTTCATTAAAAGTTAAATCACATATGTTTATTGCTGGTGGACACACAAAATGTAACTTCAAATTTACCTTGTTTACTGTTTAAGTTTTTACCCTGTGTTAACTCTATTGTCAGTTGTTGTTGGTTTACGGTTAAATGACATTTCTCTTTTCCTAAATCTATGATTGCTTGATATTCATTCAAAAAGTCAATTCTTAATATGCAATGCATAACTAATTTGTCTACTACCAGAAAACTGTAATTGAGTGGTATATTTGAAAATGTGAAGTTAATTAGCACTTGAAATTTCACATTCTTTGATTTGTTACCGGTGGCACTTATAATGTGACAATTCTGTACTGGCAATGTTTGTATGTTCATTATTTGTTTGAGTTCATTATATAAGGACATTGAAATGACACTTGCTGCTGCTCCTGTATCTAACATTACTTCCACTTCATAACTACCAATCATAACTCGTGTTATAGCCTGAATAATCTTCTTTGTTTTACTGGTACTATTAAAATCTACATCCTGATATAATTCTTTTTCTATTTTCTTACTGTCATCATATCGGAGAAAACAAATCGTCGGTTCCGTTGCGCTCTGCTCCCTATTGACCGTAACTCGAGCGCTTAGCTCGGTCGTCGTTCGTTTTCCGGCAAATTCGGTTGTTGCTGCGGGTTGGGTTCATTGCCCAACTCAATAATATTTACATTTCTGTCGCGCGTCACCCAAGTATCAGCTGTTTGGTTGTTGACATTACCCCGTGTCGCATTGGGAGTTCCGTTAGGTACAAATTGAGGGTTGCTGTATTGCATGTGTCGTGGCGGTTGTCCATTGTGATTTCCCCATACATTATTTCGCCCATGACTGTAACTGGTATTGTCATTACTGTTATTCCTGCAATACATGTTTGGATGTTGTTGGGTGTTGTTTCTCTGAAAATATCCTGGATGGTACCTGTTATCCTCTCTTCTTTGATCTCAATAATTTCGGTTCCTTCTTCTGTTGTTGTTATTTTGAATATAACTGTTATTGTTCTGATTGTAATTACTGTTCTGATAACCGTTATAGTAATAATTACTGTTTCCTTGCAATGCTGCGAGTTGTTTCTCCTAATATTGAATGGATTTGTCCCAGTGTAGTGTGAATTGTTTCTTTGAGTGTTTTGTTGTGGTGTCGGAGGCGGATTCCAATAGCCTCTGTCATTTCTGTTGTGCGTACGCGAATTGCTTGGATGGATCGGATACAATTGATTGAAATTCCTGATCTCATCTCTGTAAACAACATCTATCTCATCAACATAACTGAAAAAATTCTTTATGTTGTCCTCGGACACTCCTATTAATTTATTACGGTAAGGAAATGGTAAGTGGCTTTTAAGTGTTCTAATTACATCTGGTAAATCTGCTGGTTTTGGCCAATATAATGTTTTGTCTAGGTAGCGTTCAAAGTATTGTCGTAAAGTCTCTTTCTTCGGGTTGTAAATTTCTGGATTGTATACTTCTCGTTTTAAACTTTGCTGTTCTGTGAGCGACCAGAATTCCTCAAGAAATGCTTGTTCAAGCTGTTCAAATGTTAAACATCGTCTTTTAATTGCTGCTCCCCACTTAGCTGCTCTTCCACGTAACAAATTTGTAACATATCGAATTTTGTCGGCTTCTAACCAATGTCTCGGGAAAATACCATCAAAAGAGCGGATGAAAACAATCGGATGCACTTTGTCTTTCTCATCACATGAAAATGTCTGAAAGTATTCATGTCGTACTAATGTTTCATCAGCTACTCCCGATGGTATTATGGGTCCTGTATTTTGTGTCAAACTGTGCATAGTATGTGGTGATGTCTGATAGTAATTTTGATCTTGTGGTAGCATTGAAAATGGTTCATTGGGATTTGTATCACTCATTGGTAATTCTATTTTCGGCTGTGTGCTGGGTCTAGCATTATTATGATTCTCATTTATGTTTTGGTTGCCTGTTATGGGTTTTGGTATCACTGACGAACTTGGTATGACATTCTCTTTAAGTTTACGTACCTCTTTCTGAATATTATCTGTTTCTCCCTTTACTTATTCCTTTGCCTTATCTAAAATGATCTGTGTCATTGTCTCAAACTTCTCATCTAAATAATCATCACATAATTTGCATTCATGTACAAGTTTTTCTGCTAGAGTTGTGTCATTCTTTAAAGATGCTACATCTGCTCTGTCTTCAAGCTTTTCTAACTTTTCCTGTAAGGATTTCTGCTCCAATGTTACATCATTTAATCTGTCTGAAAGGTCTGTAATCGTCAGGTCTAAGTGTTCTTGGTTTGTTTTTACGGAATTGTGTGACTGTCGTAATTCGTCAACTTGGGTGCTGGTTTTCTGTTGTTCAAAAGCTACTGTTAACAATTTCTCATTACATCGTTGTAAGTCAGTTTCTGTCTCGTCACTGAAATCCACAAATACCTTTTCTTGTCTCGTAACCTTGTCTGATAAGTCAGTAAATTTCCTTCCAAGACTACTGGTGGTTTCTGTCAAGTCGGCGATTTGTCTCGATTGTTTTTCAAAATTTTGTTTTATGTCCCGTGTCAGTTCATCGAATGTAGTGTCAAATTTCCTAATGTCACGTTTTAAATTGTCATTTTTCTCGTCTAAAGCGTCAAATCTTTTGTCTAAAGTGTCAAATTTTCTGTTTTGGTCACCAAGTAACTTCAGAATCTGGTTGAGCATGTCAGAGTCCTGTGTCTTAGTTTCGTCATTTTTTCGTGTCTGATTGATGTCTGGTTCTGAAGTTGACGTGGTCAAACTCACGTTTTGTCGCGTAGTATTCACTCTCCATTCGCCTGTATATCTGTTTAAATATAGGGGTTGTTGTCTTAATCGATCCGGTAAAATTATGTCTTGAACATCCTCCCTATTAAGTTCAATATTCATTTGACTGTCGGACATGTTTTGCAATGTATCACTTTCACTAAGCTCGTCCGCGGAAACAATTTCTACGCGTCTAGCGTCCATCTTGCGATTTTCATAATTAATTGCAAATAAAATTTTCCAATGGTAAAAAATAATTTTTGAAATATGATATGTTGAAATCTGAAATTTCTCTTATGGAAATGGATATTTCTATATGATTTCTAATTAGAAATTGAATTATTAAACTGGTACTGAAATTTCCCTCTCACAAATAAATGACTGTGAATATGCTCTTCACTTACCATTTGCAATAATAGTAGTAAATCAATTTTAACTACAATTTGAAAAAATAATTTCGAAATAAATGGATCGAAATAAAGGAAGTACAGATGGCTGCTTGAAACTGGAAAAAATGTAAATTTCTGTACTCACCAATTTTTTTCAGTCTTATGTTGCAAATGTAGCGTCAAATATACAGTTTTCAATCCAAAATTTTTCTTTCGCGTCCGTGCAAATTATTTTATGGAACATTATCCTTTTCCCTTTTTTTTACCAAATTAATTTCCTCAGCATGAAAATGAAAATTAACACAAATTAATTACAGGGAAAACAATATTGTTGTAAATTTCATGCACGTAACATTACAATTGAAATGAATGAGACTTAGTCCAAATACATTTTCTGATGCTATTAAGTGGTTAAAATTAGATAAAATGTCCAAAATTTATAATAACTGCACTTGTATCAAATCCAAACTGCACTTGTATCAAATCCGAAGATTGCAAGTCCTGTCACCAGGACGCCAATTGTAGTGTTTCCTTTTATTATCTTCTTCTCATTAGCTATTGAAACAACATCGCTTTGTAATGTAATTTTAATTTTCACCAAAAGCACATTCAACACATCGCGGAAAAATACACGTCTTTCGTATCAAGACAAGAGAGAGAGAGTCCTCCATTAGTTCTTCAAAACAAAAAAACTACGCAAAAGTAAAAAAAAAGAACAAAATTATTTACAAAATCGGTCGCTGGCGCAGCGCTCTTCTGCGTGCGCGATCGTAAATTATAACTTTGCGGAAGTCAAAGTACCATTACAGTGTACTCAACGACGAACCTGGGTGCACGAGTGGCAAAACGTCATTTTTTCGGATGATTCCAGGTTCTGTTTACAGCATCACGATGGTCGCATCCATGTTCGGCGACATCGCGGTGAACGCACATTGGAAGCGTGTATTCGTCATCGCCATACTGGCGTATCACCCTGCGTGATTGTATGGGGTGCCATTGGTTACGCGTCTCGGTCACCTCTTGTTCGCATTGATAGCACTTTGAACAGTGGACATTGCATTTCAGATGTGTTACGACCCGTGGCTCTACCCTTCATTCGATCCCTGCAAAACCCCACATTTCAGCAGGATAATGCACGACCGCATGTTGCAGGTTTTGTACGGGCCTTTCTGGATACAGAAAATGTTCGACTGCTGTCCTGGCCAGCACATTCTCCAGATCTCTCACCAACTGAAAACGTTTGGTCCATGGTGGCCGAGCAACTGGCTCGTCACAATACGCCAGTCACTACTCTCGATGAACTGTGGTATCGTGTTGAAGCTGCATGGGCAGCTGTACCTGTACACGCCATCCAAGCTCTGTTTGACTCAATGCCCAGGCGTATCAAGGCCGTTATTACGGCCAGAGCTGGTTGTTGTGGGTACTGATTTCTTAGGATCTATGCACCCAAATTGCGTGAAAATGTAATCGCATGTCATTTCTAGTATGATATATTTGTCCAATGAATACCCGTTTATCATCTGCGTTTCTTCTTGATGGAGCAATTTTAATGTCCAGTAGTGTATATTTTAGACTACGGACTATTGCACAGTGGCGTTCATTAAGAAGGTGCCAAAAATTAAGGACTTTTTCTCACCGCCGTCAAGAAAGTAATGTACTGCGTGTTCACAAATCCGCTTCAAAGATTTCGTCTTCGTTTATGGAAAGTTAGTGAGTAGAAAGAGGAACAAGTGAGAAGGTATCTGATGAGGAATCGTACGGGTAATAGGGGCCGGCATCTGTCGCACCAAGAACTAGACACCTGTCGCCGACTCGCACACCAGGCGATCAGGCGACCGACACACAACGACTGTCGGCAGGATAAAGTCCATGAAGACGTGACCGGCTTACCTGCTCCCACTGACTGTAAGGTACCATGCAGACTGGACGTTAGTGGCAAGATAAGCAGCGAACACGGGTTACCAAACGGCTCGCCAGTCGACATAGATCGCCTTCGTAGATGTCGAGCTTATTGTCAGTATCGCAGTACGGACGTGGCTCAGCTCGAGGAAAAAATGGCGGAAGTGACAGAAGGACGGCGAAACGTCCGAAATCTGGATAGGGGAGAGAGCGTGGGGGCGAGGGCGTCCAGCAACAGGCTGGTAAGGCACGTAGAACAACGACGCCACAGCGCCTTTTGAGATATGTCAAAAAGTGGTGTCGCTCTCTCACGGACGTGATACAGACCTAAACCGCTTCTGCACCGCGAGTGGGTGATGGTATCGTACCTTACCTTGAACAGCAAGCCGTGAGGAACATATGAACCCAATGACTCCAGCATGTGGTGGGCGATGGACGGCGGAATAGGAAGAAGTATCTGTGTCACTTGGGTGATGCGTGAAGCCAAATATACATTTACATATTGTGGCCGCTGCAGAAGATCGAGGGCTCATAAACAATGATCTAGGAGCCCAGCTCCTTGTTGGGACAGTAGGCGCCGCCAGTTGGGGGGCAATCGTGCACTGCAGATCACTTGCGAAGTCTAGTCCTAAGTGTCGGATACAGCAGCTACACGCAAAGGAGCATCTCTGTCCGCAGGAAGCCATGCACCTGTAGCCTTGTCGCTCGATTTGCTGACGTTAAGGCAGCTACCAGAAACTTTGCTGTAGGTAACCCATACCAGTGACTCCCTGATCTGAGCACCACTACTGCATAAGCAGTGCGGTTGAATACAGCCTTTGACTGAGGCTGTAGAGCAACTGTTGGATGGCAAAAACGTACAACAGTGCAGAGAGTGGGGAGCCTTGTGCACTGAACGATGGATCAAAATGGGAGGAGTGAGACGGCCATTGTAGAGTACACGGGAGGTAGCTCCACGAAGGAGATCATTAGACGTCGACGGTAGTATCAGGCTATCCCATACTGCCGAGCATCCCTTCCAGGTAGTCGTGACCAACCCGATCGACTGCCTGGTTGAAATCAAGAGCTGCAAAACGTCCAGACACACGACGAGCGTGAGCAGGAGCGACTAAGTCCCGATAACGACAGAGGACAGTGTAGATATTATTGGCACCTCCCAAAGAAGTTGGATGAAGGGAAACCATATACTGGGCAGACCATTTAAGCTATGCAGCTAACAGTTGGGCAAAGATCTTCGTTTGACTGTTGAGCAGCGTCAAGGGACGGTAATCATACATCCATGATGTACCCCGAAGCTTTGTGCTTGAAAGGCAGACCCCATATCGCTTTGGTAACTAAGTGCTGCCTATCAACTTTCAAAAGAACATTAATCGAAGTCCTCCGACTGTGGTGCCAAACTGTGATCTCATGGTACATAGGCGGAAATTCCTGCACTAACCCATTGTGTGTGTACACCCTGACCATAGCACCTTCAAAATGACGTAGAGAGAGGTATGCGAGCTGTGCCTTGACACGATTCACCATCGCCTGACGCTCTGGCGAATGCAGCATCATAGTACATTCCCAGAGAATGGTGAAGTGGAAATCGTGCGTTCGTCGCCGTCAAGCTGCGACCTCCCTTCCATAACCAATCAAGGCCTTGCGAAGGGCAGGCTTTATGCAGAGGATCCACTACGATGGGCAGATTTATCAGACAGGTGTCACGGCATCGACGACAAGCTGTCCACGTTGTCTCGATGAGCTGCCAGCAGTCAGGTGAAGTAAGATGGATTGTGTGTTCAGTTCGCAGGGTCCTCGGTTGCGCCACACCCTTTGGCGGCAGAGGCTGATTACTTCCAAGTAGCGGCTTGTCTTAGAGTCCGACTTCATCGACCATCATGGCTTTATTTTTATCGCCAAGGCACGATTAAATTAACATTTCCTTTGGATCATGAACGGCCAAACGCATATGAAATAGAACGTTTTATACCGGATGAAATGCGTCCCCCACCCCAACATGTTCTCGAAATTCATTTTTCGATCCTCAGTACTAATGTGTACATAAAGCTGGCAAATGAACAGCTATGCGCCGGCTTTGTGCAGCGCCATGATGATGATTACGAGTTCCAATACTATGATGGCCACATAGGAACTGTCGTGGTTGATCACGCTGGTTTTGGCCTCCAAATGTTGAGGACCTTCGAACTCCCGTTTGAGGTGGCGCCAGACGTTGTGGTGGCCGCCTTTAAACCTTATGGCAACGTCGTCAGTCGTTTTCGCTGTGTCTCCAACTCCACCGCCTAAGGCAATACCAACGGACGATGGCCGTCGCAAGCCGTCTGTCCCGACGTCACAGTGGTTGATCATGGAACTATACCGACCACCACTTTTCTGCCGTATGGCCGCATGTCGGACGACCACCGCTCGCCATCCGACACGGAACAACATGTTAGGAAGCGATGGCTGCCGAGGAAAGGCAAGAGACAATGCCAAACCCTTTCTGATGACTGCCACCCTCGGATATGTGCACGGGATGACAACCCTCCTGCTGATGATGCGCTGTCCTGTGAAATCCTGACACTGGATGGCGAGACGTGTCTCTCTACCTCCATCTCCAGTCAGCATCCTCCTACGGACATCTATTTTCCTCTACCTGCATCTTTCTGTGTTCGACCTTGCTGTCTGCCAGGTGGACGACGTCAATGCTGAAGATTGATGTCCTCGAGATACACAGAGCAATGTAACCCCCCTTTGTGGGATCAGCTGCCACCCCATCACAGTGATGTGCCCTACCATGGGGGACTAACAGGGTCTCCTGTGCACCCTTGTGCTTTCCTGGTGTTTGAGTCGCCCATCTTCCTGGTGATGTCAGCTTTTCAACCTTATCGCATATCCACGGCCAATGTCAATACCATTGCGCATGCTGCAAGCTGGCTTTACTCCATAAATGCTGTATGCTGCGAACGTTGTCGTTTCCCTCCTTCAGGAGGCATATGTTGCAGTCTTTTGTGCTCTCCATGGTTTCAGCACACGTCTCCCATGTTTCCCCTAATGGTAGTGGGGTGGTGATCCACCTATGTGACGGTATCCTAGCTGAAAGTTGCCTATCTCCCTGATCCCAGAGGTACGGCTCTCACATTTAGTGGCGTTAGTGTCATTAACGTCTACGCGCCACTGCTAACATTCCACTTCCTTCTCTGAGACAGTCACACCTCTCTTCCAGGGTCGGCAGGATGCATTGATCATGGAAGGCGAATTCAGCTCCACCCAAGCGCCCAGTGACCAACTGCGGAGTCAGTCTCCGTGCGCGGCGCTAGCGGCAGTTCCTTAGCACCTCAGCCTTATGGACTTTAGGGAGCATGTTCATGGTGACCATTCTGGGTTCACGCATTTCACTAGCCATTCTTCTAGTCACCTCAATCGTGTTTATATTTCCCGTGATATTCTCGGTGGGGTGCAGGCTGCTGAAGTCGGGTCTGTTGCGTTCTCCGACCAAGACGCATATATCGGTGCCATCAGTCTCTGCCGCCAAAGGGTGTGGCGCAGCCAGGGACCCTGGGAACTGAAAACACAATCCATCTTACTTCACCTGACTGCTGAAAACTCATCGAGACAACGTGGGCAGCTTGTCGTCGATGCCGTGACGCCTGTCTGATAAGTCTGCCCATCATGGTGGGTCCTCTGCACAAAGCCTGCCCTCCGCAAGGCCTTGATTGGTTACAGAAGTGTTGTAACACACAGTCAGCTAAAATGTGAGAAAGTCTACAGACCGCATGCACCGCGCGCTGGTGCCTCCTCAAACAAGAGATTTAATTCTGCCTTCGTTGCTGGAAAGAGCTACGTCACGAACTTGTCTCGTTGCCTTCACCAGCCATAGCTTGTGCTCATTCACCCTTTTTGACTCTTCCTCTCACACACCTTCACAGTTGAGAGCGCTAACACACAGTTGTGGGGTGTCGCTCGGCCCGAAGGTAAGCCGATTCGACGCCTGGTGGTGGAAGCAATTTTCACCTCCAGTGTTTGGGTGATTAGGGGAGGAGAGGTAATGGCGTAACGCTTCTCTTCACCTGACTTTACCCCAACATTCTGCATCAAATTCCAAAGGTCTCAGCAGTGTCTCATCAACTGCGGGCTTGAGACACTGTTGATGCTGCCCCGTCCGTCGAATGCGGACGTTCAGCCTGACAAGTTCTTGGTGCTATTCGAGAGGAGTGTGGCATTTGACGGCACCATGTTTCACCTTCTTCGCTCATCACTATCATACCACACAAACATGGCACACACACACACACACGCACACACACACACACACACACACACACACATTACAGTCACCAAAATTCGACAAATAAAAGCTTTAGAACGCTTCTTTCGGTGGAAACTGAACAGCGATCGGTGTCAAATATTAAAATTTAGTAAAACGGTGTTGATCGCAAAATTGCCGCGCGGGATAAGCCGAGCGGTCTAGGGCGCTACAGTCGGACTGTGCGGCTGGTCCCGGCGGAGGTTCGAGTCCCCCCTCGGGCATGGGTGTGTGTGTTTGTCCTTAGGATAATTTAGGTTAAGTAGTGTGTAAGCTTAGGGACTGATGACCTTAGCAGTTATGTCCGATACGATTTCACACACAGTTGAACATTTGAACATTTGATCGCAAAAGATGTTTACTTAGCACGTGTTCTTACCGATGTTGCTCCGTACGCCGCCATCAACAGCCACCATGATGCCTACGGTCTGAAAATGGTCTAAACAGTAGACCGAAACCGGTCGCCGACCAAAATAAACATTTGATACGATCAAGACTGTTTTACTTAATTTTAAGATATACTTAACACTCAATTTCACACTTCGCGATCTAAATGTACCATTGTGCATGAAGAAAATAAAAATCTTTCCAATTCGGTGGTTGAGGTAGTAAACAATGGTATATGAGAATCAATTAATCAATCGACCTTCCTCTCAACGATCCTAGATCTTGTACTTTAACAGCAACGTAAGTGCATCAAGTGCAATTTTACAACATGCTGTGGCAGATATCGATCTGATCTCCTCGACTGCTGAATTTACCAAGGCATTACCATGAATTCTCCCAGGGCTTCATACGCTGCAGAATCTTACGTCATCCATCGTTGCCCCGTGTAAAGCATGAGTCGTGCATATATTACACTTCTTTCTCGAGGACAAGTTCGGGGCAAACAGTAAAGCACCCAGACTCATCAGTGTTAACTTCAGATACTGAAATACTGTGTTAATAGTATAATCTGGAATATAGTTTCTTGTAAGCCTAAAACCAAAATATAATCTACCACCTTTCTAATATTCGGAGTGAAAGCTTGCTTCTCCTACTGGTATGGACTGACCTTCGGCCCACATCGTGCGTGTTTCCAAATGGCGTAGTCACTTGTGAGACATATTGCGATGTTAGTTCCAAACGTGATCACTAGACCGCGGATTTTAGGTAAAAACCTATTTTGTTCCTGAGTTCCGATCTGCATAAAAATTTGTACTTATGCGTTTCATGACTATTTAGACTATTTACTTCTATAGGACCTAAAAAAGCCTATTTCGGCGTTAGTGCCTATTTTTGCCTATTTCGGTTTTAATATCCTAAAAAGTGCCTATTTCGTCATATAAGACAGTGGCTCCAAGTTTTTCCACACTATACGACAGATGGAAAAGAATATTTTCTGCCCAGCGTGCAGCAAGGTGGCTAGTTGATATGCGCTCATGCTTCGTATTTACCTAACACTTCAGTCTTTTTTTATTTTTTTATATCGCTATCCCTGTTAATACCAAATACTCTTTATAGGTGTTTTATTATTCATATGTAAAAAACCTATTTTTTTTCCTAAGCTCCAATTTGCATATGAGTTGGTTCTTACGCGTTTCATGACTAACTAAACCGAATACCTTTAGTTCTATAGGACCTAAATTTGCGTATTTCGACGTTGACGCCTAATTTTGCCTATTTCGGCATCAAAATCCTGAAAAGTACCTATTTCGTTATTCTGACATAGAGTTCTTGTGTTTTCAAAGATTAGAAAAAGGAAGTAAACTTAGGGCTTTACGTCTTGCCAAAGGCGAAGGTCGTTAGAGACTGTTTACAATTCCTTTGCTTGCCTTACTACCAACAGCACTCGGCACGGTTGAATGGTCATCCATCCAAGTACGCTCCGAGCGCGACAGTGCTTAACTTTGGTGAGCGAATGATACAGGTCAAAGATTTGAGTTACACATTAGAATCGAACGTGGGAGTACTAAATGTTATATTTGAAAATATTTCGTTCGTAAGATTCTGGCCAGCTTTGTATTTTCGCAAAGAAACGGTTTCATAGGCCTTAAGCTGAGCACGGATTAAAAAATCACAATGTTAATCGTAGACGCCCTCTATAGCTAAATTACTGCCCTTCGCGCATTTTCTCGCTGCTGTCTACAGGCACTCCTATCAAACTACTCTGTTTCGTGAAAGGTATTATACGTGAATTTTCCGGTTCGAAAAATAATTTGCCAGTAGTGAGATGTTTTCATCTGAAGCACCGGTAGATTCCATTCGCTTGTTCGGAAGGGGCGGCCATCTGTCAGGTGCCATATGTCCAACAACGAGTACGGTACTTCCCCTACCGCTCCCATGCATCGCAGTAAAAGGGAAAAAAGACAGGTCATCGTTCACTTTTTCCCAGCGAAAACAAATCAGTACATCATGTAGCGACCGACGTGTTAAGTGTTACTGACATTCTAAGTGCAAAATAAATTCTAGTTTCTGTGTGAGAATACTACGCCATCCCGAAAACAGCTAGTTCAAAGTCTACTCATATAAGGCAGTGGCTGCAAGATTTTCCGCATTATACAACAGGTGGGAAAATTATTTTCTGCCAAGCATGCAACAAGGAGGTTAGTTGATGTTTTTCTTAGACTTAATATTTTCCTGTCACTTAGGATTCTTTTTTATCGCTATCCTTTAGTAATACGAAATACTCTTTATATGCGATTCTAAACTGCATTTCCCTTTTCTCTCGTATTAGGTTTCGAGTGTTAAGAAATCTCACTCAGCATGCAGATGGAATTGCACATAAAGTTAATGTTTAACGAAAGTCAAAATTGAAGCAAACTCTTTTAACCAATTAATCTGGTGAATCCTCCGAAAAAAAATAAATAAAACAAGTTCTGCAGTGATTTGTGTCATGCACTTGTGGCAGCAAACATCCCCTTTCGGAAACTAGAAAACCCTATTTTCAGAGGTTATCTTGAGAAGTACTGCCATCAGTCTATTCCTGCAGAGTCAACTTTACGTAAAAATTATGTGGATTCAGCTTACAATGCTGCATTGCACAGACTCCGAGAACATGTTTGTGAATCTTGTATATGGATTTCTGTGGATGAAACTACTGACAGTCTTGGCCGTTACATTGCAAACCTGATTATTGGCAAGCTAGGTCTAGATGCTCCATCCAGGGCTCGTTTGATTTACTCAGAACAGTTTGCAAAAACTAACCAACAAACAATATCACAGTTTGTGAACAATGGGCTTAAGGTGCTATACCCAAACGGAGTGGACGAGAATAAGGTGCTTCTGGCCGTCACTGATGCTGCTGCATATATGACAGCAGCGTTTCAACTATTAAAAGTATTCTACCCACTGATGCTGCACGTAAATTGTGTAGTGCATGGGGTCAACCGCATAGCAGAGCAAGTCAGTCTACAATTTCCTAAAGTAAATAAAGTAATATCTATGGTGAAGAAAATTTTTGTTAAGGCACCATCAAGAATACAGGCATTCAAAGAACAGCTTCCAGATGTCCCATTGCCGCCAGAGCCTGTTGTCACCCGCTGGGGCAAGTGGCTGATAGCAGCAGAATACTATAGTACGCATCTCTCAGCTGTCCAGAAGGTGGTTCAAAATATACCGGAGGATGCTGCATCCGTAACTGCAGCAATGGAGTTACTCAAAGATTCTTCTTTAAAACGGGACTTATCTTACATTAGGGCTCACTACACATTTATGGCAAGAATAATTTCACAATTAGAAGGCTCAGGGAGACCTATCTACGACAATATTTCTTTGCTCGCCGACCGCGGTGGTCTAGCGGTTCTAGGCGCTCAGTCCGGAACCGCGCGACTGCTACGGTCGCAGGTTCGAATCCTGCCTCGGGCATGGATGTGTGTGATGTCCTTAGGTTAGGTAGGTTTAAGTAGTTCTAAGTTCTAGGGGACTGATGACCACAGATGTTAAGTCCCATAGTGCTCAGAGCCAATGAAGCATTTTTTTCTTTGCTCGAAGAAGTCAAAATGAAAATTAATGAAGCTCCAGGTGAAGTAGGGGAAAAAAGTACGGGCAAAAATGCAAACGGTTTTGCAGAAGAACACTGACCTGAAGGAGTTGTGTGCAGTTGCCGACATACTTACTGGAAAATCCAGAACTCCTGACTGCAGCATTGCTGTCCAACATGTGCCGAAAATGAAGTACGTCTCTGTCACATCTGTTCATGTAGAACGTTCTTTTTCAACGTATAAATTGATTCTGACTGACAAGCGCCACAGATTTTCACTAGAAAACCTAGAAAAGATTTTGGTTATTTATTGTGAAGCCAACTATGGTCAGAACATGTGAAACTACGAATGTATTAATTAAACCATTGCCACATCTTTTTTACGAAGATCTTTATCTTGCAGGAACTCAAAAATATTTGGAGTTATGTTCACCATTAAGGTTGTAGATTGCTGTGCTCTGTAACTGTGTCAATATTCGTTCTCCTTGTTTTAATGACTAATAAGATGTTCATACTGTCAACACTGTGTTTTTTAATTTATTTTATTTTCTCTGCATTACTTTTATTAGAGCCTATTTTAGGTTTTATATAGCCTAAATGAACTACTGAAGGAGCCTAATTTAGGTGCCTGAAACACACTTTTTTACGACCTAAAAATCCGTGGTCTAGTGATCACTAACCAGCTGGAATACCAGTGACTTCTCCCGTCCGTCGGCCGTCGTAATTTAATATATTATTATTGTTATTATTATTTTTTGATTGTTGCCGACTTACGTGGTGGGCCTTAATAAAAATGATATTTCATTTAATTTTGATTTTACTATTAAATGCTTTCCTGAAGTTCTCCTTTTTAACAATATTAATTTCAAATTATTTGTTACGTTAATGAATGTTAGACTCGCTGAATCTTAAAACATGAGCATATAAGTTGAACAATGTAATAAACTTTCATATTAATTTCCTCGGCTAGTCAGCTTACTTTAAAGCAACAGATCTTTAGTTATTAATTACAATTGCGGCCCACACACGCGCGAGAGTATTTTTCTTACCTCCGTTAATCATTGCCACGTAGTCGGAGTCCTGGCTCTGGCTGTCGGCTACGGTACTGAAAATAAGAATCTTAAGCTACGTATTTCTGTATCGTCGGGCGGCTGTGGAGAAAAATTAATATTATGTTAATAGCGGGTGAGTATTTCGCTTCCGCTAATTTTTCATAAGTTAATATCGCCACGTAATGGCGTCGTTGGCTGCATCGGCCGCTGCGATTGTTGAACTGTAAATTACTTGAATGCAGGTTAATTCAAGGAAGGCAGACATGAAATCGGGATCACCTCTTACAAATTAAAAGTGCACAATAATATTAAATGAATATATTATATGCTTAACTCATACAAATATGCTTACATTTGCCAGCACTCGCAAGATGTCCGTCTATACACAATCAAGACAAGAGAAGAAGTGAAGACGACTAAAAAAATTAACAAAAGAGCGTATCTTGTTATCTCTTTAGATCATTTTGTTATAAATTTTTCCTTTGCAATCGAAACCTACCCAGAGAAATTATTATTTTACGGCTACATGATAAAAATATATTATTCAATTTTTAAATGTCTCTTCTTTATAAATACTGTTTTTTAAGTCTTCGTAATATAGCACTGGGGACGCTATAGACTGTAGATAAGAACCTGTACGCCAGACAACCCACAATGAAAGCCGTTAGGTCAATGGTTCCCAGCTTCTCTGAGACTATTATCCCTAAGTGCGATTAGATATTAGCTAGTACTCCCTCTTCCCTCCCTCTGCCATCATCAACGTTGGCGCTAAACTAAACTTCAGAACCAGAAAGAATTTTCTGTGGATACTTTCATTTTTGAAATAACGAAAAAAAATTATATTTAGTTTGTTTTAGGTGTCTTATTAAACCATGAAACAGTGAGTGGATGAGACATTGGTAAAGCAAGGTGTTGTACGATGGGGCAGTTTTCAGGCTTTTGCCTCTAGTCAGCCCTGGAATAGAATTTTGATGTATTTTCTCATTCCATTTTGTAATTATGCCATTCAATTTTTACATGCTGAAGACTTTTTCTGAAATTACAATAATTACTCTATAAAATTAAGGTTTCTTTTTTTTCAAATGTGAGAACAGGTTCTAGGCTACAACATGGTCATATACCTAGGCACAAATACCCTACTGAAATTTAAAAGCGTTGCAATCGAGAAAATATTGTCAGTACTGTATGTAGTCTATCAGCTACACTATTACCCTTGCAACGTCCCCTTTTTAACAATTATACACGACTGTCCTTAAACTGACACAAAATATTTGTAGCGCAACGCAATCTGACTATCAAAGATCCCTGCAAAAGAATGGCCCTGACTAACATTAAACTATACCTTTCACAAATCACTTACCTCACAAAAATCTTCGCTGCTCAAGCTACTGCAATACAGCGAGCGCCACTACTGCCAGCTAAATAAAAGATTCAAACTATGGAAGGCACTAACTACTGATAGGGATAGTTAGCAAATGAAAGATATTAATAGAGAACAAACAATGTATTTACCTTAATATCATCACAAGTCATAATATATATATCAGTTCATGACAAATTACAAATCTCCGCCATCTCTCTCCCCACATCCACCACTGCTGGCGGCTCACCTCCAACTGCGCAACGCTACGCGCTGTTCACATCCAGCTGCCGCTGCCCAACACTACAATGGCAGACAACAATGCAAACTAGCCACAGACTGCACACAGCACAGCCAGTGATTTTCATATTGAGCGCTACATAACGTTGCCAATAAGAAAACATAAACAGCCTACTTACATAGAGAAAACATAAACAGCCTACTTACATAGCCCCCATGCTCCCCACAAAAAATTTTACAAATTTTTTTTTGGGCAGTGGCCAATAATGATTTGATAAAATTTTTCATAATTACAATAACAAAGAAATCAAATGCACACACTTATTGATATTATGTTGGTCAAAAGCTCAAATTTTCTCACAGTCCATAAAGACAGTCCTGATCATTCATTACGGTAAAATAGTGTTTTTCTCAAAGTCTGAGCAGTAGAAGAAAATGCACACGGAAGTAGTGGATTTCCATGCAGTCTTGAAGAAGTAGTGTTGTCCTTCCAACGGAAAGACAGTGCTGACTCTTGACATGCAGACAGGTAATGCTCCACAACAGAGCAAACCCACAGCAGAGTCATTCGACGTTTTGAAGAATATTGGTAGGTAGGTCATCACAGAACAGACCCACTGTAGTTCTGGTAGAGATTACGGTATTGGTGGGCCACCAGAGGCGCAGACTCACTGCAGTCCTTGTAGAAATAATGGCATGGTGGGTCATCAAAGATGTAGACCCACTGTAGTCCTTGTAGAGATAATGGTATTGGTGGGCCACCAGAGGTGCAGACCCACTGCTGGCCTTGTAGAAATAATGGTACTGGTGAGTCAGCAAAGGTGTAGACCCACTGTAGTCCTTGTAGAAATGGCCAGCAGCCATCTGTTGCGACTGTGCAGGTGCACAATCACCATCGAAGAGTCTTGCGGACAATATAGCAAGTCCATAAACCACCACTTGTGCACTCACAAAGTTTCTGGAATTGTCCTTAGATCCAGCAATGCTGTTATCCAGTCCCTTGCTGAGTTATTAACACACGTGCAAACACTCACAGTCCCAACTTCTCACATATTATCCATATACTATGACCAACAGAAACGTGTGCAGTGAAATGTAACTAACAAGTTAATAATATCATGAACTGGTGACAATTACAATTTTATAACATGAGAATACAATAACAAAGGTACAAAATACATCATTAAAAACATAACACTATAGATAACATTTGTAGTACAGGCTTTACAAAAGAATAGATATAGACATATACATCAGTGTTACAGGAATTATGACATGAGTACATACATAGAAGATCAGAATAACTTGCGAAACATCAACTTCACACATGAGCATTTAAACAGAATGAATAATGTCTAATATCTTTACAAAGTAAATAACATATTATTAATGCCAATTATATTTGAGGATAACAGTATTCCTCATCATAGTGAATGTAGCTTAATATTAAAAGAAGAAAAAATTCTATGAAACTACACAGAGACAGGAAGAAAACAAATACTCAAGGGTACACAAACACATAGTGGGATAACACCAATAGGAAAGGACAGGATTCGTTTTCAGTGTAACATTTGGTACTGCAGTCCAACCCAAAACTTCATATATCTTTCCTCTTATTTCATCCTTTGTTTCCACCAAAAAAATTCTATCTAAGCATGATTTCTGTATTTATATGTTCACACATTTCTTACCTCAACATTTATTTCCAAGAAAATCCTACCTAAACCTGTTTTCTCAATGCATTTCTTCCACTTCATCGCAACTCATTCTCTTAGAGGCTACCCCCTCTTAAGCTAACTTAAATCTACTGAGCTCAGATGCTAAACTAAGGGACGAGGCAATGCAGCAGCACAAAATAAGTAACACAAACAGCAATGACCAAAAAATTGGAAAATTGCAAAGCAAGCTACAGTAAATCTAAATTAACAGATAAAATGCAAAATTACAACTAATATGAGCCAATGTGCAGCAACATGAAAAATCAATGAGTAGTAAAATTGGCTTAGCAGAGTAACACAAATTAAAGTTCAGTAGCACTACGCCTGGCAAACAGCAGCTTATATCTAAACATGACATAGCTCAAGCAGAAAAAATATTACAGTAAAGATAACAATGCAGATAAGGGAAATGTATATTCACATCTTAATATCTATGTAATTAAAGTGGTGCACCATAACAAATTATTGTAAAAAAAAATATTACCATGTACTTGAAAAGAAAATTATGTGTTACTGTTACTAGTTCCTTCTTCTTGTTCTTTCCTTTCCAAGTGCTCCTTTTTTAAAGAATGTGGATCATAAAATAATTATTTAATAGATCTGTTGACAGAAAGTGTTCACATTAGTAAATGCATTTCATTTTATAAAAGCAATGCTGCAACACAGCTGGAAAACAGGTGTCAAATGAAATAAGCAACTATGAAAATCATTCAATAGTCATGTGGCATTTCGTAAGTCAGTAGCACTCAGCTCTCGGAGAAAGACACTTGTCATAACCAGGTGTGCAGATGTACGAATATTTCCCATCAATTCATAAGCATTTCGGTAATTAGCACAAAGTGCGAGTAATCATATGTTTTCAAGTAACGAGGGTGTCGCATTAGCGATGAAAGGCACACCCTAATGGCTTGTTCTCCAGGTGTTTGACACAGCTGTGTGCCCACAACGCATTACAAAAATCATATGTTTTCAAGTAACGAGAGTGTCGCATTAGCGATGCCCTCTACAAAGGAATGTCAACAGCGAGTTTAATGGCCTCCCTTTTCTTATTTCTCCACCTCTGTCTCTGAAAGGCACTAATGGCTTGTTCTCCACGCGTTTGTCGCGCAGCTGGGTGCCCATGACGCATTATGTGCAGGTGGTCACTTAACTTTCTTACAGAAATATTTACGACAGCAGTTTCCGCTACAGTGTCAGTCTCATATAAAAATATTTCACAGGTCAAGAATTTGCGTTACAAATCTGTAGAAAGAAAATCCTATAAATATAAGTGTCCAAATAAAATATTCGTCAGCATTGTGATACAGTCACACATTTCATAACTCTTAAAGTACGTTTCTTGGTTTCCAACATCCTGTTTCACAAGTCAAGAGTCCCTACCCACTATTCATTACTCCTTACCTTATTACACATATACGTATCCATCGACACTCGTCAATATTTCGTCATTATAAATATGAAGCATAATCAAATAACTCATATAGCCTCAGCCTATTAATCGTAAACATACCTGAGCAGCATAATACACATCGTCGTCGTAAAAATAACATCATAACACCTCAGTCAAATCTCAAAATCGTCGTAGCTTCCTCCAATAATTAAAAAAAATTCTCTGCTCATGTCAAAAGTGTCATCTGCCTCAAACGTACTTTAAAATCATGCTCCCTTACCAAATATATCATTCAAAGCTCTCATAGTATCACAATGGTTCCGAAAAAATGTGAAGAGTTCACACAGTACAGACAAAATACAATTTCGTAAGTGTGAAGTAATCCAACTCTGTAATTGCGTAAACATATGTCACTGATGTAATAAAAAAGTTTATCTCTCAGTTACATGATCAGATAGCTGTGTAATTTGTGTGTTAGAGAAAATATGGTACCGATGTGTAAAGTTGTATAAGCAAATACCATATTAGCTAGGGTTCCTTGTGGTTGCCACACACATGGTACACAAAGTAGGCGTGTACCCCCCTGAGGATTTATGCAATTATACCCTCAGGTGTTACAGATTACAGCAATGGAATGAAATGTATCACAGAAAACCTTTGTATCATTGTACTCCAAATATCTTTAAAAATAAATGTTTTAAGTACAAAATTAATCACTCAAATGCGTGTCCTGTAGCGCTAAATGTGCGTCTTGTTGCAACATAATCTCTGTGGAAGTGTCGTAGTTATCGTCCTCCGAAAGCTAAGTTCTGCAGAAGTCAATGTACTTACCTCATAATACACAAAAGTGAAATGCTTTGCGTATAAATGTCTTAGTTATTACGCTTATTGCCGTGATGAGGAAAGTACTGTGCTGTAACGTATTGTTGTGCTACGGAAAAGGCAATCTCATTGTAGCTATACCACAAAAGTTACTACTATAACATGTTTTACTTTCCAGAATAAAACAGAAAACTGTGCAGATATAAAACAGATACACCGCAAAAGCAACATTGTAAATTGTCACTCATTAGTAGCGTCGTGATAAAAATCGTGTAGCTGTCACATAAACTAACCTCTGTGTCATCTGGTATCTCTCAGAAAGCACATTAAATTCAGAATGTATTTTCAAATAAACCAAAATGTTGCATTAAAATCTCATTAGCAGTACTGGTAAATGTTCTAAGTATGTGAGCCTTATAGTCGTTACGTAATTGTGCAACAAACAAGCAAGAATGTACACACACAATAACACTGTGACGTCTGTTCACTATAACAATGCATTCGTCATTTCTGTTTAAATAAGTTCTCTTGGTTCTTGATTGGATATTTAACTTCAAACATTGTTGTATGTTAACAGATTCTAAGTCTGACAAAGCATATTAGTAATGTGAAGCGAAAAATTTTATGACAAAGACTAAGTTAAAAAGCAGATTATCTTTCAATAAACGGTTTTACATGTGAAATGTGGTGTAAACCTTTACTCTTCCTAGTACGCAGAGTTTCAACTTCAACGCAATTATCATGTGGTATACGTCGGATTCTGTAAGGTCCATTGTAAACTAGAAAGAATTTGTGACTCAAGTGTTTCTTCTTATGTGACAATGAATGAGCTTTAATGAGAACTTTTTGACCAATATACAACTTCTTTGCATTTGCTTTACCGTGTAGTTTTCTCCTTTTGTCTGCTGCAGATTTTATATTTTTAAGAGCCAAATCAATTATGTCTTTGTGTCGAAGTTTACGTGTATTTGGGAAAGGTACAAGCTCTCTGATTCTGTTCGGTGGTTCTTCATTCTTTAGTACAAGAGTAGGTGGTAAAGCAGTGGAATCATGAGGCATTTCATTCAGCACATTTTGAAATAAGTGTAAATATCTGTCCCAATGCTGATGCTTTCTGTGACAATAAAGTCTGCAAAGCTTATTGATTTCTTTCATAATCCGTTCGGAAGGGTTACAATGTGGTGAGTACAATGAAATAAAAACAGGTTTGATTTTATGGTTGCGAAGCATGCGTGACCAAACAGCAGATCTGAATTGCGGTCCGTTATCTGAAATGACTTTACTAACGTGTCCAACTTCACGTAAGAAATTTTTAACAAAGGCATTGGATACAGACCGTCCAGTGGCTTTACGTAACGGAGTGAAAGAAACAAATTTTGAAGTAAGTTCAACAGCGACTAGAACGTACGAAAATCCATTGGATGTTCTGACAAGCGGTCCCAAGAGATCAACAGCCGCAAATTCTTTTAATTTAGAAGGAATAATAGGAAAAAACGGAGCACGATGTGAGACAGTAGATGGTTTCGCCTTTTGACAAAGTTTACAAATAGACAAGACTCTTCGAATTCTTTTTTCCATATTGTTAAAATAACAAGTCGTTCGAAGAATATGATAACATTTTCGTGGACCAAAATGTGCGTAGCTGAAATGAATGTACCAAATGAGCTTATTAACAAAATCGTCTGGAATGCAAAGTACCCATAGCTTGTCATCAACAGTGCAGCGTTTGAAGAGTATGTTGTTTCTAACCAGGTAATAATGCCGAATCTGTGTGTGTGTCTTTTCATGCCATTTGCTCTTGATGTCCTTCCAAATCGGATCTTTATCTTGTTCATGAGCAATGTCCTTTAATGATGTGGTGATGAAGTTTTCAAAGGCGACTTTCTGAATGTAAAGAATACTGAAATTTTTCTCGAGGTTGCCTTCTGTGTTACTTTTCTCAGAGCCACCTGGCGCACGTGGGTGCCTGCGGCGCGAGTCATTGTCTGTCTCTTTGTTGGCGCTCGTCGTTACTGGGATTAGGAGACCTAACTTCTACAAATTCACCTGCCGAGAGGGCCCAGCTCTGTTAGAGTCCCGCCAGTTCTGATGAAATTGACGCCTGTCGTTATGATCATATCGTCTGTCGTCATGTCGGTAGATTCTGTAGTTTCTTCCTTGTCGGTCATGTGGTGGAGAATTTCTCCCTGAATCGTAACTCCGCGCTGAACTGTTGCGTCTGAAGTTATTCTGTCTCCCCCGGTAATAATTGTTTTGGTTCCCATATTGTCTGTTTCTCTGATTGTCTCTGTGATAGTCATTACTACGGAAATGCGATCTTTCTCTGTAACTATTATTACTCTGACAACGGTTGTCGTACGGGTGGTGTCTATTTTGGTCACGATTTGCGTTGTAAGAATAGACCAGTCGTGTCTGGTTATTGTTTCTGTCGTCACGGAATTGTGACGGATGTGACATGTAATTGTTGTGTCCTTGTTTTCGCGTTCCGCGATTGTCAGTGTCACTTTCCAGTTCTTGTAACAGTCCCTGAAAAGCTTCAATGTCGTCTTTGCAACGTCCTGCCAAAATAATATGTCGTAAATGTTCAGGTAATTTGATTAAGCAAATGCGGATGAGTTCTGAGGGGCTGTATGGGTTTGTCAGGTACTGATTCTTGTGCAACATGTCTTCAAAATATTTCACAAGACTGGAGAATTCAGATTGTTCGAAATGTTTCATCATTATGATGCCATGTTTTACGCGGTCTTGTGTGGCTTGAGACCAATATGCTGAGAGGAAGGCATGGTAAAACTCTCCTTCACTGTGGCAATCGTGAATTACCGATCGCATTCTTACAGCTGGTTCATTCTCTAAGTAGCCACACATAAATTCTAATCTGTGTTCTAACGACCAGTTGGGAGGAAAACAATGAGAGAATTGATGGAGCCATGCTTGTGGATGAATGTCGTTGCCAGAATTCTTAAATGTTTTGAATTTACGTGTAGTAATGAACAGCTTATAGTCAAAATCATCATGTCGGCGAGTCGCATATCGGTCATTGTTAGGTCGTGTCGGCCGTTCCATATCAAAATTCGGTGCACATTGCCAATTTCTTTCATAACTTCCGAAATGCCCTGTGTTATTATTTTGTGGCTGTTCCGTATTTCTGTGTCCCTCTTCCCGTATTGGGGCGCGAGTATCCTCTGAAATACGTAATTCTTGAATTACCTGTGTCAGCTGATCTTGTACTTCCCGGATTTCTCTTTTGTACTGTGTATTGATTTGATTTTGATTCTGTTTGAATTTTCTAATTTGTTCATACTCTTCTGTGTCAGTGAAGGCTACAGGTCTTGTGTCATTCAGATCATCATCTACCTTTGTAGATAAGTTAGTGACCTGATCCGAAAGTTCGGCTACTTTCTCCGATAGTGAACACATTTCCTCAGTGTGTTTTTCTGAACCAAGTTTCAGAGTGTCCATTTGTGCTGAAATCGAATCTACTGTGTCCTTTAAGTTTTCCTGAGTTTTTGCAAGTTGCGTAACCGAATCGGTAGATGCAACTGAGTCAATTTTAGCCCACAAGGTCTCATGATTTTCATGAACAATGGTTTGCAGTTCTTTTATGGCTGCTTCGTGATTCTGTAATGCATTTTCATGCCGCGAAAAAATAGGTTGAAAATGCTCTCAAATTTGTGTTTTTACGTCATTACAGACTTTTTGACATTTCGATTCAATGTTATGTAACTCAGTAGTTAAATCTTCACGTGTTCGTTCAAGTGTGGTGTCTAACTTTTGAAGATTTTGTTCCATTGTGTCTAACTTTTTAAGATTTTGTTCGACTGTATCTAACTTTTGAAGATTTTGCTGTGTTTGTCTCTGATTTTGTTCCATTGTGTCTAACTGTTGCTGTGTTTGTCTCTGATGTTGTACCATTGTGTCTAACTTTTCAAGCTTTTGTCCCATTTGTTGCATTAATTGTAATAAAAATGCACTGGTGTCTGAAACATGTTCCTCAGTGCTTTTCGGCAGTGAATTTGCACCGGAAACATTCACATTTTGACAAGAAGAAAATGTGTCTTGACTTATTTGAGAAAACGGTGAGGATCCAAAACCTGAATCTACAGTATTTGCGAGATCGTGTCGTGTCATTTCGGCTTCCTGAGGCGAGCTATTGCCGACCGATCGATCGATAATGCTTCCCTCTTCACTAATTGTTTCACTGTCCACGCCATTGTTTGACGCCCGCTCCATTTCCCTGTGCACAGTTACCAAATTACTACTTTGAACATTAGTAAATTCATTACTCGGCGGCGCTGATAAGCTACGCTCGTCGTCACTATTATTTCTCAGTTTAGTTTGGAGCCTAGTGTTACGTTTTTCACACGCCATAATAGTCACAATATTTCACACGATAACACAGAAAAGCACAATTTGAAGTGCAAAAATAGGAGAACACATTAACATAGCACTGAAAATAATATGTAGTTAATTGCAAGCGTAGCTGCGAAATACTTGGTGCAAATCTACATGCATGCCACAACTGTTTTACTGTACAACAATGAAAGGCTACAACTACAAAGGAGATTCTCTCTACAATTACGCGCTAGCAATAAACAAAAGCTACACTAAATACACAAACTACAAGAAAAAAAAATCAGAAGATTCCAGTGAGGTATCCAGGCAGGGTCGCCATATGCAACGTCCCCTTTTTAACAATTATACACGACTGACGACTGTCCTTAAACTGACACAAAATATTTTTAGCGCAACGCAATCTGACTATCAAAGATCCCTGCAAAAGAATGGCCCTGACTAACATTAAACTATACCTTTCACAAATCACTTACCTCACAAAAATCTTCGCTGCTCAAGCTACTGCAATACAGCGAGCGCCACTACTGCCAGCTAAATAAAAGATTCAAACTATGGAAGGCACTAACTACTGATAGGGATAGTTAGCAAATGAAAGATATTAATAGAGAACAAACAATGTATTTACCTTAATATCATCACAAGTCATAATATATATATCAGTTCATGACAAATTACAAATCTCCGCCATCTCTCTCCCCACATCCACCACTGCTGGCGGCTCACCTCCAACTGCGCAATGCTACGCGCTGTTCACATCCAGCTGCCGCTGCCCAACACTACAATGGCAGACAACAATGCAAACTAGCCACAGACTGCACACAGCACAGCCAGTGATTTTCATATTGAGCGCTACGTAACGTTGCCAATAAGAAAACATAAACAGCCTACTTACATAGAGAAAACATAAACAGCCTACTTACACCCTGCTACACACCAACATCGCATGTTTCACGAAAGAAACCGTCTTCTGATTAAAGGTACAAGATGGTGCACGACTAACGAATGGATTAACCCAGGACCGGCCAGAAATTCTGCACACGTGCGGGGCGCTGCACATGTGCAACTTTCTGGTCACAATGTGCACACTTACCAAAAGCGTAAACAGTGTACCTCTCAAAGCACAAATGTCTCCGCTTCGCTTTATCCACTAGCTGGGATACACTGTACCTGGGGCAATCTCGTGCTCTTTTCACAGTGTGCAATGCAACCAATGGGAGGTATCGTGCTATTCCATCGTCATATCAACAAGTGTCACCCCTCTAAAACAGAACATAAAATATAAATGGTGCGTAAACATGCAGGACTGGTTTCACGCCTACGTTAGGTGCCTAAATACCCTTCGTAACAAAGGTATCAAACATGTCTCTCAGTAATTGAAGGATAATTTTTAAGCATGTTAAGTATACCTTGAATAACCGTCTTAATACCAAATCTTTTTAGATGACAATGGTTACCTATGTAACACGGAGCAGGATGAAGTACTGCTAGTAAACAAAAATTTTAAATCGGAAAAAGAAATAAATCCGAAACATATTTATCATTTGTGATGAGCTAATGTCGGGCACAGAAACACGGCACACTGATATACGCAAGCAAAAAATGGTTCAAATGCCTCTGAGCACTATGGGACTTAACATCTAAGGTCATCATTAGTTCCCTAGAACTTAGAACTACTTAAACCTAACTAACCTAAGGACATCACACACATCCATGCCCGAGGCGGGATTCGAACCTCCGACCGCAGCGGTCGCGCGGTTCCGGACTGAAGCGCCTAGAACCGCTCGGTCACACCGGCCGGCATACGCAAGCAGTCGCGAAGGTTTTCGTCACCAATACTCGACCGAAACTTTATTCATTTTCATTGTGGAGAAAAATCTTTCACACATATAAGTAGATCCGAACATGGGCATAACTCTTATAGCTTTGTGATGCAGGCGTGGAAATTCTTGCTGTGGAAAGTTTCCGTGTAGTTCTTTTGCCCTTTGTACTGCGAAGAACTTGTCCTTTAGCTCTGAACTGCACTGCAGGTCGATCGATTCCATCTGTAGATGATTCGGAGCATCTTCATCTGATGCTGAAAACGGCCGTGCAAAGCAACGAATGATAGCAAAATCACTCGTAACATCTGCAAATCGTGCTTGACATTGCTCCTTAATTTTTACAATTATTGACACGTATTCTTTAAATCTAGCACTTCCCTGAACCAAAGCAAGGGTAAGGAAATGTGCAGTGTTTTCAGACAATAGTTTACTCTCCCAAAGAGCATGCTTCCTTTCAAAAGCATTTACTTTTTCCAACATGTCAGAAGTGAAATTATTTTAACCTTGCAAACTGATTTCCAGGCTGTTCGTATGAGACATAATGTTCAAGAGAAATGCAAGGTCTGATATCCAGCGCGGATCTTCTAATTTCGATTTACTGTTTCTCTGCTCGTATAAGAAATGTACTACGGCCAAAAGTAAGTAAAAATATCTTGTCAACATTTTACCTCGACTGAGCCAGCGAACTTCGGTAAATGGCTCTGAGCACTATGGGACTGAGATCATCAGTCCCCTAGAACTTAGAACTACTTTTAATCCTAACTAACCTAAGGACCTAAGGACATCACACACATCCATTCCCGAGGCAGGATTCGAACCTGCGGAACTTCGGTATAGTATACTATCTGGCTGTACAACCGATTTCTCAAAAAAGTGCCGAAAATGCTGATGCTTAAGCACATGTGTTTTCAGATAGTTTAAAGTATGCACAATAATTTGCATGACGTTTCCTGAAGTTACTGATTTTGCGCAAAGTGCCTCTCGATGCACAACGCAGTAAATTAAATACAACGTCTCTTCTCTGCGTCCTAGCTTTTTGCGCATCAGTGCTATGAGTCCTCTCTGACAGCTTTGCATTGCCCGTGCTCCATCCGTGGTCCCTGACGTTAACCGAGTGCAATACATACCGATACCATCACTACCTGAGCTGTATCTGTTGCTTCATCCAACGCAACAGAGAAAGCAACAAAGTCCTTAGCCTTATTTATCAACTGCCTATGCACATCGCCGGCCATAACACTTATAAAAATGGTTCAAATGGTTCTGAGCACTATGGGACTTAACTTCTGAGGTCATCAGTCCCATAGAACTTAAAACTGCTTAAACCTAGCTAACCTAAGGACATCACACACATCCATGCCCGAGGCAGGATTCGAACCTGCGACCGCAGCGGTCGCGAGGTTCCAGACTGTAGCGCCTGGAGCCACTCGGCCAGTCCGGCCAGCCATAACACTGTGTCGTGTCACTGTTTGTTTGAAAAGGACGATTTCTTGAAAACTGCTAACGTTCGTGGAACACAAAAGACCTGCAGCATTAAGTGACAACCTTTTACAAACTCCCCTTGGGAAAAAGGTTTCCCGGATCTTGCTACTATTAATGCAATTTTTTGCAGGTGTACTATGACTGTCATTCTGGGAAATTGAAAACAGTACTTTGTACAGTAAAATAGATAGGAATGTAACACAAGAAACGAAGAGTTCAAGGAGTATCACTTATTATAACTTACAATGAAAACTTGCTGAAATGCCTCATCCATTTTCTTAAGCGCACTTAAATTGGCTTGACTTTCTTCACTATTCAGTGCACTAAACTCGTGTTTATGAAATAACTTGTGAAGTGTTTCAGTCTTGAACCTGCGCTGGCCACCTATTATTCGGCGGCACAGCAAACACCGTGAGGTTTCACTTACTGCTGTAAAGAAGAATTGCAGTTCCCAGTCGTATTTAAACGACTAAAAATACTTATCTCCCGTTCTTTGCTTTCTTCGCAACACTCACTCAGTACGTCTCACGCAAGGCTAAAGTCGCCAGAGAGAAGCAAATCTGGATGTGCTTCGGTCCTCGTCCTCCCGGCAGCGCGTAAACAAGGAAGCGGAACCGTGGCCGCTCATTTGGTATACGTGTATAGTCACAGATGTAGCTGTTCCACTTTGCCCGCCGGCTGAGATGTGTGCACCAGTACCGCACTTCCGTACTTTTGCACAGTATGTAGCATTTGGCCGGCCCTGGCTTAATCGAACACATGTTACATAACTAGTTTTCAAAATAAGTAAATAAATAATAAATAAATTCGGGCATCCAGCCACATCAAGTAGTTAAAATCCCACGAGCTTTTGACCGAGTTCTCCTATTTCATTCACAATTGGTAAATGACTGCCATATCGCCGTGGCTCGCCGTTACGTAACCGCGCTGCTGGCTATGACGTCACTGATGCACGCTTCCTCGCCTAATATCGTAATACTTTCCTCCCGCGTCCGACGCGCCGACTTCGACCTCGCGATAGCTGGTTCGAGGCTGTGTTCGGCTGCAACATGCCGCCCTTATCGATGGTGTTTTCAAATATTTTTATTTCTACGGCTTCTTTTATAGCGCTGTCCGAAAATCCTCTCATCTTCATAATGACCTCTCATCTTCATAATGACAGATGTTTCGTCGATCGCAATCCGGAGTCGGTTTTTTGAAGCATGTTCTGCCATGGCTGATATTTCCAGATAGCCTAGGCGTAAGCACCTCTCGTGTTACGTCTGGGGTTGCTCCACATGGCGTAATGTTTCTACATCTACATCTACATTTACATCTACATTTATACTCCGCAAGTCACCCAACGGTGTGTGGCGGAGGGCACTTTACGTGCCACTGTCATTACCTCCCTTTCCTGTTCCAGTCGCGTATGGTTCGCGGGAAGAACGACTGTCTGAAAGCCTCCGTGCGCGCTCTAATCTCTCTAATTTTACATTCGTGATCTTCTCGGGAGGTATAAGTAGGTGGAAGCAATATATTCGATACCTCATCCAGAAACGCACCCTCTCGCAACCTGGCGAGCAAGCTACACCGCGATGCAGAGCGCCTCTCTTTCAGAGTCTGCCACTTGAGTTTATTAAACATCTCCGTAACGCTATCACGGTTACCAAATAACCCTGTGACGAAACGCGCCGCTCTTCTTTGGATCTTCTCTATCTCCTCCGTCAAACCGATCTGGTACGGATCCCACACTGATGAGCAATACTCAAGTATAGGTCGAACGAGTGTTTTGTAAGCCACCTCCTTTGTTGATGGACTACATTTTCTAAGCACTCTCCCAATGAATCTCAACCTGGTACCCGCCTTACCAACAATTAATTTTATATGATCATTCCACTTCAAATCGTTCCGCACGCATACGCCCAGATATTTTACAGAAGTAACTGCTACCAGTGTTTGTTCCGCTATCATATAATCATACAATAAAGGATCCTTCTTTCTATGTATTCGCAATACATTACATTTGTCTATGTTAAGGGTCAGTTGCCACTCCCTGCACCAAGTGCCTATCCGCTGCAGATCTTCCTGCATTTCGCTACAATTTTCTAATGCTGCAACTTCTCTGTATACCACAGCATCATCCGCGAAAAGCCGCATGGAACTTCCGACACTATCTACCAGGTCATTTATATATATTGTGAAAAGCAATGGTCCCATAACACTCCCCTGTGGCACGCCAGAGGTTACTTTAACGTCTGTAGACGTCTCTCCATTGATAACAACATGCTGTGTTCTGTTTGCTAAAAACTCTTCAATCCAGCCACACAGCTGGTCTGATATTCCGTAGGCTCTTACTTTGTTTATCAGGCGACAGTGCGGAACTGTATCGAACGCCTTCCGGAAGTCAAGAAAAATAGCATCTACCTGGGAGCCTGTATCTAATATTTTCTGGGTCTCATGAACAAATAAAGCGAGTTGGGTCTCTCACGATCGCTGTTTCCGGAATCCATGTTGATTCCTACATAGTAGATTCTGGGTTTCCAAAAACGACATGATACTCGAGCAAAAAACATGTTCTAAAATTCTACAACAGATCGACGTCAGAGATATAGGTCTATAGTTTTGCGCATCTGCTCGACGACCCTTCTTGAAGACTGGGACTATCTGTGCTCTTTTCCAATCATTTGGAACCCTCCGTTCCTCTAGAGACTTGCGGTACACGGCTGTTAGAAGGGGGGCAAGTTCTTTCGCGTACTCTGTGTAGAATCGAATTGGTATCCCGTCAGGTCCAGTGGACTTTCCTCTATTGAGTGATTCCAGTTGCTTTTCTATTCCTTGGACACTTATTTCGATGTCAGCCATTTTTTCGTTTGTGCGAGGATTTAGAGAAGGAACTGCAGTGCGGTCTTCCTCTGTGAAACAGCTTTGGAAAAAGGTGTTTAGTATTTCAGCTTTACGCGTGTCATCCTCTGTTTCAATGCCATCATCATCCCGTAGAGTCTGGATGTGCTGTTTCGAGCCACTTACTGATTTAACGTAAGACCAGAACTTCCTAGGATTTTCTGTCAAGTCGGTACATAGAATTTTACTTTCGAATTCACTGAACGCTTCATGCATAGCCCTCCTTACGCTAACTTTGACATCGTTTAGCTTTTGTTTGTCTGAGAGGTTTTGGCTGCGTTTAAACTTGGAGTGGAGCTCTCTTTGCTTTCGCAGTAGTTTCCTAACTTTGTTGTTGTACCACGGTGGGTTTTTCCCGTCCCTCACAGTTTTACTCGGCACGTACCTGTCTAAAACGCATTTTGCGATTGCCTTGAACTTTTTCCATAAACACTCAACATTGTCAGTGTCGGAACAGAAATTTTCGTTTTGATCTTTTAGGTAGTCTGAAATCTGCCTTCTATTACTCTTGCTAAACAGATAAACCTTCCTCCCTTTTTTTATATTCCTATTAACTTCCATATTCAGGGATGCTGCAACGGCCTTATGATCACTGATTCCCTGTTCTGTACATACAGAGTCGAAAAGTTCGGGTCTGTTTGTTATCAGTAGGTCTAAGATGTTATCTCCACGAGTCGGTTCTCTGTTTAATTGCTCCAGGTAATTTTCGGATAGTGCACTCAGTATAATGTCACTCGATGCTCTGTCCCTACCAACCGTCCTAAACATCTGAGTGTCCCAGTCTATATCTGGTAAATTGAAATCTCCACCTAAGACTAAAACATGCTGAGAAAATTTATGTGAAATGTATTCCAAATTTTCTCTCAGTTGTTCTGCCACTAATGCTGCTTAGTCGGGAGGTCGGTAAAAGGAGCCAATTATTAACCTAGTTCGGTTGTTGAGTGTAGCCTCCACCCATAATAATTCACAGGAACTATCCACTTCTACTTCACTACAGGATAAACTACTACTAACAGCGACGAACACTTGCAATCTATCCTTTCTAAACACCGTCTGTACCTTTGTAAAAATTTCGGCAGAATTTATCTCTGGCTTAAGTCAGCTTTCTGTACCTATAACGATTTCAGCTTCGGTGCTTTCTATCAGCGCTTGAAGTTCTGGTACTTTACCAACGCAGCTTCGACAGTTGACAATTACAATACCGATTGCTGCTTGGTCCCCGCATGTCCTGACTTTGCCCCGCACCCATTGAGACTGTTGTCCATTCTGTACTTGCCCAAGGCCATCTAACCTAAAAAACCGCCCAGCCCACGCCACACAATCCGTGCTACCCGTGTAGTCGCTTGTTGCGTGTAGTGGACTCCTGACCTATCCAGCGGAACCCGAAACCCCACCACCCTATGGCGCAAGTCGAGGATCTGCAGCCCACACGGTCGCAGAACCGTCTCAGCCTCTGATTCAGACCCTCCACTCGGCTCTGTACCAAAGGTCCACAGTCAGTCCTGTCGACGATGCTGCAGATGGTGAGCTCTGCTTTCATCCCGCTAGCGAGACTGGCAGTCTTCACCAAATCAGATAGCCGCCGGAAGTCAGAGAGGATTTCCTCCCATCCATAGCGACACACATCATTGGTGCCGACATGAGCGACCACCTGCAGATGGGTGCACCCTGTACCCTTCATGGCATCCGGAAGGACCCTTTCCACATCTGGAATGACTCCCCCCGGTATGCACACGGAGTGCACATTGGTTTTCTTCCCCTCTCTTGCTGCCATTTCCCTAGGGGGCCCCATTACGCGCCTGACGTTGGAGCTCCCAACTACCAGTAAGCCCACCCTCTGCGACTGCCCGGATCTTGCAGACTGAGGGGCAACCTGTGGAACAGGACAAGCAGCCATGTCAGGCCGAAGATCAGTATCAGCCTGAGACAGAACCTGAAACCGGTTCGTCAGACAAACTGGAGAGGCTTTCCGTTCAGCCCTCCGGAATGTCTTTCGCCCCCTGCCACACCTTGAGACGACCTCCCACTCTACCACAGGTGAGGGATCAGCCTCAATGCGGGCAGTATCCCGGGCAACCACAGTCGTAGTCCGATCAGGGGATGCGTGGGACGAGCTGGCCGTCCCCGACAAACCCCCATCCGGACCCCCACAGTGATGCCCATTGGCAACAGCCTCAAGCTGTGTGACCGAAGCGAACACTGCCTGAAGCTGGGAGCGAAGGGATGCCAACTCAGCCTGCATCCGAACACAGCAGTTGCAGTCCCTATCCATGCTAAAAACTGTTTTGCAAAGAACGTCTGAACTAATCTACAGAGAGCGCAAACAAATCGACAAAATTTAAACGGTTATTAAAATACAAGATTGCCTAGTAAATGCAGTAATGCTGCTACTTGCGCACTGCTGACACTGCTCGGCAGCGGAAGGAGACTACGCGAATTTACACTATTCAGGTACTAAAACGCGATGCTACACTCTCAAATACTATAATACGCCCGAAATTTATGAATTAAACAATGCAAGTACCAAAAACACGCAAAGAAATTAAGAATTAAACTATGTAACAAATGAGTGAGCTAGGAGTATACGACTTGCTGCTGCAGCTGCTTATCCAACGGCGGCAGGGAGCACACTGACTGTGACCACCCGACACTGGCCGTTCAAAACAAAAACAGAAGACAAACGACTACGCGAATTTACACTATTCAGGTACTAAAACGCGATGCTACAACTCTCAAATACTATAATACGCACGAAATTTATTACTTAAACAATGCAAGTACCAAAAACACGCAAAGAAATTAAGAATTAAACTATGTAACAAATGAGTGAGCTAGGAGTATACGACTTGCTGCTGCAGCTGCTTATCCAACGGCGGCAGGGAGCACACTGACTGTGACCACCCGACACTGGCCGTTCAAAACAAAAAAAAAGACAAACGACTACGCGAATTTACACTATTCAGGTACTAAAACGCGATGCTACAACTCTCAAATACTATAATACGCCCGAAATTTATTACTTAAACAATGCAAGTACCAAAAACACGCAAAGAAATTAAGAATTAAACTATGTAACAAATGAGTGAGCTAGGAGTATACGACTTGCTGCTGCAGCTGCTTATCCAACGGCGGCATGGAGCCCGACGTAGTAGCAGCCACGCTGACGGGTATCTTGTACACTCCAGACGTTCTGAGCCCTAGATCATCCTTCACAGGCCTCATAAACTGTCGTATTTTTCCTGAGGGTCTGAACACTGATGAAATGTTGTGTGTCTTCAGGAACCGGGTAATATTTGCCGACACTCCCCCACCGAAAGGCAAAAACGCAAATTTCTTGCTCTCTTCTTCTGTGGTGTTTCTCCTGCGCATCCCACCAATAATGGCCTGTGATGCCTAGCGGTGATTGTAAACGTCTTCCCGGAAGACTCTTCGGGGCGGCTTTGTCCTAGTGGCAGGCTTTCGGCGTCCGAGACGACTTAAGCACGAGGTAGGAGGATGTTCAGAACGCAACGCAACGTTCACCACAAACAAATGCTGACCTTTGTGACCCATTACTACACCCAGTATTCACCCCCGATGCAGGCTGAAAGACAGAGCCCAAACAGGAGCCGTCCAAGGAAAACGTGACAAACTGCAACATTCCAGGGAATATGGCTCGGGATGTAACAAATCCAAGAGGCCCCAATATGATGGCCAAGCAAAAATTGCGCTGGACTGCACCCATTAACCGGTGATGCCTTGAACGTGGTTAGAAAGCTACACAGTGCATCAGTGTGGGACAGGGCAGACACAGACTCCCTATTGTGGAGCTTGGAAGTTCGCGCGCATTTCTCCACCTCTGAGTTAGAAGCTGGGTGAAGCAGGGCGGGAGTCAGATGCACGATACTGTTGCGAATGCAGAAATCTTCAAACTCTCGTGACACAAATTGGCGACGGTTATGAGACAGGTAGGTCTGGGGCTGGCCATCGATAGAAAAAATGACTGACATTGCATGAATAGTTACAGTCAACATCGTGGAGGACTGTTTGGCTACGTACAGAAAATTGGAAAATGCATCACAAGCAATAATTACATGACTCCCAAAAATGGGCCTGCGAAGTCAAAGTGCACCCTGTCCCAAGGGTGCTCCAGGTCTGGACAAGGAGAAAACTGACGCAGTGGTGCAGCCTGGTTCTGTGCACAGGCAGCGCAAGCACACACAAAATTTTCGGTGTTGAAGTCGGACGCTGGCCAATAGACGTATCACGTGCCAAACCCTTCATAAGGGTCATCCCCCATTGTGAAGCATACAACAGATGGAGTACGTGTGGAAGCAACACCAGATGGATGACTACTTAACGGCTTTGATACTCTGTGGACATCATGAGGCCCCTGGGCAATGTTGATCTCGTAGTAGGAAGAATGTATGCCACACCGAATCTTCTCTTGAAAGATCGTGCTCGGGCCATCTCATCAGGACTGCTATGTGCAGGAATGTTTGTTGGAAGGTATCGTCCAGTGCGTGAGGTTCCTGTTGATCCAACTCCAGGTAGGGTCCCAGTGGTAACTACAATAGTGCACTGTCAGCATGCTGAGTGATGGACCAGTAACAAATATCGATCAGCTGATCGATTAACGACCCCTACCCGCTACGGGCCAAGGGATATTATACTCCGTCCCGTTCTGTGGTCTTCCTCCTGGGTGAAACAAGGGGGTGTATGCGCTCTCGGTACCAATCCTTGTCCTTCACTGTGTGAATCACCATCTCATTGTCCTCAAAATGTCTTCCACGAATGGCATCCTTTAATGGCGAATGACAACATAACATCGCTGCAAAATGTCAGGTGTGACAATAATTGCTCAGGAAGAGTGCCTATCTCTGCCATTGGTGCACTGACCTATTCAGTAACTTTGAATAAGCGTCAAACAATGAAGTCAGTTCTCTGTGGACGGTGATGAGCAGGAGCTTTGTTCCACAGAAAAAAACATGAAACTTATCGGAGCTGAAACTGCTATCCAGTGCCTCCTTCTCCATTTGCAAGTAATTACTTTGTGCTGCTGAAAGCTTTTTCGGTACATAGTCGATGGGCTGCTCGGTGCCATCTTGGTTCCGATGTGACAGGATCAGTGCCATATTGGGGCACGTCAAAGCCAAGGTTAACGGCTTACCCAGAGTAAAGGAAGCCAGACAGGAATCGGAGCCCAAACTCTGCTTCAGAACCGTTGACACTCCATACACCTCATGAATCTGATGCCCTTGTAGCAAAGACAAGTTAAGAGAATGGCAGGTGTGTGTGGCCTAGGAGTAAGCTTATCATAATAGGAAATCTTGGCAAAAAAGGACTGGAGCTCTTTCAGGTTCTGGGATACCGGAAGATTGACAATGGCGTTGACATCTTATTCCGTAGGTTCAAGGCCATCTTTATTAAGCACATCTCCCAAAAATCCACATTTAAGGCAAAAAACAACATTTCTTACAATTTGCAACGAAGACCATTTTCCAGAAAGCGTTGGAAGACTGTCAGCAGATGACTTAAATTTCATCAATGTAAGTGACACAACAGGGAATTCCTTAATCAAATGCTCCAAATGTCTTTGATAAATCAATGGGGTAGATGATATCCCAAAGGAAATTTGTTAACCTCAAAGGGAAACTCTATTTAGCTTCTTTTTTCACAGTCCAGTACACCTCCTTCCTATTTTCAAGCTTTATCTGTGTTCATTTTTTGAAGGGCTATCCACAGGGCTATTTTACCGCTAAATATGAGGGGGGGGGGGGGGAGGGGGGGGGCGTATTACGGGGAGTTGCCCTCGTTGTAAGAAATACTGAGAAACGGCGTCCAATGGCAACTGCAGGTACTCGTATATTCATGCAAGTTAATGCAGGGAAAGTACTGACCGTTTTGCTACATTTACCAATACAAACTCCTCCGGACGCAGGATGGGACATGAGTCTGTGACACACTCACACATACTGTGTGAAATCGCTGCAACGACGCAAAGTGCTATTTGAATTCACCAAAGGGGTGGCACACTGACTAGACGAAATAGGAGAAACGAGTTCCTGCCAATGTTTTAACTCGGCCTTAACCTTGTCATGCATGGTGAAGAGAATGGGACGGTGTCCACAAAATTTAGGTACTGCCGACTGCTTAAGAGAGGTATGATCCCGGAAGTTTTGGACCGCCTCTAGCTTTCTCAAACACATGGTTGTACAGCCTTAATAGAGAGTCTATATTTTTGAAAGGGACTGGTTGGGAAGCTAAACTGGTTGTATCAGTGAGCTGGAATTCAAAAACTGAATAGACGCCTATCCAAAAATATTTTGCGCCAACAATTAACTTACCACTAACAGCGTATAAGTTGCCATTTTACATCTTATAACTTGCTGAGACGGAGTATCGTCCACACACTGGAATACACTGGTTACTAAGGTACTGCATGACATAGATGTAGTTCCAACTCAAAGCAGTTCAAGAACCTGTGCATGTCTAAGCGAATTAGGCTGACCGATTTCCTCTCATGTCTACCTGGAACTCAGTCGGTCCCTCGTCCATGACGAACGTCAGCTGTTAACACTATTGTTGAGTAATGAAGACAGCCTCCGAGTTCAGAGAAAACACTAGGGCCTCTGTCGACCATCACGTGTTTCGCTGATTGTCGCAAACTGGTGCCAAATGGCCTACTTTTCGGGTATGCCATAGATGGCGTCTATGTGGTGGCATTCCTGTCGGTGCAGGACTGTCAGCTTGCTCACTGAACGGAAACAGATGCAGAAGAAGAACAACATCGAGAGCTCGGCGAGTACAGGTAAGTCGAAGAGTCATGATCCCCACTCTCAATGTTTGTTGACTAGCGCCATGGCGTCATTGCATGGGAATTATCAATGGCTTCGTTATACGGCGGTTCAATAGAAGGTGGGGTCGCCTGGCGAAGTCCATGGAGCAGCGCGGGCTGCTTACCATTCATATCTAACTTCCCGTCTGCCAGTTGTCGCAAAGGTCGTCCCTGGCAGCTGCTGTAAGTGTATGTGATTCGGGAATCTGAGTAACTTCTACATCTACATCTACATCTACATCTACATCTACATCTACATACACACCCCACAATCCACCATACGGTGCGTGGCGGAGGGTACCTCGTACCACAAATAGCATCTTCTCTCCCTGTTCCACTCCCAAACAGAATGAGGGAAAAATGACTGCCTATATGTCTCTGTACGAGCCCTAATCTCTCTTATCTTATCTTTGTGGTCTTTCCGCAAAATGTAAGTTGGCGGCAGTAAAACGAAGGGACTGACAAGGCCAATGCCCTAGTTTGGACCTTAGTGGTGGGTGCTAACGGAATGAGTCCGCATATAAGGTATAGCGATGGTGACACTCAAACCAACACTTGAGAGAGAAGCCTTGCAGGCGGACGATCCAGGTCACACAAAACTGTCCAATGCGCTTGTGGTGCTGGTTAAACTCCAACCATACTACCAAGACCTGGGTTTGATGTCCAGAATCAACTGGCAGAGTTCCTCAGAGATAAGTTTCTCAGGCTTGATGAAGGATTTCAGATTTTGCACAATTTCGTACAACTCATCTCTGCTGGACAATAACAACGTGGCCTTATCGGCTAAATCGATGCTACATCTTACCTGGAAGTTTAGCAAGAACCGGCGCAACTAATTCTCTCAGCATTTTGTAGATTCGTTGAAACCGGCGAACGGTATTGGGGGCAGCAGGGAAGAAGGCTTCTTTGCAAGTGTTTGGCCCGCCATTGGCGTAGTGAGAGAACAGATCACTTTCACATTCCATATGAGCAACTCCTGCACTTGCCCTGCTGCGGATGTAGTTACTTCTTGAGGTACAACTGTTCTTGCAGCTGTTGAAAATATACGGGTTTATGGTGGGTGCAAATTAACAATGTGAAAAAAATAAAAGCCTTCAATTCGTAAAAAGGTCCACAGTCGCCCGTGAAACCGTCCCGCCGGCACAAACGTCACTACTCTAGCCGACGGTGGTTGCTCGACGTGGAAGCCGGGGAGCTGGACCCTGGAAGAGGAAAAATGTCGATGTTGGGGTGTTCCGTCCCGATACTGGCCACAATGACAGCCGCCAAAGACTGTGTAGTCTTTTGCTTCAAATAACATGGATAACTGAATTCCTTTCTGTCTCCAGCAATCCACAAAGTCAGGCCTGTGTATTCTGGATATGATAAGACGTTGTACTCTTTCTTCAGATATATTATAAATTAATTAATGTTATTCCAATAGCTTCTTTCGTTGATGTGAATGACTGTGTTAATCAGCAAGATCACGTCTCATACGAAAATTTCTTCGGAATTCATTTATATGTTCCTTAATGGAAAATGGATTCCAGTTTCTGCGTAAATGTGGCAAGATTGTTTAGCCTGCCTAGTTGAGAAGAGACTGCCTTTTAACTTCAGATAAATCGTAGGCGTCGTGCAAGAATTGCTTTTTCCGTTTCACGAAAAGAATGACACATCACTTCGTGAAATCTCTGCCAGCCACAGATACTGTTTGACAGCAAGGCTGAGTAACATCTTAATACGAGTGTATCACTCCCTCTTAAAATGTCATTTAATATCTTCAATCAGAACGTAAGATTTGTTACGCTTTAAAACTTGTATGCTCACTTTAAGGTTGAAGCCAGCCGGGATGGCCGAGCGATTCTAGGCGCTACAGTCTGGAACCGCGCGACCGCTACGGTCGCAGGTTCGAATCCTGCCTCGGGCATGGCTGTGTGTGATGTCCTTAGGTTAGTCAGGTTTAAGTAGTTCTAAGTTCTAGGGGCTGATGACCTTAGAAGTTAAGTCCCATAGTGCTCAGAGCCATTTTTTAAGGTTGAACATACAGATTCTATTACTGGAAGCATAGTCCGCGTAAGCCCGCATCTCGTGGTCGTGCGGTAGCGTTCTCGCTTCCCACGCCCTGGTTCCCGGGTTCGATTCCCGGCGGGGTCAGGGATTTTCTCTGCCTCGTGATGGCTGGGTGTTGTGTGCTGTCCTTAGGTTAGTTAGGTTTAAGTAGTTCTAAGTTCTAGGGGACTTATGACCACAGTAGTTGAGTCCCATAGTGCTCAGAGCCATTTGAACCATTTAGTCCGCGTAACCGTAAGGTTCTGACATTACTATTGAGTTACTACCATAATCAAAATTTTAATCCTGCAATTAAATAAACTATTTCACTTTATTGTTCACAGTTAGTCGTTGTAGACATGATAAGATTTTGAGTACCCTAACCTTCCAAACTCCACTTCAGCCTCTTATTCACTTTCAGCCTCTTATTCACTTTCAACATATGTTCTGAGGTACAACGTATTTCAAAATTAACTAGCTCACGAATAACTTCAAAGCAGTGTTTATTGATCAACAAAAGGTTACTATTGAAGACCTATCCTTCCATTAAACGCCCAATCATTGACTTTTAAATGTTATCTCGAAGTACTCCATGTTGCGATAACTTCTGTCGTGTTCTTTGTACTTTTACTACACTACTCAAGAGATGTAGTTATCACACATTTAAATAACACTATTTACCTAACTTAACATACAAACATCATTACATGCTCAATACCTCCTCAGAAACTGATGCGTTCACACATATTCATCTCAAATATCAATGTTTAATAATATGGATAGAAGATTCTGACAATTGTGACACTATGTTCTCGACGTCGCAGAAGGTCGGCGCTCTTGTGGTAAATGACACTCATTGCCGATTTCTGCGTAGGTAGAACACCGCTGGATTACCTACCATGATCTCCCCGTCCGACATGGAACAAACGGAAGAAAAACATTTCAGTACGCACATCATATAAAGAATACATAATAAAATCATGTCTTTTTATGGCCTACCTGTGTCGCTCAAGCGGAAACGCAGGACGGCGCTGTTCTCTAAAATTTGGAGCACCACAATGGGCACGACAGTCTATGGGGAAACAGAGAGTCCGAACACTGCGTAGATATTGGCATAGGGAAGACCATTAAATACGACCAATTCGAATGACTGAAACAACTAGCATGCGGAACAAAGAGTCAGGTCCGTGTTAGTCCATCTCAGCGTAAGAACTGACTGGCCCGGTCTATCTCCGCTGCCAAGTAAACACGTAAGTCAGCTACTCTGCCCATAAGATGCTTCACGAACGGTCCTTGATAGCTTTCTGCACTATTCTGCTGTGAGATCCTTGCAAGCTCATCTGTCTCCATATATGTGTCGGCTGGAGGCAATACTAAACTACATGTGACATAGGAAAGCCTACCACGTTACTTAGTCATTGCTCGTTCGAAGCAGACATTTTTTTCTGCGCCCTGTACAGATTAGGCAAAGTTGCCTTTTCTGGCTCCAATACATGTCTGAACATCGTTTCCTTGAACTTTCCAGATCTCTTGTTTCCTTAAGACTATAGTACAACATTCTTCGTGGGATCCTCTCTTTCGGCATCCTATTAACATGCTTTCTTAAGTCATTTCTTTAGTTTACAATTTGTTTTTCCAGGGAGCTTATTCTAGTTTTTCCCTTATTTTTTCGTTCTCATTTCTTCTTCAAAAGAGTTTAATTGTAGTTTTTCCCTTATTTTTTGTTTGAAATTTTTTCTGAAAAATGTTTAAGAATTTGATTTCGGTAGCCTCTATCCAGGATGTTGCAAAATTACATTCCAACATCTGTTAATTAGATGCAAAAACTTTTGCCCCAACAGATGAAAATTTGTGTCGGATCTGGACTCGAACCCATATTTCGTGATTAACGAAAGCAACTGCCTTAAGCGCCTCGGCTATCTGAGCACGCTTCCATTCCATATTTGCATGGTGTCTGTTCTTTTGGACATGTCCGAAAGAATAGACACCACTCTCTATAATATTCTATGCATTGCTTTTCTCAGATCACATTTACATTTGCTACCTATCATTCTTAGCAATCTTGATGTTGAGCACTTTATACCCCATTATTCGTCTCCCATATATATATCGAATTCAAAGATGCTTATAAATGTATCTCAAGGCTCTTGATGAGTTTTTCTTACAATATTTTTCTCTTCATTTCGTTTTTCCCTATGTATTTCCCCTGCTTCGTCCGTTTGTTGTTGTAACACACGTAGAAGATCTATTTTCGTGTCTCTTATTGCGTTTGAAATTTCTTCATTCAATATCCTTCTGCCGTCTTTCTTTCGGTATTTTCTTTTTCTTTTTTACCTAACGCTTAGTTATAGTCCCCACATCTTGTATAATATTGTCCCATTACTCATTAATATCTTAGCTACTTTCTTGTTCTTATAGGTAAGCAGATAACCTTCACTCATGCAGTTTTTGTACTCTCTCCTTGTAATAGGTATATTTTAAGCACTCCTCCATTCGCTCGTTCATGGCTTTTCATTTTGTTCCACCTTGTTAGAAGATGTATTTTTGATATTAGCAAATAGTGATCCGTTGATATATCGCTTCTGCGATAGACTCTTGCATATTTTACTTGTGATGAAAATTTTTTACTCGTAATGTCATGCAATTAGCTATTTATGGCCCTTGCACACCAAGTACGCGTATGGATGTCTTTATTCTAAGGAAACTGTTTGTTTTCCTTAATTTGTTAAATGATGCAAACTATCACAGATTCTCTCCGTAATCGTTCAAAGTATGTTCACAAAAAGTGCCTGTAACATCTTCAATCGGTGTTTTGCTGGCTCGGGGCGTTCAAATCTCCTGATGTTATAAGAAATATAAGATAATATCTTTTTGTTAGTTACTCTTTATTTATTTCTTCACATAATATTCCATTTTCTTCCTTTCTGTCTTCTTCAGGGGCATATACTCCAATTATGGCCAAGAGACTTTTAGTTCTTTTTTTTCAATCTATCAGTCTGTATTCTGACATTTACATAAGTGTATATTCTATCTTACTAGCCTAGTTCTTATCAATAATTTCTAAAAATACACTAGCTGCTCTTTGTTGTTTACTGTTTCCACTATAAACCAAGGCGTAGTCTCCTACATATTGAGTACCTTCGTGTTTTTTTCTTCTAATTCTTTAATAAGTTCTATTTGCTTGTCGGCTAGACCACGAACATTCATTGTTGTTAAAAGTTGTTTGTCCCAAATTCCAAAGACTTTATCCTTTTTCTTGTTCAATCATCTTAGTTTTTGTCCATCCGACTTATTTTTATGTAGCTCTTTAATAAGAGAATGTTGACTGATAGAGTTACGGGCACTATACAAGCCCAGTCTGATAGTGGAGCTGCCACCTTACTGATACCAGACCTTGCAATATTTTTAATGGAGGTTTCCTCCCATACAGAAATGTCTTCACTGACCTATCGAACCTTTTCTGTCTGTTTAGAATAGGAAAAAAATGTCTTAAAGTACACTATATTTCGTATCACTTGTTTACAGTTCGCTTTTGGGAAATAATTGGCAGTTTTTTTGTTTATCTTTGTCATTAACTTTTTCTCCTGATGATAGCTCTCATTTTTCTGCGAGCCAGAAGATCACCACAACCAAACCAGTTTTGTTCTGCATCCTTGAATAACAGACAATATAATTTCTATGCCTCCTTATACGCGATAAATTGCTCCTAGATTGCACTGTATTTGCTCCTTAATGGGTGTTTATGTGCCCTGGTGGAGAGCGGTGGGCCAGAGCGATTCAAAAGTACAACCTCTTTATTATTTCAGTAGTTTGTACGACAATGTGAGACCCACTCTGGCGGTGCTGAAGGTACGCCTCAACCCACCTGTCGTCAAAATGGTTATAGAGGAAGACAGATCAGCCATACGTTGTGCAATCGACCAACAGTTAATCCGGTGGTTGATGAAAATAAAGGATTGGCACCTAAGTCTGGTCTGCCACAATCGCAAGCGATACCATAGACACCCGCTTTAGCAAACCAAGGTCATCCTTTGCAGAATCTAAAACGGCCCTAATCTTAATTGGTTGTCTAAAAACACTTCAAACCGGGCATCGCCAGAATACAATGAATCCTGTTGCAAATGCTACCTGAGGAAGACAAAAAGGTCATAACTTTAGATGCCAATTCGTTATTGTCACCAATCACTCGATTAAAGGTTGATCGATAAAACAACGCATGCCTGCTATCTTTCTCTGTAACCTGTTGGTGACGGGTGACTTCAAGGTGGGCTAACTCATCTGATAAACTTTCAGGGTCTGAGGAACATGGACCTCATGAACCAAAGTACTCCTTCACGCTGAGCAGGATGGTGATAACTGTCAGCCTGAAGCACAAGTCGTTGTGAGGCGGCTCTCTATAAACGGCAATTTCTAACGTATAATCTTCGTTCTTTCTGACAAATACATCAAGGAAGGGAAGGCAGCCATCCTGTTTAACTTCCATCGTGAAGTGCATACTGATGTGAACTGAATCCAGATTTTCTAAAAAGCTGTTTAAACTGCCACTTCCATGAGGCTAAGTAACTAAAGTATCGTCTAGATATCTAAAATAAAAAATCACGCACGTTTTAGTGCCGTCATATGCAGGACACTTTCCTCGAAATCTTCCATGAAGAGGCTAGCAATATTAGGTGACAAACGGCTCCCCGTCGAACCTCCACCTGTCTTTTCAAAGGCATGGTCATTGGATAAAACGTAAGTGGAAATCAATACCTGTCGAAAGAGGTTGGTTAATTCAAAACCAATCCTGACTTCAGTTGACCAAAACGAATCAGACTGAGGAACGTGAGTGAAGAGAGAAAATACATCAAAACCTCTTAAAATATCAGAGTTATTCAAACACAGACCTTATAATGGATGTACGAAATCTGGTGAATTGTTACTGCCAAGCACACATCGGCCTATCAGTGGGCTTAACAGAGTAGCAAGGTGTTTCGCAACGCGGTATATTTGAGCACCAAAGTTACTGACATTAGGCCGAAGAGGAACCCCTTCCTTTTGGATACTTGGAACGCCATAAATCTAGGGGGGACAGAGCAATAACCGTTCAAACACCTAATAGCCTCTTGCAAAGGCGAACTTTTCTTCAGAACATTGTTAGCCTTTCTCTCGATCCTTTCTGTCGGATCAGCACTGAGTCTACGATACGCTGGATCAGACAGGAAAGACTGCATCTTTTGAACATAATGCTGCTTGTCCAACACAACCGCTGGATCTCCCTTCTCCATGGTAAGATAACAATATCAGGATCCACCGTGACTGAACAAAAAGTAGCTTTTCCAGCTGCTGTAATGATACTTTTGGAATACCGTGCCCTTTCAGCGTAAGTCATGCTTCCTTTCTAACATCCTTGGCAACATCAGGAGGCACTATAAAAACAGCCTGCTCGACAGAACTTATGAACTCAGTAAATGGTAAATGCTTGGTCGTCGGTGCAAAATTTATACCTTACCCTGGCACGGATCATCCATAGTTTTCTCCATGCGACTTATCACAGAACTTTGACATTTAGTACTACGCTCCGAGGCACGCCAAAATTAAAATTTAGTCTAATGCCGGGCAACTGCAGAACTTTTCAGTCTTCCTGTGACCAAGAATCAGTGTGCAGCCAATCCCAAGAAAATTCCGAAGTTGTCGAAAATATCATTAAATAAAGGTGAAATAATTCCTTAGAAAGAAAATCCGACTGTCGGCGACTATAATGAAACCTTTCAAGAACAAAATCTGAACTAGCGCGTTGCCTGATGCGATTAGCGACAGGAGAATCAATACGATGCACAACTTTGGCAAACGTTGAAACAATATTATGGACCCGACAGCGTAACAAAAACGAAATTGCACGTTGCTGTTTCACTCGCCTATTGCCAAGTTTATCTGACTTCGCAATTATAGAGGCAGTTCCCCTCCAAGGAGGCAAAGTGAAAATTTAGTTTCTCGCTGCATATAAAATGTTCAAACAACTTAAGGAATGAAACCTGATGACGACTTCGACAACGGCGAATATTTCGACAGCTGCACGCTCTGTTAAGGAACCAGTTGATATTAAAGCAGCAAGGGACCTCATAAATTCTGCTTGGAAATCTGCTCTCTCTCTGGTTAAACATTAGAGAGAGACAGTGTTAATGCTATTTGCTCACCCGTTCATAATTACTATTCGCTATTGATAACTTCGGACGTCGGTCATCTTTGGTTGTGTAGAGGCGGTAGCGTTTACAGTGTGCATGTTGTCTTTCTGCGAAGCCGGCCGGTGTGGCCGAGCGGTTCTAGGCGCTACAGTTTGGAACCGCGCGACCGCTACGGTCGCAGGTTCGAATCCTGCCTCGGGCATGGAAGTGTGTGATGTCCTTAGGTTAGTTGGGTTTAAGTAGTTCTAAGTTGGGGACTGATGACCTCAGATGTTAAGTCCCATAGTGCTCAGAGCCATTTTTGTCTTTCTGCGTATGCTGTATTACGGTTCCTGGTTGGGTAGCTCCGCATACCGAGGTTTTAAATTTGCTTACGCAGCGCTCTCTTGTTGCATTTGTACTTTGAAAATAACAGGGAGTGCACCTGTCGAAATATCAGCGGTTGTTGAAGGCATTAATCAGCTGTATTTCCATAAGTTGTCTGAAATTACATTCTAAGGAAAAGAAAGACAACGTACCACGAAGGAATGGAACAGAAATCGATAGATCACAATCAGAATTATGCGAACGACCTGAATTGCATTTCGCAGCCCACATAAAGTTGATAAATTGAAGACCTCTTTGCAGTACAGTCGTTTGACTATACAAAATGGGTACCACAACAGATCACTAGAGAACACTGTTCTTTAAGGAAATCAGTCCAGATGTAAAGCAACACCACGATGTTGAAAACACAAGGAAAATGTGTCATTAGAGATCAGGCAGCCCATAAAGCTTGTAAACTCAATTTTAAGTACAGTAAGGGACACTTTAAAATCACTACCACATTCATCAGAATTTAAGTTAAGTGACCCCGTCACAGAAGTCATTCCAGCTGTCTTCAAGTAAAACTAAATATTTTTATGCGCAAGATATTCTGAGACAATATCTGGACCCATAAAGTATTCGAAGTATTTTTGTTCTTTAAATGGTTTTACCACACCTGTGAAACGTTGTTCCAGATACGAGTGGTTTGTCATAAACTGTATGTTGAACTGACCAGTTGAAAGCAATGTGATTAACAGCGGAAGGCGCTTTAAGGAGACCTCAAAATTAACATCGTACCGCCAGTAATTTCTCTCTATTCATGACTGAGCAATTACTTGTCCACCTGCTTGAACTTTAAATGGTATGACGACCTTTTCTGTACAGGATCCGGTTGAAGACACGGACCTATAGCAACTGTGACTAAGGAAAACTTCCTTGCCTGAGCGAGACTCGATCACATCGAAGTCCGTCATTGGTGACTAGGCATGCAGAGTCGTGAAATATCGAAGTTTTCACCATTATCAGTTAGCAAATCTGAACTCGAAAATTTTTGTGCTTTGCCTGGGATCCTTATCTCTCTGTTAAGCAACCACAAAAAACGTTTAATATGATTTCAAGTAAGAAATTGTGCACGTGCTTAAAACTAAGTGGCATGATGTAAGTTTATGTGATGGGGTCTCGAACCCAGCCCGTAATCGGATTGTTACCGAAGTAAAATCAGATGTAAGATATCGGATTTTTTCACCAGTAGCGAGATATTAGAATTTGAAATGATACAATTTTTTTGCCTGACGGAGAATCGAGTCCTGGCATCTGTCGCCGTTGTTTTCTATCCACAAATTGTTTGCTAACCAGTAGTGAGGTGTGTGCACGTTTGACTAGATATAACGGCATCTATCGTTGCTGTCGACAGAACATGAAGAGACATTAAAATGAAAATTATTTATCACTAGTAGTTTGTTGTGCATATGCTGAAGCTCGAAATGAAACCATGAATATTTTTGTGCTGCCGAGGATTTGAACCCACATCCGTGCCTTTTGTGGAGACCTAGGGGAGTTTGCTGTCTTGAACAAAACAACAAAATCATCGAGCTATATCGTTCCGTGTGGGTGAGATACGTCGAATCTCAGCCCGGCACTAATTTTTTCAACGACTCAAGTTCAAATAAAATAATAGGCCTGTGGCCTGAAGTGACAATTGTCTCATTAAATAAAATAAAGTTTCCTGTATAAGGGAGCTCACTGGCGACAGAGGATCTTTTTGCTGTGAGTTACGCCTCTGCTATGGTCCAAACGAAACCGGCACTGCCCCAGTTGATAGGAAGGGATATGATGTTTATAACGCGGAATCTGAACTACTGTGGAACTTGACGTGCTTCACTTGGCATTACTAGAGGTGAAGGAGATCGTTTCTTGTGTGCTTCAAACACATGGTGGATGTGGGAATCGAACACATACCTCGCACACAAGAAACTAGGATCAATCCACGAGGTGACTCAAGCCCACATTTGCTACATTCATGACTGTGTCGTAACTTATAATGCGCTTAGCTTACAAATTATACACAGGGAAAAAAGATTCAGTTCTTTATTAACTGGTTAATTGTCAGCAGATTTATGACTAGGAAATTATGCTGCTCTCATGTCAGCGTGATGTAAAGACGCTTTTAGCCACCGCCGATTCGAAAGCTTTTTGAAATTTTCGTTATTTAAAAAAAATTACATGGAGAAATACCATCGCAGAGCATGAAGTTACCAAATGCTTTGATTAATATTGCCATTATCGCTATTAATTCTTCATTCTGCTGCTGCTACACGCGTGCTTGAAGGAAGATATCAATGCTTCTTGGTCATTTTTAGAAGCAGTTGTCCAAAAAATGGTAAATTTTAGTTCCCAGCAAATCGTTGCTGCGTTCTGTGGCAGATGGACCAAAACAAGAAGTTATTTAGTTATTTCCATGTTTAGGGTGTACTTTTCAAATTAATATAGCATATCTTCAATTATTCGTAGATTACATTAAAACTAAATTAACGGATGAAGACATTACTTCATAACAGAAATTGCGTTGCACTACTTATTTACTTGCGCTTAGCAACGACGCTTGTAAAATGTTAAAATTGGCATTACTCACTGTTTGCTCAGCCAGAGAATGTTAATGTCTTCTATTAAATGTCAAGACATTTCTCTTCCAGATGGCTTGGTCGACGTCACCTATTTCAAGTTGTACAAGGAAGAGAATATTGCAGAAAATAAACTGATTTTACGTGGTCCAGGTTCACATTTTCATGGAATTACTCTAACTGTTGTATCCACTTCACAATATAGAAAAATATTTCAGCGTTACCACTATAAGGCCTTCTAATTCTTTGGAACACGATTTTCAGTAAACGGATTAGCAAAGACTGTTTACCACTGCTCTCTTCCCACCGGAAAATATGCAGTTGACTTATTGGGCTCTGTAACTATACTGCAACAGTAATTTCTTGAGCAAGCAGTGCACACGAATTGCAGAATTTAATAATGGCGTATCTTCCACTTCTGTGTATTCCTGTCCTAAAATGGCCCTGCATCATTTCTGGCACCAGGTACTGCAACGCCATACTGACACCAACAGTATGCTGGTGCTGCCAACTTCATTGTTCGTTTCATTTGATTTTGTAATCACTGAAATAAAAGTCACATGATCTCCCTACGTGAGAGGTTCCATTTCGTTCCTCCATTCGGGAGATTAGTCTTCTGGTCGCTATGCTTTCCCCTTCTGATCAGAGAAATGCGGCAAAATGCGGCCAGTATTCTCTTCACAAACCGCTATTTAGCGCTGTTAAGAAGATTTCTTTTATTGTAGTGGTAGGTGATGGAATTTAGTTTAATCTTAAAACGTCTTAAGCAACAGTGGTCTCATATTTACCGAATAAGAAAGGCTTATTATGCAGGGTGGAAAAGGTTTAAAAACAAAGTCTGTACAGTCTGGGCCACAGCGATCTTTCGTCTGATAGCACTGCAGTATAGTTTGCCTAAGAGGTATCACACGTTGTGTTCACGTAGCTGTGGAAATCGTTAGTTGAAACAGAGTTTAACATGTAAGGGTATGGTACTGCTAAAAACACAAAACGATTAACAACCGAAGGCTAGGTTCAACCACAAACTGAGGTATATTTATAATAGGGAAACCGGGGAGAAGGTTTATGCTCGTCTTCCTACAGCGAGCATTGGAAGCTACGTACACAAATGTTTACAATACTAAGAGTACTTTATCCGCAGCTCGTGATCTCACGGTAGTGTTCTCGCTTACCGAGCACGGGGTCCCGGGTTCGATTCCGGACGCAGTCAGTGATTTTCACCTGCCCCGAGATGACTGGGCGTTGATGTGTCGTCTTCATCATCATTCATCCCTATTACTGTCGGAGGAAGGCAACGGCAGACCATCTCCATTAGAAACTTGCTTAGTACGGCGGTGCGGGTCTCCTGCATCGTTCCCGTAGGCTCTGTCAAGACGTATGGTACTTCATTTCCAAGTGTACTTTGAACGTTACAATTGAAGTTGTCCTCCTAAACTAATAATTATTTGTTTACAAAGAATTAAAATTTGTAGAAGCGGCAGAATTCGAACCCGATAACAAGAGATTACAAACTCACCGCTTTACCTACTCCACTATCAGCCAGTTTGTGTAATATGTGAGATATGTGAGTAGCGTATCTGCTCGTGGTCGAGTGGTAGGTTTTGTGCTCTGTAAACATAAAGTCGCATGCTCCAGTTCAGTCCATTCCCTAGTTTTGTAAATCTCATATCGGATATCTGCTAATGTTATCAGTCTGATGGAACCTCTAACATAACTCGTTTCATTTCCTAATCCATCTGTAAGACTAAAACATTCCAGAAACATTTCCGCCAAACAACTCGTGGCTACGTCAACATCAGTACCGTTTACACTCGAGGGTTTCCTCGCCCCACAGCAGCTATTGGCTGCTGGCCATACGCCTCCCGCCTCCAACGTCAGTTGCCTCCGACTAGGTGCACGTGGCGTGGTGCTATGAGTGTATTAATCAATCCTTATTTGAAGTTCTCGCATTTACCTCGCAGTTAAGATATGAATTTTGCATAACTGAAACTTATGAATGTTGTTCGAATGTGATAAAATATAGTCGCAAGTGAAAATAGATCTCACATTTGCGACATGTTGTTCGCTTTTGGTTTAGTAGAGGGATGGAGGCAGCAGGAACAGCTCTGAACCTTTGTGTTGTGTGTATGGAGCAAGTTCTTTTGGGCAAAACACATCAGAAAATGATTTTTTGCGTCAAGAGAGAGGGTTCTGGAATGCAAGATTTTGCACATTCAGGGAGCTTCGATAACAGACATATATGATGAAGTGCGACCATTTAAGCGTCTTCTGACATCTGAATTCAATAAGCAAGACTGACGTCAGGAAAAGTAATACTGCATGCTCTAATTTAAAATAATAAAAATGAAAGAGTTGTGTATGTTGTGTATTCAACCGGCGACGTAGAAACGACGAAGAGGCTTCGTCCCCGCCGTAGGCCTCAGTGGTTCACAACCCCACAACAGGCCACAGTAGTCCACTCACCCCACCGCCGCCCCACATCGAACCCACGGTTATTGTGCAGTTAGGTCCCCAGTGGAACCCCCTCCCCTCCTCCCGGGAACGTCTCATACCAGACGAGTGTAACCCCAAATGTTTGCTTGGTAGAGTGATTATGGTGTACACATTCGTGCAGATAGCAATCGTCGACATAGTGTGACTGAGGCGGAATGAGGGGAACCAGCCCGCATTCGCCGAGGCAGATGGAAAACCGCCTTAAAAACCATCCACAGGCCACCGGCACGCCTTCCCGCTCGAGAAGCGGTGCATTAGACAGTACGGCTAGCTGGGCGGGCCATCAGAGAGGTGACTATTAATGCATTTTTGTTTGATCGGCATCAGTTGGTTCATTGAAAGCTCCAATGGAATATTCCTGCTGGTGACTACTTATAAAGTCTTTATACTGATTTATTAAGAAGAATTATTGGCTGAGTGCTAACAAAAGACATATCCTGGAGCAAAGGGCAGTATGAACATAATATTTTGCCTCTAGTGGCTCAAAAAGGATGTTGTGCATTACGAAAACCTCCCCAAAAAATAATGGTTCAAATGGCTCTGAGCACTATGGGACTTAACATCTGTGGTCATCAGTCCCCTAGAACTTAGAACTACTTAAACCTAACTAACCTAAGGATATCACACACATCCATGACCGAGGCAGGATTCGAACCTGCGACCGTAGCAGTCGCGCGGTTCCGGACTGAGCGCCTAGAACCGCTAGACCACCGCGGCCGGCAAAACCACCCCAAGGGAGAGTATAACGTAGCTATTAGTTTTTGCCCATACTTAAGAACGTGTTGGTTGCAGTGTAAGGAAAACGACCTACAATACTTCATCACGCGCTGATGCTACACGATAACGCTGTCTGCCGATTTCATCAACAAAACTATCCAGGAGTTTGAAAAGTTGTCCCTCACGCACTTATTCGTCTGATCTTATGCCCTTGATGTTTACCTTTCAAGCTCTTTATCAAAAAACAGTCAAAAAATTCCTCTCTGGACAAAAATGCCCTTCAAACTTGGTTTGACAGCATGTTTATCCCAGATCCAGTAGGGTTTTACAGGTGTGGAATCGGTAAACTGCCTGAGCTTTGTCAGACTGTTTTATATAACGCGAGAGAATATACTGTTGAGGATTAATTTCTCTGTGATGCTTACTGTTGTGTTCAATAAAATATTGGACAACGCTATTAAAATATGCACTGATCTAATTCAAATGCAATTCAAATTACCACGATATCCTTACGATTAAAGTCTACTGTAATAAAACAAAGTTCCTGTGACAAGAGTGTGAGTTAGCAAGATATTACTCATTCTGGACTTTGAAACAGTCTGTGGTTACCTCCTGTCATGGTGTCACAATGAAGAAGTATGGAAATGTGGCATTTCACAAATAAAATAAATAAAATTAAATTTCCTTATTGATTTACGATCTGATTGCTTGTAGCTCTGTACCAAACGGCTAAAATGTACCCTTCAATGATACTTGAACCTTGGGTTCAAAAGCAGCCCCGACTTTACAAGCGACAATTTTACCTCACAGTTAGTTCAGTACTGCAGCATTTTTGTCTCCCTTATGGCTTCAGTGTTGGCAAGACAGAAGAGCTTGCAATGAAAAAGACGAGATTAAGTGCAATTTCCAAGTCGAATGATTACCCTGGACTCAAAGCCATAAATTGATAACTTTATTTCACACTTTATGTGAAAATCACTCATGTTATTTAATAGAAATGATACAAATATATCAGATGAATTTTGTAAGCTCATTCTGTGTCGTTCAGGAAGTAACTTGTTGGTCACAGGGTAACCAAACATATCCTGCGGTGTTTCCACGTTCAGTTATACTTCTATCAGGAAGAACAAAAGCCTTGAGAGTTCTAGGAAGTGACTACAGTTTATGTCTCAAAGAGGTGGCGGCTGAGCGCCGAAATAGCCAAAGTATATGTCAGTGAGTTTTAATCGCGTTTCTGTCAAAAAAATGGGTCAAATGGCTCTGAGCACTATGGGACTTAACAGCTGTGGTCATCAGCCCCCTAGAACTTAGAACTATTTAAACCTAACTAACCTAAGGACATCACACACATCCATGCCCGAGGCAGGATTCGAACCTGCGACCGTAGCAGTCGCGCGGTTCCGGACTGCGCGCCTAGAACCGCGAGACCACCGCTGCCGGCCCGCGTTTCTGTAACTAGGCTTAGGGAGTCATGCGTCGTGACTAATAATACTCAGATGCGCTGACAGCGAACTAAAGAATACAAATCATTAACTGGCACAGTTGTTTGGGTTATTCCGTTTTAAGTATACGGAGGCTAAAAAGCTCATCGGCAGGCATCTTTCACATTGTGCAATACAAATGGCTGAGGGCCACAATTAAATTCCAAAACTTCAGAATATATTACCATAGACCTTTAAAGGCAGAAGGCCGGCATGTTTGACAACAAGAAATCTTAAAAATCAACAAGATAAAAATCCAGTTAAGACACCAATAAAATAATTTAAAGAAGCAACATAATCAAGGTGCAATACCAATAGCTGAGGGCCACAATTAAACTTCAAAATTTTAAAATATATTCGATAATCTTTAAAGGCCGCAGTGTTTAAACTTGAAAAAATTTAATAATTAGTTTTGCAAATTTTTAAGAACCAAAACAAATAACCATAATCCTAAAATTTAAAATAGCTGAAAACAGATTATAAAACACTTGTGGCACTCAGAAGGCCTCCAGGGAGGTCGGTCTGCCCTCGTTCACTTAGGTGAGACAGGTGGTGAGACCAACTATACTTGATCCGTCGGATCCCAACCAGGGGGCAGCCACGAACCTACTGACCAACGACTTGCTTCCCGTCAATCAGTGCATGAGTAATCAAACCGGCAATGTTATAAACGTGAGCCGCGCGGGATTAGCCGAGCGGTCTGGGGTGCTGCAGTCATGGACTGTGCGGCTGGTCCCGGCGGAGGTTCGAATTCTCCATCGGGCATGGGTGTGTGTGTTTGTCCTTAGGATGATTTAGGTTAAGTAGTGTGTAAGCTTAGGGACTGATGACCTTAGCAGTTAAGTCCCATAAGATTTCACACACATTTGAACATTTTTATAAAAGTGATAATCCACAATGGAATATGTATTAGCTGTCAAAATTACATATCATGTTGGACAGAGACAATATGTGAGGAAAGGACGCTGCCTGAAATTACGTTAGTGGCCAGGGCAGGTAACCGGAACGCTAACGGCCACTAGGGAGAAAATTCCACTGGTGCACTTGCATCTGAATCACGGCAATAGTTAACTTCGCTCAAAGAACACTGCCTGAATTTAAGTCAGTGCCCAGGGCAGGTAACCAGAACACTAATGGCCACAAGTCAGAAAATTTCACTGGTGCACTCAAATCGTAGTTAACCAAAATAGTTAATTGCACCGCATGACAGCTAAATTTCAGCAGTAGAACCATTCGGTGTTGCTCACCGGAAAACCTTCCCAACAGCAAACCACCGAAGCGTACTACCACAACATGAATAGACGTGGCTTGGGTAGTTGAAACCACGCCCTGGGTAGGTGAACCACGAAGCTCGTGGCGATCGGACAGCTCCACACACGCTCCGACACGGCGCAGGGGCTGCCAGCGGCCCTCAGCCTGCTGCACCATGCGGAGATAACTTCCCTCGTCCGCAACAGCCGACTGCCTTACTCCAGAAACCCTTGTCGGAAACTATGTGCACCAAACCAAAGATGGTACGCGGCGCAAATATCGATACACATCACTGCTGCCACACGTAGAAGGAAGAAGAACCATGACGTAACCGCGACAAAGGCGGGAAACCAAACACAGATAGACAGCGAAGTTCATGAAAACGCATAGTTTGGAGAGAGCACCGTTCAAAGGGAATATCATATTCCTGCAGGAATTCTTGGTACTATACCTGCATAGTGTCTTCCGCTTTGTTGATACGATGAGCTCCACCTATTGTTCACATTCTGATGTGCACCACACGCCTTGAAGAAGGTCTGTGTAAGAAACTTGATGATACCTCTTTGTCCCACGGTGGATGCCATACTTGGCGGGAGTGCTGACAGTTCCACTGATCATGATATTAAGGTGCTCATTTACCCAATGCGTGGCGCTTTTCTTGTTATGGCCCTATAGTTCAGCTGTGCGGTCTATTATACATGAGGTGACAAAAGTCGTGGGGTATCTCCTAACATCCTGTCGGACCTCTTTTTACCGGCGTAGTGCAGAAACTCGATGTGGCATGGACCTAACGATTCATTGGAAGTTCCCTGTAGAAATCATGAACCGTGGTTCCACTACAGCCGTCCATAATTGCGAAAGTACTGGCGGTGCAGGATTTTATGCACGAACCGACCTCTCGGCTATGTCCCATAAATGTAAGATGGGACTCATGTCGGCTGATTTGGGTGGCCAGATCGTTCGCTCTAACTGTCAAGAATGTTCTTTAAATGAATTGCCAACCACTGTGGCCCGGTGACATGGTGCATTGTCATTCATAAAAATTCCATCGTTGTTTGGGAACATGAAGTGCATGAATAGCTGCAAATGGTCTCCAACTAGCCGATCATAACCATTTGCAGTCACTGAACGATTCAACAGGACCAGAGGACCCAGTCCATTCCACGTAAACACAGTCCACACCATTATGGAGCCACTATCAGCTTGCACAACGCCTTATTGACAACTTGGTTCCATGTCATCGTGCTATCTTCACCACCCTCGAACCATAATGTTAGCTCTTACCAACTGAAATCTGGATTCATCTGACCAGGCCACGGTTTTTCCAGTAATCTAGGGCCCAATCGATATGGTCACTAGCTCAGGAGAGCCGCTGCAAGCGATGTCGTGCTGTTAGCAAATCCATCTACGTGGGTCGTCTGTTGCCATAGCCCATTAACACCAAATTTCGCCGTACTGTGCTAACAGATGCGTTCTTCGAACGTAGCATGTTGATATCTGCGGTTATTGCGCGCAGTGTTGCTTGTCTGTTTGCACTGACAACTCTTCGCAAACCCCACTGCTGTCGGTCGTTAAGTGAAGGCCGTCGCCCACTGCGTTGTTCATGGTGAGACGTAATGCCTGAAATTTGGTATTCTCGGTACACTCCTGAGATTGTGGATCTCGGAATATTGGATTCCGTAACGATTTCCGAAATGGAATGTCCAACGCTTGTAGCTGTATCATTCCGCGTTCAAAGTGTGTTAATTCTCGTGTTGCGGCCACAATTAAGTCGGAAACCTTTTCACTTGAATCACCTGAGTACAAATGCGCGGCCCTTTTATACACTGTTTACGCGATAGTACCGCTATCTATACACGTGCATATTGCTATCTCATGTCCTTTACATGGTGTAACATACACTGATGGGTGTGTGTTACACTATGTAACAAACAAATGTTAACTGACAGTTCAGTATTTGATCAAAAATATCCGGACACATATAAATCGATATTAATACGGGGTGTGTCCATCTTTAAGACGGCTTCAACTCTGTTGGAGACGCTTTCAGTGAGGACGACCTCAGAAGGTGTCTCCCGCAGATGGAGACGAAACGTTAGGTGGAAATTTTATACATCGGCCACGGCCTCTCAGCTCGGAAGTTTCAACTGAAGAGGATTCTGAATGTTTGTGGAGGTATGTCAGTCCACAGTTCCCCAATAGCCGGAACCACTGAAGGTAATGATGTTGGGCGTTGAGATATGAAGCGAAGTCGACGTTATAACTTATCCCAATGGTAATCCATTGGGTTGAGGTCGAGACTCTGCACGTGTCAGTCTGTTTCGAGAATGTTACTGGACACAAACCATTGCCTAACGGATGCTGTTTTATGACAGGACGTATTGTCATGCTGCTAAAAACAGCTATCGTCTTCGGACTTTCGCCTACTGTGCGCATTATAACGATGCAAAATGTGTTCATATGCTTCCGATTTAGCGTGTTTTAAGCGCAGTAAGGGGACCACAACCTAACCCTTATACCATACCACCACCTTCTGTGCACTTCACTGTTGGCACTACACATGATGACAGGTCGTATTATCCAGGCATTCGCTAAACCGAAACCCTACCAACGGACTGTCATTGGGTATAGCGTGACTGATCACTTGTCTCCAGTCATCCATCTCGCTGAACATTGACTGCAGAAATGCGTAGCTTATGAGGAGCTGCTCGACCATTGTACACCATTATTTTTAATTCCATAAGCACGATCATGGTGCTAGATAGACTGCTGGTAGCACTATGAAACTCCCGAGTCATTCCTTCGTCTGATTTCGTGCTATCTTTTTGCAACCACGCTACATAATGCTCAAGAGTCCTTGTCCATCAGTATAGTCTTGGTTAAGCTGTGGTTGTTCATTTACGTTTCCGCTTCACCTTCGCGTCACCAGCGGTCAACTTGGCAGCCTTAGAACGGTTGGAAAGCCCCTGATGGATTTCTTACTTAGGTGAGAGCCAATGAGCAATCGACCTTCGAATTCACTGAGCACTGCTGAAGGACCCTTTCTGCTGTTGCTCTTTCTTTACTGACAGCTACATACTCCCCGCCTCGTTTTATACTGACGGGTCCGTCTCTCGTGACATCTAATGGTCAATTACGCATTATATTGGCCTGTTGGGAATTTTTGATCGGTTAGTACACGTTGCAAAGGCACCTTACACAAGCAGAGTGAGTGAGGAAAACCTCGTTTTTTTCGGACCTTTTTGACTGCCGAGACGGAGAAGTCGTGATAGCGGGATGACAGATTGTGCCCTGGCAGGCGTTCGTGCGGGGCAGCAGGGCTGTGATCAGCTAATGGTGGCGGCGTGGGTGGGGCGCCGCACGCTAGGGCGTGGCCGGCGGAGCGCGGAGCGGGCGCGCCAAGCGCAGCCAGTGAGTGCCGAGTGCGAGCGCAGTGCCAGCATGTCCGGCGCCGCCTGCTCCGTCCCGGCGTGCGCGCAGACCGGCTCGCAGGTAAACAGCGCTGCGCGCCCCGCCGACACGGCCACTGCTAACGTACACACACCGACGAGGGTGCTGCATCACCCCCATTCGTTGTGCAGGTGTGTTGCTGTTGTGACTGTTCCTGTACCGATCGGAGGGTCACCCTTGGCGTTGCTTGTAAACATACACCTAGTGGGCTGAGGCGAGACTGGGAATTTGGATTGAGGAGGGAGGAGTGCTGACTGCACGCACACTGTGCCAGGGTGGCGTACTGTTTAGCGCATCTGCCTGGAGAGCAGGAGACCTGGATTCGAATCCTAGCCGTGGTACAAATTTTCAATCGTCGCTTCAATGCGCATACATACATCATAGATGTTTGAGACGTGGAAAGGGCTCTGGAACCATGTAGTTTCATTTGTTTAATAGTCCGCCCCCGGTAGCTGAGTGGTCAGCGCGACAGAATGTCAATCCTAAGGGCCCGGGTTCGATTCCCGGCTGGGTCGGAGATTTTCTCCGCTCAGGGACTGTGTGTTGTGTTGTCGTAGTCATCATCATTTCATCCCCATCGACGCGCAAGTCGCCGAAGTGGCGTCAAGTAGAAAGACTTGCGCCCTGCGAACGGTCTACCCGACGGGAGGCCCTCGTCACACGACATTTTTTATTTGTTTAATACACAGTTACCATGAGCGCTAGTACGGACAGAACGCCGGACTCGAATGGACTGCAGCATTTCAGTTGACGGTAAAGCACCAGTACGGACGCATCAGAGACGCTTGTGGAACAGTAGAGTGAAAGTGCATCATGCCTCGAGGGACAGTCTCATTAACGATCGGGTCAACATCACTACGTTACGTGCAGGTTTGTCAAACAGTGAAGTTGCTCGACGTCTGCGATAGAGTCATAGTAATGTCGTGTGGACATGCAATCGGTGTGAGCACTTACACCTCGAGGGCTGTACATAGTCGACAGGTGCAAAAAAATGGTTCAAATGGCTCTGAGCACTATGGGACTTAACATCTGTGGTCATCAGTCCCCTAGAACTTAGAACTACTTAAACCTAACTAACCTAAGGACATCACACACATCCATGCCCGAGGCAGGATTCGAACCTGCGACCGTAGCAGTCGCGCGGTTCCGGACTGAGCGCCTAGAACCGCTAGACCGTGGCGGCCGGCGACAGGTACACAGGATTATCGATATCAACCGACATTTGAGTCAAAGAAACTGTGGGCTATGTGCTGCAGAACTCATTTTGGTGTTCGAAGAGGCTGCAGGACGTCATGAGTCGTATCAAACTGTTAGGAGAACATTGTGTGACATAAATCTCCATTACAGACGGGCATAGCTGTCGTCACATTGTACACCACAATACCATGGACTCCGTTACAGATGTGAAAGAAACCGTGCAGAATAGACGCCCCAGGATTGGTTCAAAAATGGCTCTGAGCACTATGCGACTTAACTTCTGAGGTCATAAGTCGCCTAGAACTAACCTAAGGACATCACACACATCCAAGCCCGAGGCAGGATTCGAACCTGCGACCGTAGCGCCAGGATTGGTGTCAGGGGTTGTTTACAGACGAAAATAGTATCTGTTTGCACTCTGAAAACAGCAGATAAGATGTCTGAAGAAAACCCTGTAATACCGATCGCCTTGAACACTGTTTCCCACAGGTCCAATAAGATGGCGGTGGGATGATATTCTGGGATGGCATTACATGGGACCACTGCACACTGTCGTTGTTGTTGAGAGCAGTCTCACTTCTCTAGTTGAAACGGACTGTATTCGACTACGTACTCTGCGCCACTTAAGCATTATCGCCATTGAAGAGTGGGGCAGTTTGGACCAGGGCTGGATTGATAATATCACTGATCGTGCGCCACGATACATCTGAGATGGGGGCGTTCCACCACGTATTGACGTTCCTCAGGTGTGCCGCGAAAAAAAAAAATGGGAATCCGACGACTTTGTCGTTATAATTTTTTTTAAATTACTTAATTATTTTTTTCATTTTTTGGTGATCTGGTTACAATGGAAATGCCGCAGAGCCAAGTTTTGTTTTTCGTGCCACGAATTTCCAGATAAAGGGGTAATGCAAAATTTTTGTTGGTGCGTGTAGCTATAAGTTCTGAACTTCCAGGCTTGGACGGATACCAAGCGCCTCGTTTCAGTCGCTGCCGTCGTCATTTCGTGCTGGGCCCGTAGCGCAGCAACGCTCTGCGTGCGCGACAGGTCGGGCCACTTCGCTACCTCGCGCTGACTGTTCTTGTAGCCCAGAGCGCGAATCTTTCGATTGCTGTTGTGGGCAGTTTTTTCATAGAACTCTCGCGCCGATTTCTTGAAGTGCTCGCGGAGAAGCGGCGTCTCGGCCATTTCGTGAGTTGTGTTAATATACATTAAAAGGCACGGTTGTGTATTGTCTCCAGCATCCCTATTTTCCATTCTGCAGTGTTGCCCCATACAGCGGCCGCATATTCCACATTTTTAAAAAAAAAACTTGAGCCGTAGATAAAATCGAAGAGAAGACGTGGAGTATAAGAGAGGGTAAAGTTCACATAGTCTTTCGAATGCCTTTCCTCTGACCTGGAGAAAGTATTGGCGCCGCGGCAGTTTGCTGTCCAACGTGACGCCAAGATGTTCGGCTGAAAGGGACCATTCGACGGATTCTCCACGCACCATTTGTTTTTTGTAAGCCTTTGAGCACCACCTTCTGAGTAACTACGATATTATACGTTTTTGAGGCTTTATATGAGTGTTGCCATTTCCTAGCTCACTCTGCGCAGTTATCAGTTGAAGTCGTCGGCGCATCATGTCTGCACGTGAACACTGCGATGTCGTTAGTGTATAAGGCAAGCTGCACCCGCTCGGTCTGAGGCAGGTCCGCCGTGTAGAACGCTTACAACCGCGGGCCGAGAACAGAGCCCTGGGAAACACTTCGTGATGACACGGTGAGTGGGCCGGCCGGAGTGGCCGAGCGGTTAAAGGCGCTAGTCTGGAACCGCACGATCGCTACGGTCGCAGGTTCGAATCCTGCCTCGGGCATGGATGTGTGATGTCCTTAGGTTAGTTAGGTTTAAGTAGTTCTAAGTTCTAGGGGACTTATGACCACAGCAGTTGAGTCCCATAGTGCTCAGAGCCATTTGAACCATTTGAACACGGTGAGTGGAGACGCCGACCACGGGCGTCACGTGGAATCTTTCTCCTTATAGGTAACTCTGTAAGAACTTGACGTCTGACACGGGTGTCCCCTGTACACTTAAACTGTGTAGATTAATCTTGTGAAATCGCATTGCCGACATTGCTGTCGCGAGGCTTGCTTCTTCAATATGTTGGTTTGACAGATCAGTGTTGTGCCTAAATACTGAACGTTTGCATCCCCCTTTAATGACAAAGTGAACCGTATCCCCCGCCGCTGAAAGAGCTAACTAGGTTACAAGACCAGGTGCTTTATTTTCCATTCTCCTAGTCTTGAGGCGACCAGCCAGACGCTGAGAGATTTTATAGTCTATTTGACCATTGCATTAGCGTTTTATTTATTTTTTTATTTCCACAATATTTTTTATTCTGATTTACATCTAACTTACTTCCGTCTGACATTAATTTCAACGTTATTTCAGCTTCCTGGTTTACATAAAGGCGAAACCAAACGCAATTGAAATTAATATCTGTGACTGTTTCCTGATGAAGCTGTAGTGTACGTGAAAGTGTCCCTGAGTGACTGTAGGAAGATCAGGATGCATTAGACTTAATTTCTACTTGATGTCAAGAATGGTAGCCTACTCTAAATGTATGAAAATGAAAGTTAATCATGGTTAGGAAAAACAATCCCCCAGTGTTCGAAACATTATTAGTGACGTATTGCTTGACGCAGTCAGGCTGATTAAATATCTACACGTAACGTTGCAAAAGGATATGAAATGGAACGAGCTCGTGATGTCGGCAGTAGGGAAGGTAGTGGTCGTGTTCGGTTTATTGGAGAATTCTATGAAAGTCTAACTCATATACAAAGTAAGAGAGACTGCGTGTAGAAGACTAGTGCGAGCCATTCTTGAGTACAGCTGGAGTGTTTGGCATCACCATCAAGTCGGATTAAATGAAGACATCGAAGCAATTCAGAGGCTTGATTTTACGAATTACAATTACTTTTTTGATTAATGTACTAACACATTTACCGATTTATGCTGCATCTTATGCCGCAGCAAGACAATACACGAATAAAACTAATTGAAAAAAGCGGAATCAATTGTCTGATCAGTCTGCCACTGTCCGCTTCAAACACAAGTTTTCAAACCATATAGCAGAAGTGTCAACGTTCCTTGCACCTTGCAACTGTTTTTGAAAAAGTTCACTTTGTTCTTCTCCAGAAATCTGAAATATCCTCTGCAATAGATTCGTGGGAAAGAGTATCAGAAAGTATTTTCTTTTGCGTTCTAGTACTAATTCTGGTATGCAAGGCACAAAGTGTCAATGTATATGTAAGGCACGCTCTAGCAGTTGCAGTCCGATACACAATTAAAGTATCACTGCGGAAAGTATTCTGCCTGTAGATTTTGGATTTAAAACGTACCGTAATACACTAGTCGTCATGTGGGCGAACGAGACGACATATACTGCCTCACGAAAAACGAAACACCTAAAAAGAGATGAGGAAAAGAAATGAAACAGCACTGGTTGAAAAAGTATGTGATACTACTTCAGGGATTAAAAAATCGAATCAAATTTACAAAGAACTTGTCAGTTGTGCCCACTAATTCAGTATGACGCTACACACCCTCTGGCATGGATGCATGCACTGATTCCGTTTGGAAGGGGATTATATAAACGTTTTAACTTATCATGAGGCAAAGCGGCCCACAGTTGTTGAAACTGGTATTTGATATCCTGGGTGATTACACTGGGACAGAGTTGACGTCCATTGACATACCGTTGTGCCGTCAGAGTGCCCTCAGTCACTACTAGCCGTACCTGAAGTAACTGCCGATTGGTCTCCACAACATTACGCCAGCAGCAACAGCGATGTGGTCCTCACGTTGGAAGAATGGGACCTCTCCGCAGGTCGCCGTGGTACTCGCCGACGGTTGCTCTGGGGCAGGGGACAAACAGCGAGACCATCGGTCCCATCAGACTAGAGAAAGATGGGGAAGGAAATCGGCCTTGCCCTTTCAGAGGAACCATCCGGGCATTTGCCTGAAGCGATTTAGGGAAATCACGGAAAATATAAATTAGGATGACAGGACAGGGGTTTGAACCGTCATCCTCCCGAATGCGAGTCCATTGTGCTAAACACTACTGGTTGTGTCAACCGTGGTAGTGTAGAACTACGATTCACTGTTGACCACAATGCGGTGCCATTCGTCAGCAGTCCATGACTCCCTGTTACGGAACCACTCGAACTGCAGCCGTTCGTGTTGTGCAACTAACGACAGCCTAGTCATGGGACAGTAATTCCCTAGTCCGGCTGCTCCTAGTTGCAGGGAGCCAACTACCTGTTCTCGGTTGGCAGGCACATATGTGAAGGGGCTAGGACGTGATTTGTGCACCATACGGTGAGCTTCCTTTGTGGTAACCTAATGTGATGGAGCGGAAACTTGGCAAGTAGGCCAACCCTCATGTTCCCAAGCAGTTCAACATCGGGCCATTGTCACAGCCAATTCCCCCACAAATTTGGTTATTGCACCATTCGACCAGCTGGTTAAATGGAGATCTGCAATGAGGCCTCTTTCAAACTCTGGCAGATGCTGATAACGCTGTCTCACACAAGTATGCAGTGTCTCCTTGTCCTTAACAGTGATCACTAAACACCTGACGCTACTCAAGCCGCTTACGTACACACATCCAAAAGAAGTTTTGCATTACCTCGGTTCGGGGATTTCCGGAACCTGTACATAGAACTGGAATAGAGATCAACATAAACATCATTTCTGTCCTTTTTATTGCTCATGAAAACCATACATTGCATGTTGTACCACCATATAGCGAGGCCTTCAGAGATGGTGCTCCAGATTTCTGTACATACCGGTACCTCTAATACCCAGTAGCACGTCCTCTTGCATTGACGCATGCCTGTATTCGTTGTCACATACTATCCACAAGTTCATCAAGACACTGTTGGTCCAGATTGTCCCACTCCTGAACAGCGATTCGGCGTAGATCCCTCAGAGTGGTTGGTGGGTCACGTTCTCTAAAACAGCCGTTTTGAATCTATACCAGGCATGTTCGATAGGGTTCATGTCTGGAGAACATGTTGGCCACACTAGCCGAGCAATGTGGTTATCTTGAAGGACGTCATTTACAAGATATGCACGATGGGGACGCGAACTGTCGTCCATGAAGACGAATGCCTCGCCAATATGCTGCCGATATGGTTGCATTACCGGTCGGAGGATGGCATTCGCGTATCGTACAGCAGTTGCGGCGCCTTCCATTACCACCAACGGCGTACGTCGGCCTCACATAATGTTACCCCAAAACAGCAGGGAAACTCTATCTTGCTGCACTCACTGTACAGTGTGTCTAAGACGTTCAGCCTGACCGGGTTGTCTCCAAACACGTCTCCGACGATTGTCTGGTCGATGGCACATGCGACACTCATTGGTGAAGAGAACATGATGCCAATCCTGAGCAGCCCATTCGGCTTGTGGTTGGACCCACCTGTATCGCACTGCATGGTGTCGTGGCTTAAAAGATGGACCTCGCCATGGACCTTGGAAGTGAAGTTGCGCATCATGCAGCCTATTGCGCACAGGTTTACTCGCACACGACGACCTGTGGCTGCACGAAATGCATGATTCAACATGGTGGCGTTGCTGTCGAGGTTCTTCCGAGCCATAATCCGTAGGTAGCGGTCATCCACTGCAGTAGTAGCCCTTGGCCGGCCTGAGCGAGGCATGTCATCGACAGTTCCTGGCTAAAATGGTTCAAATGGCTCTGAGCACTATGGGACTTAACAGCTGTGGTCATCAGTCCCCTAGAACTTAGAACTACTTAAACCTAACTAACCTAAGGACATCACACACATCCATGCCCGAGGCAGGATTCGAACCTGCGACCGTAGCAGTCGCGCGGTTCCGGACTGCGGGCCTAGAACCGCGCGACCACCGCGGCTGGCCGACAGTTCCTGTCTCTCTGTATGTCCTCCATGTCCGAACAACATCGCTTTGGTTCACTCCGAGATGCCTGGACACTTCCTTTGTTGAGAGCCCTTCCTGGCATACAGGAACAATCCGAACGCGATCGAACCGCGGTCTTGACCGTCTAGACATGGTTGAACTACAGACAACACGAGCCGTGTACCTCCTTCCTGGTGGAATGACTGGAACTGATCGGTTGTCGGGCCCCCTCCGTCTAATAGGCGCTGCTCATGCATAATTGTTTATATCTTTGGACGGGTTTAGTGACATCTCTGAAAAGTGAAAGGGACTGTGTCTGTGATACAATAACCACAGTCAACGTCTGTCTTCAGGAGTTCTGGGAACTGAGGTGATGCAACAGTTTTTTTGATGTGTGTATAACCTACCAGGCCTGGCAGCAGCACTAAACATGAACAACACTGATGCACCCTAGTGGCCATTTTTCCGTCACAAAGAATTTCAATATAATTATATAATCATTTATATACCCGCCTGTGATGTGTACGGGTACGAAGTTACATCGGCATCCGATCACGTCTTCTGAGTGCTTCACTTTTTTCATGCACTGTAGTTTCAAAAGAAAGTCGTACTAAGTTACATTTTTACGCAAAAATGAGGCATTTGAATGAACGCACGAAGTGATTTTTCAGAAGATGTGCATTCATACACTTTACACTGCGAATGAATGTCATCACTGTATGCGAGGAGTATTGTCAAAGGAAACTACCCGTCAGTGTTCAACTGTTATGTATTAGCATATATACGTGTAGCGTGTGGGCAGTTACAAGAATACTGGGGTGTCCGCTCATGATTACAATTTCCTCTCCCTATTTCTCGAGCGTAGAGACGACGGTGCTTCCGAGCTGACCATGTCCCCAGTTCGCTTTGCCGGGTAACTGGAGATCCGCGTGGAAGAGAGACATGACGGCTACATTCGCACTGCCTCCGCAAGTGCATCGTCAGCATCTGCATGCTCAAATCTTTTTATTTGCATATGTGGATATCAAAAGTATGTAAACCATTTTAAGCAGTTTGGAACCGTCGGTGTCCAGATGAAAGGATTGCCCTCGGGCTAGGTCTAAGTCTACGTCGTCTGTTCAAGTTGCACCTCGTAATTTACATGCTACAGACTAAGAACTTACAGGGTGATCAGCATCACATTTTAAGCTGTCATATTGTTGATACGTTTCATAAGTCACAACGTTCGGACGTAATTAAAGAAACTGATTATGTGATACTTTCTAAGCAACCTATCCTCAGAATTTGAAAGCCAAATGAAGCCGTATAGTAAGTTTCCGCCCCATATTGCTAATTTATTAATGTATGTCAATTCACCATACGGTTGAATCACTTTAACGTGATACACTTCTCTGTGTAATAGGCGTTTCCTTGTGTACTCGTATTATACACATAGGAACCGTTGATAGATTCTCTGATTTTATGCTGTACTGATGTTATTAATGATATATAAACAGGAGTCAGCTTTATATAAGAGGCGATCAAAAAGCTTCCGCTCGAAGGCCATGCAGTCCAGAATTGGTACGCCAATGAGGCAAAATCGACCGACATACCAGGTTGAAGATACCAGTTTGGTAAAACACCGTGTCCCGCTGTGTGACGAAGTCCGTGTGCCTGCTGAACATCCTTGTCCGACAGCAATTGTCGACCCTTCATGGCCCTTTTAAAGGGACCGAAGGCGTGATAATCGCGTGGGAAGAGATCAGGGCTATTGGACGGATGCTCCAGCGTCTCCCGCTTGAGTTGGCGTAAATTCTGCGTTAAGGCATTTACGATATGTGGACGTGCGTAACCATGAAGCAGCAGCGCCTCATGTCGCACACCATTCCAAAAGGATGGTTTTTGATAGGCATGCCGCCCTATACACATTATTCGCTCCCCGATGGATGTCAATCGGTGTTTGTCATTCGGCAGCCAAGAAAAGAATAACATTACGTTGGCCCTGTTTGGGCGCATCAGATAATAACCTCGCCATAGTTCACGTTTCCGCATTTATCGCAAGCTCGTCTGGAAGATACGAAAGCCACTCTAATCCCTTGCGTACCCGCACGGCAGTCGCGCTACTTCACATATACGCTGCAACAACGCCCTGGAACGGAAACTTTTTGATCGCCTCTTTTAGTAGCTCTCAGTGTTACGACGAGGGAATATGATACTGCAAAGGAAACGGAAATGACTAAGACGTAATGGAGCTGTTGATACGACGAAAACAGGATACACGTGTAAAAGTTGTGAAAAACTTCGAAGTGTATATGTGTGTGTCTTTGAGGGGGGGGGGGGGGGGGCATTCAAGGACGAGATTATCAGCGATCAAGCGAAAATTAGTCGAAACTAATGTTGTTATACGAAGAAAATGCGATTTAAGAAGTAAGAAGAACTCTGGGATAAAATCGCAGTGTCTCTCTTCCAGTCTCACTCACGATCACATGCAAACTCACAATATCTGACATACTGGAAGACAGTGTTAAAACACAAGGAGGACAGCATGAACACTAAAAAAATTATCAGGAATATATGGCTGGCTGATCACTTACAATAAATACTTACGAGCCAGACACCTTGATACCAAATTAAAAACGTCACCATAAAATTTAGGGAACAAGCCGGACATTTCACAGCACCATAAAATACGTACCACATTCGTGTCATTATCAGCTGAAATAGAGGACAAATCAATCAACAAATGATATGCTATCCTCTTGTCAGGATTCAAAATAGAGTCTACTAAAATGTGATGCACAGTGATCTGTACACCACGACCACCATACACTGTAGGGTCTCTCGCTGGATCAAGAAGCTGTGCCTCAGGAGGTTGTGTTCCATTCGAAGGTGAGAGTGAAGGACTTCATCCTCTCTGCGTGGCTGGAAGGAGGTACGCCTTGGCCGAGTTGTGGACTTTACGAGACGCTGTTTATTGTCTGTCACTTTCGGCCTGTCTTCTTCTCGTCTAAGTATCTCTTTGTGCCTCAACAAGGAGATGGCAGCATGCAAGGGGATGGCACACTGGACGCACTGAAGATCGCCACAAACCTGCTTTGCTGCTATTCCGTCGTTACTTTCTCCTTGAAGGGCGTGCCGCCGCTTTCGTCCTTGCAGTGTCAACCACCCATATATCCTTTCCAGGACACTGCGCATTGAAGCTAATGTAGCGGCTGCCTGACCCAAACCGTCAGTAATAGCGACTTAAATCAGTAATTATATTTATTATTATCAATCACATCATTATTATAGCGGGCATCTCCATATACACCAGTAGATATCTGCGTCGGTGCAGACCTCTATAACTGAATCAAAATAACGAAGTGACAGCTACTTGTTTACAGGACAATGTATGCTAACCACTACCTCATTGCTGAGTCAATATGAACCATTTCAGAACGCTGCACAGAGTACCGCAACGAGGACAAATCTGCTTTTGCTGAACGTAACCTCATAAACAAACATACGATTATATTTGAAAAAACGAAAATTTTATCCCATGCATATACCTGACATCAAAGAAGCCATTGAGATCAGAAGGTGTAGCAACAGTTGTAACCGGGACAGTAACCATGCCCTTAGTGGTGCATGGAAACGGGCGCTTGATTGTGAAAGACAACAGAGAAATCAGCTGAGTAGTCCCCCATTTAACGAAATCAGCTTTGGTATCAGTGTTCTTCAGTCATGGACACCGACATAATCTCCAGAACCATACGGAAGTTACGTGACATCGTGACGTCTCCATTACATAATTCGACTAAATCAAGTACCTAAATGTTTACTGAAATCTCTTGGCGATGGCGACGGAGGAAGTCATCGAAAGCTCGAAACTGAATTCAAATCTGAAGCGGCAAGAGCTCCGTGAAGCATTTATTCAAGAATGTCGCCAAGAAAAATTAATTTGTCAAATATTTTCTTGCTCTGACGACTCATTTCAACAATACTGATTTATAATTTTTGTTTATGAACTGTAAATTTATACGCTACGTCAAAGTTAAAAATTCTTCAATCCATCTCTTCATAAAAAGGAAACGGTTAGTTATCGCCACCGACACAGCAGTTTAGTGGAGAGACTCCAAAGGACGTGCAAGATCAGATGATGGGAGTGAGTGGTGATTGGATTAGTGGTTCTAAAATTAACATCAACAAAATAAAAACAAGCATAATGGAGAGTATTCAAGTTCAATCAGGTACAGCTGAGAAAACTAGATTGGCAAATGAGCAATCAAAGTAGACTACTGGCCATTAAAATTTCTACACCAAGAAGAAATGCAAATGATAAACGGGTATTCATTGGACAAATATATTATACTAGAACTGACATGTGATTACATTTTCATGCAATTTGGGTGCATAGATCCTGAGAAATCAGTACCATGAACAAATACCTCTGGCCGTAATAACGGCCTTGATACGCCTGGGCATTGAGTCAAACAGAGCTTGGATGGCGTGTACAGGTACAGCTGCCCATGCAGCTTCAACACGATACCACAGTTCATCAAGAGTAGTGACTGGCATGTTGCTCGACCACCATTGACCAGACGTTTTGAATTGGTGAGAGACCTGGAGAATGTGCTGTCCAGGGCAGCAGTCGAACATTTTCTGTATCCAAAAAGGCCAGTACAGGACCTGCAACATGCGGTCGTGTATTATCCTGCTGAAATGTAGGGTTTCGCAGGGATCAAATGAAGGGTAGAGCCACGGGTCCTAACACATCTGAAATGTAACGTCCACTGTTCAAAGTGCCGTCAATGCGAACGAGAGGTGACCGAGACATGTAACCAATGGTACCCCATACCACGACGCCGGGTGATACGCCAGTAGGACGATGACGAATACACGCTTCCAATGTGCGTTCACCGCTATGACGACAAACACGGATGCGACCATCATGATGCTGTAAACAGAACCTGGATTCATCCGAAAACATGACGTTTTGCCATTCGTGCACTCAGGTTCGTCGTTGAGTACACCATCTCAGGCGCTCCTGTCTGTGATGCAGCGTGAACGGTAACCGCAGCCATGGTCTCCGAGCTGATAGTTCATGCTGCCGCAAACGTCATCGAACTGGTCGTGCAGATGGTTCTTGTCTTGGAAACGTCCCGATCTGTTGACTCAGGGATCGAGACGTAGCTGCACGATCCGTTACAGCCATGCGGATAAAATGCCTGTCATCTCGACTGATAGTGATACGAGGCCGTTGGGATCCAGCACGGCGTTCCGTATTACCCTCCTGAACCCACCGATTCCATATTCTGCTAACAGTCATTGGATCTCGGCCAACGCGAGCAGCAATGTCGCGATACGATAAACCGCAATCACGATAGGCTACAATCCGACCTTTATCAAAGTCGGAAACGTGATGGTACGCATTTCTCCTCCTTACACGAGGCATCACAACAACGTTTCACCAGGCAACGCCGGTCAACTGCTGTTTGTGTATGAGAAATCGTTTGGAAAGTTTCCTCTTGTCAGCACGTTGTAGGTGTCGCCACCGGCGCCAACCTTGTGTGAATGCTCTGAAAAGATAATCATTTGCATATCACAGCATCTTCTTCCTGTCGGTTAAATTTCGCGTCTGTAGCACGTCATCTTCGTGGTGTATCAATGTTAATGGCCAGTAGTACAGTAGATCAGTCCTCTTTTTGGTATTCAGACAGCAAAACATTGAGGACGATAGAATTAGAGAAGATATGAAGTAAAGCCTGGCAACAGTAGGAAGTCGTTTGTGGAAAAAGGAAATATTTTAACATCCATACTAAATTTAAATGTCATGACCTCTTTTCCGAAGGTAATTGTCTGCAGTGTGGGCTTGTATGGAAGTCAAACGCCACGCTGAACATTAGATGAATAGGTCGGGAAACAAATGAAGAGATAGGGGAGAGCGCTGTACTTTAGAACATGTCGCAGATTTTCGCCTCTAGTCAGTTCTGTAATAGAAGTTAAAATATTTTTTATTAAATGATGGCATTAACTTTTTATTTACTTCAGTCTTTTTCGGAAATTCCAAAAATATACTCTGGTGCACCGGGGGCCGTAGATGACAAGGTGAACGACGGCTGCGGAGATACGTGCGAGCGAACAGGCGTGCAACTGTAGAGCAACTGATCGTCCAGACAAATCGAGGGACTATCAACAGCGTCTCCTCAACGAGCGTTCCGCGCACATAGCTGTGTACGAGCCTCCGCAGCTGGCGCCTGGTTCATGCAGCCATACTGACTGCTGTTCATCGTCTACGAAGACTGGAAACTGCACGCCAGTGCCGCAGCTGGACGTTCACTCAGTGGTGACTGGTGGCGTTTCCAGATGAATCAGACAGATGGCTGTTTGCGTGTACAGCCCTGCAACAATCATCTACGTGATTACTCTGCTATTCACAATAAAGTACCTGGCAGAGGGTTCAATGAACCAACTTTACGCTGTCTCTCTACCGTTCCACTCTTGAACGGCAAGCGGGAAAAACGAGCACTTCAATTTTTCTGTGCCAGCACTGATTTCTCTTATTTTATCGTGATGATCATTTCTCCCTATGTAGGTGTATGCCAAAAGAATGTTTTCGCAATCGGAGGAGAAAACTGGTGATTGAAATTTCATGAGAAGATCCTGTCGTAACGAAAAACGCCTTTGTTTTAATGATTGCCACTCCAATTCATATATCATGTCTGCGGCACTATCTCCCCTATTTCGCGATAATACAAAACGAGCTGCCCTTCTTTGTACTTTTTCGATGTCATCCGTCAGTCCCACCTGATGCGGATCCCACACACGCACAGCAATACTCCAGAATAGGGCGGACAAGCCTGGTGTAAGCAGTCTCTTTAGTAGACCTGTTGCACCTTGTAGGTGTTCTGCCAATGAATCGCAGTCTTCTGCCCACAATATTATCTATGTGATCGTTCCAATTTAGGTTATTGTAATTGTAATCCCTAAGTATTTAGTTGAATTTACATCCTTCAGATTTGTGTGACTTATCGCGTAATCGAAATTTAGCTGATTTCTTTTAGTACTCATGTGAATAACTTCACACTTTTCTTTATTCAGGGTCAACTGCCACTTTTCGCACCATACAGGTATCTTATCTAAATCATTTTGCAATTAGTTTTTGTCATCTGACGACTTTACAAGACGGTAAATGACAGCATCATCTGCAAACAGTCTAAGACGGCCACTGAGATTGTCTCCCATGTCGTTAATATAGATCAGGAACTATAGAGGGCCTATAACACTTCCTTGGGGAACTCCGGATATTACTTCTGTTTCACTCGATGACTTTCCGTCTATTACTACGAACTGTGACCTTTATGACAGGAAATCACGAATCCAGTCGCAGAACTGAGGCACGCAATTTGGTTACAAGACGCTTGCGAGGAACGGCGTCGAAAGCCTTTTGGATATCTAAAAATATGGAATCAATTTGACATCCCCTGTCGATAGCTCTCATTACTTCATGAACATAAAGTGCTATTTGTGTTTCACAAGAACGATATTTTCTAAAACCGTGCTGACTATGTGTCAAAAATCGTTTTCTTCGAGGTACTTCATAATGTTCGAATACAGTATATGTTCCAAAACCATACAGCAAATCGACGTTAGCGGTATACTCCTGTAATTGAGAGGATTACTCCTACTTCCCTTTTTGGGTATTGGTGTGACTTGAGCAATTTTCCAGTCTTTAGGTACGGATCTTCCTGTGAGGAAGTGGTTGTATATAATTGCTAAATATGAAGCTATTGTGTCAACATACTCTGAGAGAAACCTAATTGGTGTACAATCTGGACCGGAGGGTCGAAGATGGGGGACGGAGCGTTATGGTCTGGGGAATGTTTTCGTGGCATTCGCTGGGTGATTTCGTCATTCTGAAAGGCACAATGAAGCAGCACAAGTATCCTTCTATTCTTGGGTATCATGCCCAACTCTACATGTAGTTTGTTTTTTCCTCAGCAAGATGGAATCTACCGGTAGGGCAACGCAACCTTGTCAAACAGCTCGCAGTGTACGTGTTGGTTCCAAGAGCACCAGGATGAGTTTACCGTAATTCCGTGGCTACCAAATTCCCGGATTTAAGTCCAGTCGACAATCTGTGGAATCACCTCGATCGGGCTGTTCGTGACATCTATCCTCGACCGAGAGCGCAGCTGACCACGGCACTGGGGTCGGCACCTTTCAGAACCTCATTGACTCTCTTCCTGCAAGCCCTCGCTGCGAAAGGTGGTTACTGGGGCTTTTGGCAGGTCGTCACATTATGTGCCTGGACCGTGTATAATCAGAATGAGCCTACTCAGTACACTTCCTTGTGAATATCCTGTAAATTCCAAGTGACTAAATGGGCCAAAGAGACAAGGAAAGTGAAGCCCCCAGATGGAGAGGAGGAAACGAATTGAAACTTTATCGGTTGAGAGCCTATATGGTATTATTTTCCTGACTACACAGTCAGTCAAATTTATAACGAACTTGGTAGTATGAGCCCACTTATCAGTATAAGTTTGAACCATGCCTGTCCTGCATGCATGCACTGATTCGGTTGGTCTCCTGAGAGAAGCTTCCCCACAACTGTTTGCAACTGGTCGTTAATATCCTGTATACTAGCACTGGGACAGAGTTTTCCGAACCGGTGCCATCTGTTCTGTCGGGGACAGATCTGAGTATCTTGCTGGCTACAGCAGTGTCTCATCGTCACACAGACAGTTCATAGAGACACATTCCATGTGTTGCCGAGCATTGCCCTGTTGAAAAATGGTACCACGATACTGTCGAATGAGAAATACCAAGTGAGGACGCAGGGAGTCCTTGAAGTGCCGTTATGCTATCAGCGCTTGCTCAATAACTAACTACCAGCCGTGACCTGACGTCATACACGATAACACCTCACGCCATGACACCAGGAGTAACACGTCTGTACCTCCGCAAGACACTGGAAGAATACCCAGGATGGGGTTATACACGCTGACAATGGTCATCCGAGGCAGTGAAGAATCGCGATTCATCGCTGAACACAATGTGACGCTGTCCATGCTTCCCAGGCTTGGTACCACACCAAATGCAAACATTTGCGTTATGGTGCATGGGGAGGTAATTCCCTTGTCCGGCTGCTTTTAGTCTCTAACCAATGGTGGAGGATCACAGACAATGTTGCAGGAAGTCAATTACTTATTCTCGGATGGCAGCCACAAATATGAAGAGGTTACGATGTTATTAGTGCACAGTACAGCGATCTTCCATTGTGATGGTCACACTTTGTCTGCTGACTTTCAGTACAGAGAAATACGTAGCATCTCCGTGTTCCTCACAGTGATCACTCAACATGTGATGTTGTTCACGTCCCTTATATACCATATCAGGTCCGATAGCAGCACTAAAAATGAACAGCATTAATACTCTCTGGTGGCCGTTCTATATGTCACACAGAATTGCTGCTCTAATTACATTGCCGGAAAAAATTAGTTCATCTGAAAAAACGACGTCTATTTAGATCCGATGACGTCATACGCCACCTTGTGTATAGTGGGCGAACTGGTAATGGTTTCAGCGTGGACAACCAACAGGTAGTGTAGTGGCATAGCTACCAGAGCGCCATCTGTATCTACTCTTTAATAGGTAATGCTCACAGCCAGGAGGCCCAGTGTGGTGCAAACGTGCCTCAGACATGCATTCGTGCTTCCTATAACCAACTGAGCGAGTTTGAAAGGGGTCAGATTGCGGACTTCCAAGTGGCGGGGTGCTCGTTTCGGAGATTTGCCACACGAATTGGACGTGCTGCTTCAGTTGTGGAGCGATGCTGGTATCAGCCGTCACGTGAACATTCCCACGCCAGTAGACGAGATTCTGGAAGTCCACGCAGCACAGGCGCCGGCCACGATCGTCGTATTGTAAGGGCAGCAGTGGCAGGTCGTACAGCTACGACAGCACAGGTAAGAGGACTTGCGAGCCCAGACGGGTAAACACGAACTGTTGCGAACCGGTTATTAGCAGTGGGACTATGAGCATGCACACCATAGCTCATCTTCCACTCACGCCACAGCACTGACGTGCATGGCTTGACTGGTGCTGTCAGAGGATCACTTGGAAGGTGGAACGGCGCACCTTGGCCTTCAGCGATGGAAGTAGATTCTGTCTGTATATAAGTGGTGGTTGTTTGCGCGTAGAATATAGTCCTACTGAGCACTGTCCCATAGAGAGCATTCGCCCAAAGCACATTGCCCCCCACCTCAGAACTTACGGTCTCGGATGCGATTAGCCACAACTATCATTCACGTTTGGTGTTTCTGGAGGGAACGCTAAACAACTCTCGGTAAGTACAGAATTTTGTTGGACTCTCACTCTTGCCGTTCTTGAAACAGGAAGGAGATGTGTTGTTCCAACAGGATAATGTTCGCCCACACACTAACCATTAAACTCAATAATATGTTCTTTAATACATGCAGGAACTTCCCTGGCCAACATGATCTCCAGACTTGTCTCCAAGCGAGCACGTGTGGAATATGATCGGGCGAGCAGTGTCTCGCGGGACTTGTCAACCAACAGCTCTTAAGAACTACGTGAAAATGTCGAGCAGGCGTAAAATAACGTATGTCAGGACAGTATTCGTCATCTGTACGAACGACTAGATGCCAGAGTCAGAGGCTGCATTGCCATCCGTGGAAGCTACACCACGTACTAATGTGCGTGTTTCGCCATGTGTCGGTACAAGGTACCTCAGAACCGCTGGTGTTCTTCACTTGTAAATATAATCATGTCATGTATTCCATGTGGACTATTGCAACAATATTTCTTGGCCGAATTGGAAACCTCTAAAGGGTGTACTTTTTTTTTTCGGCAATGTATTTACATGCCCGCCGATGGATTGTACATGTACGGAGTTATACTGACAGTGGATCTTGTCTTCTGGGATCATAACTTTTTTATGTCAGGCAGTGTAATTTCCAAAATTCACGTGTTCTGTAACCGCATGACGTTGAATTTAATTCATTACCTTTAGATGTTGGGCTAACTGAGATAGACACGAAGCATCATACACACATCAAAAAAAGTTTTACATGCACACATCAAAAAAAGGTTTCCATCACCCCGGTTCCCAGAACTCCTGAAGATAGACGTTTACTATGGATACTGTATCACAGACTCAGTCCCTTTGACTATTAAGAGATGACAGTAATCACGCCAAAGATGTAAATAACCATGCATGAGCAGAGCGTATTAGACTGAGGGGATCCGACAGCCGATCAGTTCCAGTCATTCCATCAGGAATTTACGTACACGGCTCGTGTTGTCTGTAGTTCAACCATGCCTAGACTGTAAATACCGCGGTTCGATCGCTTCCGAATTGTTACTTTGTGCCAGGAAAGGCCCTCAACAAGGAAAGTGTCCAGGCGTCTCGGAGTGAACCAAAGCGATGAAGTTCGGACATGGTGGAGATACAGAGAGACTGAAACTGTCGATGACATGCCTCGCTCAGCCCGCCAAGGGCTACTAGCTACTACTGCAGTGAATGATCGCTACCTACGGCTTATGGCTCGGAGGAACCCTGACAGCAACGCCAACATGTTGAATAATGCTTTTAGTGCAGCCACAGGACGTCGTGTTACGACTCAAACTGTGCGCAATAGGCTGCATGATGCGCAACTTCACTTCCGATGTCCATGGCGATGTACATCTTTGCAACCACGACACCATGCAGCGCGGTACAGATGGGCCCAACAATATGCCGAATGGACCGTCCAAGATTGGAATCACGTTCTCTTCACCAATAAGTGTCGCATATGCCTTCAACCAGACAATCGTCGGAGATGTGTTCGGAGGCAACTCGGTGAGGCTGTCGCCTTAGACACACTGCCCAGCGCGTGCAGCAAGGTGGACGTTCCGTGCTGTTTTGGGGTGGCATTCTGTGAGGGTGACGTACGCCGCTGGTGGTCGTGGAAGGCGCCGTAACTGCTGTACGATACGTGAAAGCTACCTTTCGACCTATAGTGCCACCATATCGGCAGCATATTGGCGAGGCATTCGTCTTCATGGACGACAGTTCGCGCCCTCATCGCGTACATCTTGCGATTGACGTCCTTCAGGATAACGACATCGCTCGACTATAGTGGCCAGCATGTTCTGCAGACATGAACCCTAACGAACATGCCTGGGATAGATTGAAAAGGGCTGTTTATGGACGACGTGACCCACCAACCAATCTGAGGGATCTACGCCGAATCGCCGTTCAGGAGTGGGACAATCTGGACCAACATTGCCTTGATGAACTTGCGGATAGTATGCCACGACGAATACAGGCATGCATCAAATGGTTCAAATGGCTCTGAGCACTATGTGACTTAACATCTGTGGTCATCAGTCCCCTAGAACTTAGAACTACTTAAACCTAACTAACCTAAGGACATCACACACATCCATGCCCGAGGCAAGATTCGACCTGCGACCGTAGCAGTCGCGCGGTTCCGGACTGCGCGCCTAGAACCGCTAGACCACCGCGGCCGGCAGGCATGCATCAATGCAAGAGGACGTGTTATTGAGATTAGAGGTACCGGCGTGTGCAGCAATCTGGACCACCACCTCTGAAGGTCTCGCTGTATGGTGGCACAACATGCAGTGTATGGTTTTCATCAACAATAAAAAGGGCGGAAATGATGTTTATGTTGATCTCTATTCCAATTTTCTGTGGACATTCCGGAACTCTCGGAACGGAGGTGAAGTAAAACTTTTTTTGATGTGTGTATTTCCATGGTAAAGTAACGAAGGGAAGAAAGAGTGGTGTGGCATTGTTGGCTGGATGAATCGGAGTGACAGTTTCACCTGTCTAGTCGCAACATCCCATTTCTTCGCGGGGTGTGGAGCTGTGTGTTAACTGTACTTGTTGAGTATAGGTGACTATTATAGGCGTGTGCATTGTGTTGTGCCATGTTCGTGTTCTGTGTTGATGAGGGAATGCAGAGACTTAATCGAGGTGCCTGTTTTCTCTGGATAGCACCTAGGGGGTGCTGAACTTAAGGTAAAGATTAGATGAACGCATGTCCGCACTCTAGCGATCAGGAAATTTTTCACCACCACCTCTCGTCCCTCACCGCCCACTTACTGGCGGTGAACGTCTCTTACGCTACCAGAATTCGAGCCAGGCTACGTGCGAATGGAGTGCCACCGCACATGCGTGAGCATTAGCGACCTCCGCTTACGGAGGCGGGTTTAACGAAGGTATAAATTTTGACATCGTAGTCTTGGAGAGCAGCGACCTGATGCTATATTTAAGTTAACATGAACAGTCGAGATCGCAATAATATTTCTTTATTAACCGGTTTCGCCTGATGTACAAGCCACCTTCAGAATTTTTGGCCCTGCGAAGGTAGGAACAGTAAAGTTACAAACTGTGCTATTACATATGGCCTTAAAATAAGATACATAAAAGCTATAGTATAAAATTAGAGACAGTTCTATTGTATATGGAGTTAAAAAATAGAGAAAGGTTATGCCATGAAAACGTCCACACAGAGCTGCCGCTCTGTCACTATGGCACCTTGACAACAGCAAATGCTCTTGCAGTTGATGTCTCATCATACTTGGTCTCAATAATAACGCTGGAAAGTACTAACAAGGGAACCTCCCCATCGCACCCCCCTCAGATTTAGTTATAAGTTGGCACAGTGGATAGGCCTTGAAAAACCGAAAACAGATCAATTGAGAAAACAGGAAGAAGTTGTGTGGAACTGTGAAAAAATAAGTAAAATATACAAACTGAGTAGTTCATGGGAAGATAGGCAACGTCAAGGACACTCCAAAGGCAGGAGCGCCGTGGTCTCGTGGTAACGTGAGCAGCTGTGGAATGAAACGTCCTTGGTTCAAATCTTCCATCGTGTGAAAAGTTTAATTTTTTATTTTCAGTTTATGTGACAAACTCTTATGTTTTCATCACTTTTTTGGGAGTGATTATCACATCCACAAGAAAACCTAAATCGGGCAAGGTAGAAGAGTCTTTTTACACCTTCGCCAAGTGTACAAGTTAGGTGGGTCGACAACATATTCCTGTCATGTGACGCACATGCCGTCACCAGTGTCGTATAGAATATATCAGATGTGTTTTCCTGTGGAGGAATCGGTTGACCTATGACCTTGCGATCAAATGTTTTCGGTTCCAATTGGAGAGGCACGTCCTTTCGTCTACTAATCGCACGGTTTTGCGGTGCGGTCGCAAAACACAGACACTAAACTTATTACAGTGAACAAAGACGTCAATGAACGAACGGACAGATAATAACTACGCAAAAATAAAATTTTCACTCGAGGGAAGCTTTGAACCAAGGACCTCTCGTTCAGCAGCGGCTCACGCTAACACGGGACCACGACGCTCAAGAGCTAACTGTCTCCATGATGTTGCCTATCCGTCCCGTGCACTACTCAGTTTGTATATTTTGCTTATTTTTTCACAGTTCCACACAACTTCTTCCTGTTTTCTCAATTGATCTGTGTTCAGTTTATCAAGGCATATCCACTGCGCCAACTTATAACTAAATCTGAGGGGGGTGCGATGGGGAGGTTCCCTTGTAAGTACCGTTCCTACTGCGTTTATTCATTTTGTCGTCGGCAAAAATGATATCGACCTGAATCGATACCTTGATCGTAGTCGGCGTCCGTAGGCGTACTTCTCTGGTTTCTTGACTGCCACTTGGGCCGTTACGTTACCATGACAACAGCTTCCTTTCTCAGTACACACTTCTATTATATCATGGCGGCCATCTCAACCTTCACGTTATCTAGGCAAAGGCGCAGTTTTGAATTCCTACCAGAGGGCACAGACTAGTAAATACACACGGCTTGTATATATTTTAATGGTTGCATCATTTAATGTAGTTTTACCTCTCATTATCTCTTTATGTAATATGTATATGTGTATAATTACCACTCTCCTGTTTATTCGATTAATTAAACATTATTAAGAAGGATGTATTTGTCTTTCACACCAGTGTCAGTAGATTACACTGCTTCTTCTGTTGTTTTGTAAGATTGTTTATTTCAACATAAATGACTACTTGCCGTATGCTTGATAATGTTTTAACATCTTATGTACTCGTACGTGGGCTACGCGAACTTACAGTGCAAACTGCATACAGCTCTTGTGAAACGTTTGCCATTGGCTATGATGACGTAAGCCTTATTCGGCGCGCACTACTTAACCCGTGGCTCCACAGCCATCAGAGTACGATCTTGGTATCACGAGAAATCCAAGGAGTCACCAGCACCAGTCGTAGGGGTAAGCGTTATAACCTTTCTCTATTTTTTAACTCCATATACAATAGTACTGACTGTAATTTTATACTACAGCTTTTCTGTATCTTAAAATGGTTCAAACGGCTCTGAGCACTATGGGACTTAACTTGTAAGGTAATCAGTCCCCTAGAACTTAGAACTACTTAAACCCAACTAACCTAAGGACATGACACACATCCATGCCCGAGACAGGATTCGAACCTGCGACCGTAGCGGTCACGCGGTTCCAGACTGAAAGGCCTAGAGCAGCACGGCCACACCGGACGGCTCTGTATCTTATTTGAAGGCCATGAGTAATAGCACAGTTTGTAATTTTGCTGTTCCTACCCTTGCAGGGCCTAAAATTCTGAACATGGCTTGCACATAAGCCGAAATCGGTTAAAAAAGAAATATTATTGCAATCTAGACTGTTGATCTTCAATTTAACGAAGGTAATTTGGCAGATATGCGGCTTTGCGACACGAAAACTTTCGCTGTGTGTCCTGGTAACGGAGGTGATGGGCCGGAGAGAGAGAGCCGCCGTAATGCTTCTACAGCCGATGTTTCGGTTGGACAGGGCTGCGGCGACGCCGCTGAGGCGGCCGCGTCGACGACGACGACGGCTGTGACGCCGACGGACGAGTGGCTGGAGCAGGAGGTGGCCGCCGGCTTCCGCGTCTGGCAGATCATCTTCATGGCCATCGCGGGAGTCCTGGCGTGCGGTAAGCCTGCAACCTGCGCGAGCACTCTCCTCACCTCGGCCACCCATTCTAGCCGCCCGTCCTAATTCGCTGAGTGACAACACGTGAAACACGCCTCCGATCTCAGTCTCTTAGGATCTTCCTACGATCCATGGTCTTACGACGTGTTACATGGCTCCGAGCGGAAGACTTGTTGAACAGTCCGCACTGATACACCAACAAATCGGGCAACTTCATTGACAACGTGTTCATGGTGGCGTCGAAACATGACAGATGCTTTCTCACCTCTCCGCGTCTAACTATCTTACTACACGACGTACTAATGTGGGTGTTTCAGCACGTATCGATAACTGGTACCTCAGAACCGCTTCCATACAACCGGCAGGTACATATGTATCACTTCACTTTCGAGACTTACTTTAGCATAACAACTTATTACCAGATCTACAGTCTTCCAAAGAGACCAGTATCCTGTTTTAAAAGGGCGACTAATGAACTTATTTTTCTTCCAGAAATTCCACAACGAAACATGCAAAAATAATTGTGTTTTACTCCTAAATATTAAACTCTGCTCTCGGTGGAACACTTCATACAGTTCTGTCTCCCTTATCCAGGCATGTGCAGTCACTGTCACGTAAGACAACCAAATGCATTAATAGCAACAATGCTTCGAGTTAAACTAATAACGGTCAAAAGCACACCAGCACACAAATACCGTTGCAGTGACAGACTTGCATAAAAAAAAGAAAGTAACGTTACAACACTAGCAAGGCACATACCTTGCGGTTGTCAAACTTGAGAGTGTAACAACACACTCATTAATTTGAGATAAATTTATATGGTCTCAGTTCAAATAACTATAAAAAGTTTAAAATAGCAATTTAAAAACTTTTGATTGTCTCTGAGCAATAGGAGCCGTGAACGTCAGGGAAACATAAAATTTTCTGTTTTAAGAATCCGCAACAATGTTTTGACTGTTTTGAAGCCGCCTGGTACGAATTCCTCTCCTGTGACTAACCCTTCATCTCACAGTAGCACTTGCATCTCAATAATTTTTTGGATATATTCCACTACGGTTTTACGCTCCACAACTCCCTCTGGTGCCATGCTGGTTAGTCCCCGATGTCTGAACACATGTGCCATCATCACGGGCGCCCATGACCAAAGCAGCCCCCCCCCCTCCCATGCCCCCCTCCCACCTGTCAGAGAAAGGAAAAAAAATACAGTGTAGTTAAGTGCTTCTCTTTCAAGAAAATGACTTAAAAGTCGATATTACGTAGATTTTTAACAGTATCGGAACTTTAACTTTTTTATGGCTACTTAGAAGTTGCCATGCGTCTTCCAAAATATTAAAAATACTCCATACCCCCAGGTTCTAGCCGTCCCCTCCTATAAAATATCGTCTGGCCGCGTATCATCGTCTCCCTTCTTCTCGTCAGTGACTTCCAGAAGTTTCCTCCTCGCCGAATCTACGTTGCCAGTCCACTCAATTGTCAGCGTCTTCCTACGGCAGCAAACCTCAAACGCTTGATTCTTTTCTTTCTCGGTTTTCCCGCACTCCATGATTCACTTCCGTATAATTCTATGCTCGACAAGTGCGTGTTGGAAATTTCTTCGTCAAATTATGGCCGATGTTTGGTACCAGTAGACTTCTTTTTGCGAGGAATGCCCTCTTTGCCTTTGCTAATCTGCTTCTTATATCCTCCTTGCTCAATAGATTCTGCGTTTCTTCCTCCCTTGAACCGAGGATATCGTTGCCATAAGCGAATTTTATCGCTGATATCCTTTCACTATGAATTTTATTCCCACTCCTGAACCTTGCCTTTATTTCCGTCGCTGTTTCGTGTCTGGGCTTCCATTCTTATTTTTACCTCTTGTTTCTTGTTTACATTGTATACTAGTCGGTTTTCTCCATAGCTTACGCCTACCTTCTGAGAACTTCGAATATCTTGGACCATTTTACATTGTCGGATGCTTGTTCCAGGTCGACAAACCCTATGAACGGATTTTAATATTTTTAAGTGTTGCTTTCATCATCAAGCGCAACGTCAGAACTGCCTCTCTAATGCCTTCACCTTTTTTTTAAAATTCAGACAGACATCTAACCTAATTTTATCTTCCATTCTTCTGTATATGATTCTCGTCCGCAACTTCGACGAATGAGCGGTTAAGCTGACTGTGCGATAGTTCACGCACTTACGTGCCATTGCATTTCTGAGATCTTGTGGATGATATTTTTCTGAAAATCTGATTGAATTTCCTCAGACCCACAGATTCTTTAAACCAACTTCAATAGTGGTTTGTTTTCCATTTCCTCAAATGATTTCAGAAATTACGAAGGAATGTTATCTATGTCTTCTGCCTTACTTGATCGCAAATCTTCCAAAACTCTATTAAACCCTGAGCCTAATATTGGATCCCCTGCCTCTTCTATTTCGATTTCGCATTCGTCTTCTACCATGTCTTTAGACAGTTCCTTCCGTCGCAGAGACTTTCCGCCTAACTGCGTTTAACAGTGTAATTCCTGTTGCACTTCGCTTTTAATTTCGCTGAAGATTGCTTTGACTTCTCTGTCTGCTGAATAAGTCCTTCCGACGACCGTTCCTTTTAGATTTATTCGCATTTTTCCTTCAGCCGTTCCATCTTGGCTTCTCTGCAAGTTCTGTTCATTGCATTCCTAAGTGATGCATTTCTGTATTTCTGCATTTAATTGAACATTTTTATATTTCCTTCTTTGGTCGATCAAGTGAAGTATTCTTTCTGTTATCCGACGTTACTTCGCAGTTATCTTCCTAGTACCTATTGTATATTTATGTCCTTCTTCTGGGATTACACTTTATAGACTCGTCCAATCCTCTGCAACAGAACTGCCTTGTCTCCTACATCCTGAACTAGCTCTTGACATTCTTCACACTATTTCAGTGTTTATTTTAAGACCTCCCTAAGTCCTACATATTTCATAAATTAAAAATTAAATTTCAGTTTTCTCAACAAATCATCTGACTGCTTCTTAAGTGTGTCTCTGGAGTCGAATTCAATATTATTCGGCAAACAAATTGTAATATTTTAAAACTGTGTTATGTGCCGTTTGATTACTGATTTAGGCCATCTATCTGTCGTTGCTACGCGAGAATGAAGTGGTAGAAATATTATCTTGTAAGCTGAATATTATTTCTAAAACACTGCATTTTTTCTTGTAATAATTGGAGTATTTTACACGCTAATTATCTCAGTTGTAGACAGGAAGTTAATTTACTATTTCTGGGGCTTCGTCAGAGTTCTTCTCCCGCTTCAGCCTGTGGAAAAACTTTACCTCAAAGAGAGTTCATTGAGCAGACATCATGCCATTTTCAGCAGAGTAGGTTTGCTGGGGAAATCTGCTGATGCTCACTTAATGTTCCATAGAAGTGACTAGTTAATTTCTAAGGATAGACGGAGCAGAGGGAAGAATTTTGCTCTAGGTCAGTGGTGCCCTACTATACGCCACCCCACGGCTTTCCCTGTTGCAGTGGTGATGCTGTGCTGCTGCATCCGGTTTCGGATCCCGCGCACCAAGCAGGAGATCGAGGCGGACTACGTGCGGAAGAAGCTCACCCGCGAGTTCCAGAAGAAGTTGCACGTCATCCACAACACCGAGATGGACAACATGGATCTCAGACGCGGTACGAGGTTCGAATCTCTCTCGCCAACCACGCGGAAATGCACACTCCTTGTAGAAGCGTCAGCACTGTGTGTGTGTGTGTGTGTGTGTGTAAACTATCACTTCTTTTTGTCTCGATTATTTCCTTCTAGTAACAAGTTAAGTGAAGTATTCTAAGCCGCAGCCCGTTTCTATTTATTCTAAGGTCTTTTCCTGCTTCTTTTCACATCATTAATGTAAGTAAGGTTTGGTACGTAACTTTTTATCAACAACGACTCCAAGCATTAGGCTTTCACATCTGTTACGACCTAACTGTCTGCTCTTAGCGTGTCAGTCTTCTCGTTGGGCGCTCTTTTTGTAATAGTCTGTATCCTGATCCGTTCAAATCTTATGTGGCAAAAATTCATCATTCACCCTGTTACACATTAAAATTTCGCTTTCAAGATTAATTCATTTAGGTTGCAGATGTTGATTGCCTTTGTATACCTCTCAATTTCACATCTACGCTTAAACGAAGACGTCTTATATTCGAGATCAGGTGCCTACCTTCATTCCTGATAACAAACCCCCATCATTCATCCTCATATTTGGCGCTGGTACATCCATCATTTTATTAAGGCTGTTGTTTGTTATCTCAGATTCAGTTAAACTTTCTTCTTCAAAGATTGGAAGTGTACAATGCAGTGATGGAACAACCGACTGGTTTCAACAACTGACTGGCTAGTCCGTTGTTTTCCTTTCAGTCGGTTTTCTCAGTCGAATGAAACAACTGAATGAAACTACTATCCGGCCATGTTACCTACATGAATGTCTTCTCTCAGTCTTCTGATGTGACTGGTTTCACTTAATGTGAGACAACCAAGACAAGTCTCCGACAGTTACGGTAGTCATATGGATGTTCTGACTCAGTTTCTGGGTTCGAGTGATTTTATTTACATACTTTATCGACCTTCTAGGTTACAATTAAGGATGAGTATGATTGCCAATTTTTAGAGACAAATAATGTGTCTTATGTCAAAGAGAGGCGAATACCAAGAGTACATCTAAAACCGAAGCACAATGTTTTTCGTACTACTGGCATTAAATGTACGTTTTGGTTGCTTTCATATGGTTAATAATTGGAACTACTTTACAAATTTGTGTTTAAATAAATGAACAACTGTTTTCTTATTTAAATTTATTGAGGCCCTGTCTCTCTCTTCCCACTGGTTTGCACTCATCACTCATAATTCTGTTTTTGAGGTGCCGTGATCAGAAAGCATGTAAAATTTTTGGTAACCTTTTTGGAAACAGCGATCTTAAGCTATATAAAATCAGTGAAAAAAACACTCTAGATCGAAATGGCTATTTTATTAAAATGTCCGGTTTCGTCTTAGTCTTCGCCCGTTTTCAGAAAAGCACCATCAGCTGAAGTTGACGATGTATAGAACTGTCAGTAGACCTCAGTTGCTGAAACTGCTCAAACAAACGAACAATTTCGGCGACTGAAGTCTCCTGGCTGTTTTAGACATAGTCAACTTCAGCCGATGGTGCTGTTTTGAAGATTGCCTAAGACCAGACCGAAACCGGCCTTTCTAATAAAATAACCATCGCGATCCAGACTGTTTTTTCGTGATTTTTTTAGAAAGCGTATAACATACAACTTTTTTTAATTGTTTGGTGGTTTAATCACCTGCCTTTTACGCATATAATATCATTTGTCGGATGTATTATTTTGGGAGAAATATTTGTCATCGCTCTTTAATTTTCTTTGAATTCCTTTAATTACTATAGATTCTATATATTTTACATTGAGTATATTACAGTAAGTATGTTATACTAGATTTAGAAAAATAAAAGTTACAATATGTAGGTAAACGTGCACACAGTTTACATTGGTATGTGGTAAATACAACAATAGCTAAACATTAAAATGAAGTGGGTTTTCAATTATGAGTGCTAGCAGCAATGGGCACGGAGAAGGGTTTGAAGAGGGACGGAAAGATGAACTGATAACTCAAAGTTAAACAATATAAGAGTGAAGACGGTACCGTGACTCATAGAGAAAGGAAAAGAAAAAGAAGCATATCTGGGAGAAGACAGAAACTTTGGCGTTACTTTTTGCCAAAGGGAAAGCTCGTCATACGCGTCGATCTTGGAAACGATATGAGGATGATATGAGAAATTTCCTCAGTCTTTTCGTAAAAGTAGCAGGGCTTCGAACTGTGCGAAGAGTGCAGGGCGGTTTGTTCCAGAGGCGGACAGCAGCGACAGCAAAGAAGTTTGCCAATGTTCTTGTTGCACTGCAAGCATACTAAATAAGTAAGACCTTGTGTTTACGTTATGATTACACGAAGGATTTACAGGAAGACAGATTACATCGTTTACATACGTCGTTAACATACATATAAACAGAAAAATCTTAGAAAAAAGAAAAAATATGAAAAATAGAAAAAAATATAGGTAAAATAAATGAAAATATTATCAGTTCCAAAAACTTATATTGTAAAGAACTAAAAAAATTAATTTGTTAGCATACTTCCTTCCAGATTGCGAATGGGTTATTTTCTAACCGTTCTGAGGGTGGTATTCGTAAAAACACTGACAATTTTGGATAAGTTTTCAGAATCTAGAGCTTTTTTCACATTTTCAGTATTACTGCCAGAATGACTTTGGATTGAGAGGAAGTTATGAAAATACACATTTACAACATTCAAAATTTCCTTATGAACTTCGAAGTAAAGAAATGTAGATTCGTTCTTAAGCTGTAAATATTTCATTATTTCGTGGAGTTTTCTCTACTGTGATTTAGATGGCAATGAAGATAATAATTGTACCCGATTATATCGTCACAAAATATCGATGTTACCGATATACTGGCTGGACAAAGAGCGATTAAAATCATCGTATAGTTGATTGCGATGTATCGATATTTAACTATATTGCTATTCGGTATCCCAACCCTAATTACCAGCCACCAATGTTAACGATTTTCTAAATAAGTTACGCTGATGTCTCACTGATGTATGAATGAATCTTGCAGAGTTTCTTCAGATCTCCCGTGAGATACCAGAGACTTTCGTCAGCAGTTTTTCAGAGCTTGACGCTCACGATCGCGTGAATTACTTTTATTTAACCTTCAAGTAAGAAGTAAGTAGGTGCCACAGGTCCATTGCCTTCCATTATGAAGCATCTGCTTCACGGTGGAATTTTCATCGAAACCGGGCCTACCCCAATGTAATTAACTGTTTGCATCCTCAAAGTAATCCTTGTAAAGTATTACATCAGAACAGAATTCTGTGTTGTATTTCATGCGTGACTCAGCACATGGAAAAGTAGGGCTGTCAGCCAAACTGCGCAGGCATCGGTTCTGATTGCTTTGCCAGAGAGTTTTGTGTTAAATGCAGTAATAAAACGATTGGGGCACTACACGGATGTGAAAAGAGAAGAAATAAGACCAACCCCAAGGCCAGAACTGCAATAACAAATCGAAACTCCAGGCGTAAAAATGTCATATAACAATTAGAATTTAAGTCAAAAGCTTCGATGTTTTATTAGCACCTCTTAGTCCTGTCCAGCTATTTCCTACGTTACACACAAAATTTCGTCCACCGTTTAGTGTACATACGTTAATCGTTGCTCTTCCAGTACAACACGTTATCACACAGAAGCGTTCCAAACGGTTAGTGCTTGTGGTTAAACTGCCACGCATTCACTAACATCTTGTCGCCCTCGCCCTTACATCATTTTAAACACAAGCTATTTGTACTACCATCACAACACTTAGGGTTCGCAATTTCACCTTCACCTTTATGTTCATTGTAACCTCGTGTCCATATCCCCCTACGTAAGTCAATCATGTGACTCTTAATCACGATATTGCTGGAACCGAACTTGCTTACTTCTTGTCTGGATAGGCTGTTTAACGCTTGATTGAGTTGCCTTAACATGAGTGCAGTCTCTGTCACTTTGAGGACACCTGACAATTAAGTGCTCAGCAAATTATAATCGGCCAGCCAGGTTCAGTGCCGCTGACTTTGTTTCCATTAGTACGTACATATAAATATTGTGCCCATCCGTAAACTGATGATACTCCACCTGGGATTATATAAGTATTGTGGGGTACTACCGTTTCCCATCTAGAAAATCGGTCATTCTTAATCTAGGATTAATACGGTGCTTTTTTAGTCTCTCTTTGATGTGCAGAAGGAAATCGAACAGACTGTCCTATAGTCGTGTTGCGTACAATACTTTGACTCGCACAAAGTCAGTGTTTCGAAGACTTGCCAATGGGTTCTCAATTTATTTACCATGTCCAGTAGATGGTAAAGAGGTCCGCGATAATAGATCCGCTAGACTGACTGTGAACTGGGAATGATTTCCGTATAGAAAGAACAAAATGTTTTTGAGGAAACAAAATAAGAGTAAGTAGCCGGTCGTTGCTGACGATGACTGACAAATTTTGTTCGTGGTAAAGACGAGAATAGCAGCACTATCACATTGTTCGCCGCACGCTTGCAGATAACTTGTATACTAAACAACAAAGTTTTCGGTTTGTATTCTAATATTTATGAGACATTTTTACACGTAGAGTTTTGATTTGTTATTGCAGTTCTGCCGTCGTGGTTTGTCTTATTCTCCTCTTTTCACTTCCGCGTGGTGCCCCATTCGTTTTATTACTACATTTAAACACAAAACTCTCTGTCAAAGCGAGCAGAACCGGTGCCTGCGCGGTTTGGCTGACAGCACGGCGTCCATATTCAGACGAGATCGCCGGCCTACGAAATACAAGAGCTCCTTGTTCCACGACGGTTCCCCTCGCGAGCAATGCTCGCGCGCTATGACGCTGCCTGAAACAAGTTCATTGTGTGGGCTCAGCGGAGCACGACACGCGGATCGAATCAAACGCCCCTTCCGTCTGGCAAGGACAACCCCCCCCTGACGAGGAGACACAATGCAGCTGGTAGCCTTTTCGAAAATGTCGAGCGCATCACGTTCTGACCAAGCTCGCAACCAAAATGTCTAGCGAGTGTATGTAGCACGATCCTGGACAAAAGTCTAAGAGCGAATGTAATTACATTCCTTGAAAAAGGAGAGGTTCCCTCCGCAGCTCAGCACGAATGTATCGCTCTTGTGAAACACTACTTGCTCTCTTCCATACACACACAGCATTGCTACTCGTGGCCGGCCGTGGTGGCCGAGTGGTTCTAGGCGCTACAGACTGGAACCGCGCGACCGCTACGGTCGCAGGTCCGAATCCTGCCTCGGGCATGGATGTGTGTGATGTCCTTAGGTTAGTTAGGTTTAAGTAGTTCTCAGTTCTAGGGGACTGATGACCTCAGAAGTTAAGTCCCATAGTGCTCAGAGCCATTGCTAATCGTGGACGCTGGAGTTCAATAGATTCCGTCTTCCTAGGTGCTAAAAATGTGCACGACTGTTAATTTCATTGCCGACACTTACAAAACATCCGACTATATGAAGCACCTTCCCTGGGTAAATGACCTACACGAACAATACTTCACGGAAACAACACAGAACATTCGAGAAGTAAAGGGGAAGCTTCGGTTGTGACCTAAGAAAGCATGCTATGACTACTCTTACTCTTTGCGATCTGTCAAGTGGAACGAGTATCATTTTCAGATTGTTCGCTGACGACGCTGTTGCTTACGGAAAAGTATGATCACTGAACTTATGTAAGAAAAAAATCTAAAAATGACTTAGACACAGTTTTCATTTGGTACTGTGTAAGATATAGGGTGTTAATCGTTTAAACCACGGGTGGGCAACCGGTGGTCCGTGAGCCGCATCCGGCCCGCGACTGGTTTCAGTGCGGCCCGCGAAAAAAATTCCAGCCGGGTCGCATATTCGGATATCTTCACCGACGATCGGCTCGACTCGCTTCGGGTTTCCAGCTCATGAAGCAGACCAGCGAAAGCGCTGCTTATTCAGCGCATGTGCAGGGCCGTTTTACCGCCCCTGGATTTTAACAACAAAGAGAAACATCCCTCCACTATGAGTGCGAAGTTGTGGGCCATGTACGTAGAGTGGAGGAAACCGCTCACTACCTTTCACGGGTGCAGGGAGAAGTATTTTCACCTCTAGATCAGTGCTGACAACACACACACACACTCGTAGTTTACTGCTTTCTGTCTACATCTGTGCTATCACATTAATAGATGACAAACGTTGGTAATAGGCGACTGCACGCGAAACGTGCTGATCAGAATAACGGCAGCAGAGGCCATAACTTGGTGGACAAGGCAATTATCTGTTGTCATTTCACGTGTTAAGTTCCGTGCTAGTTTTTTGTTAATTTCGTGCGTTTCCGTATATCTTTACTGAGTTCATACGCATTCAGATGAGAAAAGTAGATGCAGCTGAATGTCGTCAAATCCAGGAGAAATGGAAGGAGGATTATATCTTTATCATGTACAAAGATGAACCTGTTTGGCTGTTGTGTTGTGAACCACTATCTGACGTGAAAGGCTATAATAATATGAAAACGCACTGTTCTACGAAACACATTGCCCAACAACAGGGCAGTTGCCGAAAGACAATGTTAAAATATTGTTTTCCAATTTGGACAAGCAACAGCAAATGTTTGCCAAACAGAGGATACGGTACGATCATTCGGTTAAAGCTAGTTTTATAATAAATAGCAAAACTGCCAAACCATTACAGCCTTTTCCGGGAGAAAATTCGTAAAGGCGTGTCTCTTGGACATGGCAGATGTACTGTGTCCCAATAAAGAAAAATAATCCACAAAAATAAGTTTATCGAGACTAACGACAAAATGTTGTGTTTGTTGATGACATTAAAAACAGTGTGGGTGATCGTGCTGCCGCATTCGAGGCATTTCCGATCACTTGGGACGAAAGTTCTGATCTGTCACACAGCTCAGTTACAAATTTTTGTTCGTGGTATCGATGTGGAGTACAATGCAACGGAAGAATTATTAGGATTACAGCCATTAAAAGGAACCACTATTGGTGAAGACATTTTTGAAGAAACGAAAAAAAAATATCGATACGGGGTGATTCTTCCAGAGAAGACAACAACGAACGTCCACGTTTTATAATGCTGTTTATTTACATAAACAGCGCCGTTACCGGTCTTGAACCGACGGCTCGTTCACGTTAAGAAACAGTTTTGTTGTAGTTTACTTTAGTTTTCACTTTTCATTTCCCCTTATAGTGAAAATTCCTTGAATTGGTGGTGTCGTCGAAAATTCTGCGCCATTACGTTGCAGTGCTGATTGTTTGTGTTCATGCAAGTGAAGCACTTTTTTGATATATATGTACGCACATAATGTAAAGCATCACTCACACACACCGAAAAGTTTTACCACGTGGAAGAATGTGACAAACATGGAAATATCACCCCCACTGTTGCCGTGCGTGCGGGTTTTTCGTAAGTACTGCTCAATTGCTTGTGTTCCTCATCGACCGTACGTGAAGCTTCCTTCACAATGGAATTCAGACCGCTGCAAAATGGTGCGGATGTTCTCAGAACATTTGGATGGTAATCATTGGGACAAAAGCCGTAACGCTGTTGAGTACATTTAGACAACCAGTATTTGAAATACGTTGTTATAGTGCCTCCAGCGTATATTTCGTGAAGGTCTATAAGAGACTATGGCGCACATGGGAAGTCGCAAAATTACCAAGGAAAATGCTCGAGATGTGCTACAATAATCACAAATTTTACTAGCGGATGGTGTGCAGATGGGAGCACGAACCTGGGAATCCCATAAAATAGGCCTTTATGTGCATCTAGGCTCTACGGCATTTGAGTAATTGTGTGGGAGATGTTTGTAAGTCTTGAAGTCCGATCCTTATCTTCGCTGGTCATCACGGCTCAGTTCGAAGCGGGACTCGTCACTGAAGACAATTCCACTCCAGCCGATGAGATTCCAGACCCAGGAGTGTCTGGAGACTCCCCGGACAGCATTAGTGTCACCTGCCATGCGGCCTGACAACCATGAATGATAGTTCTCGAATGCCATTTCTTTTCATTCCAGAACCCATTTGATTGTCATTCCCAGAACACTTACAGCACAGCGGTACGTCGATGATATTCTACATCCCGTTTCTATTGCTTGTCTTCATGCTGGCCAAACGAAGCGTTGGCCAGCAAGGTGTCAATCGATGTCAAGCCGAATAACTGCATGCATAATGGCCAGAGGTGGACCAACGCGTTATTCGCTTGCTCAGTTTGTGAAGTTCTTTCCCTTGAATAAATTATCCAGATTTTTTAAAACTGTAATCATTTATTTGTCTGTACATGAAAATGACATCTACCGATTTCTTTCCCATTCAGATGATTCCTTAGTGATGCGTCTTTTTTTTTTTTATCTTAAAATGTATAAGAATTTCATAGCGCCTCTATGTTACCAGTATTGTAAAATTTCTTCTTTCTCATCAGCCTAAGTACAACTGGATAACTCGTCAGGAAAGTACGATGAAATATATAGAGGCCGGCTGCTGTGGCCGAGCGGTTCTAGGCGCTTCAGACCTGAAACATGCGGCTGCTACGGTCACAGGTTCGAAACCTGCCTCGGGCAGGATGTCCTTAGGTTAGATTGGTTTAAGTAGTTCTAAGTCTAGTGCGCCGTGCGGGATTAGCTGAGAGGTCTGAGGCGCTGCAGACATGGACTGTGCGGCTGGTCCCGGCGGAGGTTCGAGTCCTCCCTCGAGCATGGGTGTGTGTGTTTGTCCTTAGCACAATGTAGGTTAAGTAGTATGTAAGCTTAGGGACTGATGACCTTAGCAGTTAAGTCCCATAAGATTTCACACACATTTGGACATTTTTTTTTTTTTTAAGTATAGGGGACCGATGACCTCAGATGTTAAGTCCCATAGCGCTTAGAGACATTTGCATTTGAAATATATAGAACTTCTTAGCTGTCAACATACATGTAACCTAATTCAAGTCTTCGCGTAATGCTGCCATTACTAAACAAGGAATTTTAATTCACATTAACGTTCGAGTTTTTGTAACGTAAGATACCTAAGATGCTGGACGAGCACATCTCTTTCTGACGTTATAAATGCGAGAGGAAACTTGGCTAGATGCACCCTTGTTTTTACCCAAACATCCAGTGTATGGTTTCTAATTCTGCTACATGATCCTGTTGGGCAACATTGGCTGCGATATGCACTGCGGTCAGTACGGGATCGACAATGGTTTGACCATTTGTCTGAAGCAGCCTTCGAGACGCGAATATGTTTACTGCTGTCCAGAAACGGGACAACGATTTAGTGCATCTCTCTTATACAGCCACTTGCACTAACATCCACAGCTGGTAGCTCAAGATCAAAGTAATGGGCACTTGTTCGGGGGGGTTTACTGTGTCTCCTTCAGGCAAACTAAACAGTTCGCTGAGTTTTAGTTAATTGTTTGTCTCCTTGTTCTTATTTGTGTAGTTTTCAATCCAAAGATTTGTTTGATTTAGCTCTCACACTAGTCTGTACTGTGTAAGCCCCTTCGTCTTGCGTAACCATTGCATCCTAAAGGACTACTTGGTCCCCCACTAAAATTTCCTTCCTCTTTGTAAGAGGCCACCAGAGGTCATGTGCTAGTGTGCGACAGTATCGCACTTCGAATTTAGGCCGGAGATTGCATTAAAAGTACGCCATTTCTTTTCGAATTCATGCTGGTATGCAAATAAGACGGACAAGAACGTGTTTTGTTGTGCTCTCTCCATAATAACCATAAACCAGAGTCGAGTGCTGAAATGACGGTTAGCCAAGCCATGATCAAAGCAGAGCAAGGGCGCATCTGTCTGTTTTCGACTGTGAATTCTCTGATGTGATGTCACCCCTGGCGATACTGTGCGTACTACGTTTCTCACAGCACCAGGTCAGTATTATTCTTTGAAAGCACATGTAAAGTTTAGTGCAAGCAACATGGCGAATTCCTTATTTTCATCATGACAGCGAGACAATGGCGAATTCTGTAGATGATCTGCTAAGAGACCCATTTCCAGTAGACATTTGGAGGATATAATGAGTAGAAGCATACGGATGTCCCTTCTGGTTCCTAGAATATTTTGCGTGAGTGTTTCGTAGGAAAAAGTAAAATCCTCTCTAAGCAGTTACGTGCAGAGCATGAGAAATTTTTGAGCAGCACTTGACATGACGGTTTTGTGGCCCAATGGTCAAGTGAACTGACTGGTACTTTGTGAATTTGGGTTCAATTCCTCCAACTACCATCAATTTCTTTCCATTGTGAGGATAGGTCGTGAGTATGTCTGAATGGCTCAGTCGGTAGAGTGTTGCCAGCACATAGTTTTAATTTGCTGGGAAGTTACAATTGATTCTGGAATTACTACAGTCCTGGAAATGGAAATAAGAACACCGTGAATTCATTGTCCCAGGAAGGGGAAACTTTATTGACACATTCCTGGGGTCAGATACATCACATGATCACACTGACAGAACCACAGGCACATAGACACAGGCAACAGAGCATGCACAATGTCGGCACTAGTACAGTGAATATCACCCTTTCGCAGCAATGCAGGCTGCTATTCTCCCATGGAGACGATCGTAGAGATGCTGGATGCAGTCCTGTGGAACGGCTTGCCATGCCATTTCCACCTGGCGCCTCAGTTGGACCAGCTTTCGTGCTGGACGTGCAGACCGCGTGAGACGACGCTTCATCCAGTCCCAAACATGCTCAATGGGGGACAGATCCGGAGATCTTGCTGGCCAGGGTAGTTGACTTACACCTTCTAGAGCACGTTGGGTGGCACGGGATACATGTGGACGTGCATTGTCCTGTTGGAACAGCAAGTTCACTTGCCGGTCTAGGAATGGTAGAACGATGGGTTCGATGACGGTTTGGATGTACCGTGCACTATTCAGTGTCCCCTCGACGATCACCAGTGGTGTACGGCCAGTGTAGGAGATTGCTCCCCACACCATGATGCCGGGTGTTGGCCCTGTGTGCCTCGGTCGTATGCAGTCCTGATTGTGGCGCTCACCTGCACGGCGCCAAACACACATACGACCATCATTGGCACCAAGGCAGAAGCGACTCTCATCGCTGAAGACGACACGTCTCCATTCGTCCCTCCATTCACGCCTGTCGCGACACCACTGGAGGCGGGCTGCACGATGTTGGGGCGTGAGCGGAAGACGGCCTAACGGTGTGCGGGACCGTAGCCCAGCTTCATGGAGACGGTTGCGAATGGTCCTCGCCGATACCCCAGGAGCAACAGTGTCCCTAATTTGCTGGGAAGTGGCGGTGCGGTCCCCTACGGCACTGCGTAGGATCCTACGGTCTTGGCGTGCATCCGTGCGTCGCTGCGGTCCGGTCCCAGGTCGACGGGCACGTGCACCTTCCGCCGACCACTGGCGACAACATCGATGTACTGTGGAGACCTCACGCCCCACGTGTTGAGCAATTCGGCGGTACGTCCACCCGGCCTCCCGCATGTCCACTATACGCCCTCGCTCAAAGTCCGTCAACTGCACATACGGTTCACGTCCACGCTGTCGCGGCATGCTACCAGTGTTAAAGACGGCGATGGAGCTCCGTATGCCACGGCAAACTGGCTGACACTGACGGCGGCGGTGCACAAATGCTGCGCAGCTAGCGCCATTCGACGGCCAACACCGCGGTTCCTGGTGTGTCCGCTGTGCCGTGCGTGTGATCATTGCTTGTACAGCCCTCTCGCAGTGTCCGGAGCAAGTATGGTGGGTCTGACACACCGGTGTCAATGTGTTCTTTTTTCCATTTCCAGGAGTGTAGTTTACTTGGAAGAAGAGAGAATGAGAGAGAGTGTGGGCAGGTCGCCAGTGTGTGGTGTGTGTTGGTGTTGCAGCACTGGAACGGGTGCAGGCCGAGTGCCGCTCCGAGTGTGACAGCCCCGCCTCTTGCAGCTCCGGCCGCAGCCCGCCGCCGCCGCCCTCCGAAGGACTCGGCCGCAGGCACAGGTAGGCACTCACTGCCCTGCGCCAGGATAACTCCGAGCAGCTTACTGGCAAGTCAGTTGGCGCCGCTGCTACAGCCTCAGTTACCACCTTGATCCACTTACCATGTTAACAACGCGACGGCTGGTGCTTGCCACAAGGATTCGCTACTCCTATTACATATGTGTGCAGGACGCTATCCTCTTATTGCACCTGTAGTGCCTCTGACAGTGGACATCTCGTCACATAGTGCTGATAGTACAGTCTGATCTACACATCGACTCATTTACTACACTAGCAGTGCAGTGGCCAATGTTAGCCAGAAGAACTTAACTACTTGTGTTGTGCATGCACAGGCGACACACTTCTCTTACCGTGTCTGTCTACTGCCTGACAGAGAGACCATAGTAAGCGCTTCCTGCAGTTCACTCTACTTAGGAGAGGCAAAACAAAGTTCGATAACATAACAAACACAGTCCGAGGGCATACTGAAAAGTGATGCATCCCTCCCGGCGAGAGACCAGTTTGTTGATACCGCCACTGTAGCATGTCTGATTTTGTTGATGGAGCCATAACCTCAACTCTGGCTACATCCCTTCATCACTGTTAAAGTGAAGTCCTCAAAGGTATTTTTAAGTTTTGAAAACAGATGATAATCGGATGAGGCGAAGTCGGGACTGTATTGATGATGACTGATGACAGTGAACCCAAAGCGCCAGGTTGTTGCAGATGTTGCAGAAATCGTTTTGCGTTCTGGCATCGTCATGCTGAAGGAGAGGTTGCTCCACTTGTGGATGGACTTCCCGAATTCGTGCTTTCAGTTTTCTGACCTCTTTCTCACGCACTGACATAATTACGTGCACACCGTCATGTTACGTGCTACAGTTCAGAGCCTTCTAGTGGCAGGTGGTTGCAACTTGCGTCAGTGAAGCGAGAAAGTCGACTGAATAATACGCATGACATATAATGCCTCAACCGATATTGAGAACAGAATAAAAAATTCAGAGCCACTACTTTTCCGAACGCCTTGGTAAATGCAAAGTCGCTTTCATTCTCCCTCGAATCAGAGAATTGTATATTTGCAGGGTGTGCGAGCAATGTATTCTGCCCGTAAGAGAGACAGAATAAATTCTGTTTATTTAGCTCTCTAACTCGCATATCACATACTTCATTTGCAGTCCTGGTAACTTCATTCATTAGTCCACTTATTTCACGGTACTTTACATTTCTGATGATAAATGATAGCTTTAGATCTCATGGAACATTTTATTTTATGACGCTCTAAGTGTATTCTGTGAAATCTATTTCCCTGCTTCGCTACTAAGTGGTTTGCCTCGATCGTCTCCGCAAAGTTCGTTTACCACCTTTTTGGAAGTACTTGGGACCCAGCTGAGATTGGAGTGATTGAGACGTACACGAATCATGAGTTTCGCCATGCGCTTTGATTTCCTGAATTCACTTCAAGCCAACCACTTGTTTTATGGAGCCACTAAGAGAAGTGTACCAGTCCATTCGGAACTTCTCCTATGCCTACAGAGCCAGACAAAGTAGGTAGTATTCAGCTTGGCTCCAGGGTACGTACAAATTCAGGACGATGAAGGGAGGAACATTAGGGTATTGCGATCCATCAACGACGACGCCATTAAAGTTTGACGATATGCTAGGATTGTGGATGGAAGAGGAAGGATGCGTAAGGAAATCGGCCGATTACTTATGAAAGGAACCATTCCCGCATTGAACTTAAGTGATTTAGGGCAACCTGAAGACGGGTACATATATTTGTATAAATCTTGCTTCCAAAATTAATAAAAATCAACTAAGAGTATTCTCTTCTTCCTCCAGAAGAAATTCAGGTCAGAAAGGGTAAAGTGTGTTCAGAATGTATGCTGACGAAAAATCAGTACACGAAACAAAATAATGTAAATGATTACTTGTTTGTATTGATAATAACCCCCCACCTGAAAGTCATAAGCTACAAATCTCCTCAAATGTCTAAATTCAGCAACTTTTCCTAGACAGATAATAGCAACCTTTCGGGACGAAAATGTCAAAAAGTTGATTTACTTCTCTTGTTATTGTTCACCGACGTATTATGCCAGTGTACTCTGGGGCAGCTCTTCATTAAGGAAGAAACTGTTTGTGCAATAATGGTAAAATGTGGTGTGGCGTTACCACTCTAGAACCTCTTGCAGATGGCGCATTAAACAGTTGTGAACGCTGACAAGGACTCGCGCAATTAAGTTTAAAGAAAGTTTAAAGGAATGTAAGGGAAAACGTTTGAAAAGTTCAAAATTTATAATCGTTTTGGGTTAGGATATTGTTGTAAACCTGAGGGATAAGGTAAACTTTCCCTCCTTTGAGAGGAACTGGATATCAAACTAAAATTCGGAAGGCGTTTACATTTAGTATCTAAAAAAAACTAAACTAAACTCCGTCCGAACAGGCCATGAAGGCCCAACGGGACCGACCGGCACCCGGATCATCCTCAGACCACAGGCGTCACTGGATGAGGATATGGAGGGGCACGTCGTCAGCACACCGCTCTCCCGGTCATATGTCAGTTTAGGAGAACGGAGCCGCTACTTATCAATCAAGTAGCTCCTCAGTTTGCCTCACAAGGGCTGAGTGCACCACGCTTGCCAACAGCGCTCGGCAGACTGGATAGTCACCCATCCAAGTGCTAGCCCAGCCCGACAGCGCTTAGCTTCGGTGATCTGACGGGAACCGGTGTTACCACTGCGGCAAGGCCATTGGCTTACATTTAGTATCACCTGCCAAAATAGAGAACAAGGACATTGAAAAATTGTGTATTGTCGTTTCACCAGAGAATACGCTTAAGCCTATCCGTACGTGGCCTACAAGTATTTGTACACCAAAAACAATGCAGTCTGCTGCGTCCTTCCACCGGGGTGGGAACTTCCTCGTCGAAGGTCAGTATCACAAAGTAAGCGCAGTTAGTTTCTCCGATCCCTGATTGCTGACCCACACTTTCAGCCATTCATCCACAAGTATGACTGACTAAAGAGAACAGCCGATTGTACCACGCTAGGTAACGGCATGTTTCCTCGGCTGCTGGGCCCAGGTGGTAAGACACTGGACACACATTTTGGAGGTAGGTGGCTCAAATGACCGTTCTGCCGCCCAGGTGTACTTTCCCATAGACATTTTGAGGCGAAGATCAAATACTTCCTTATCCTTCCACGGTCACAACTTATGGTTAGGATGTTAATCCGCAGTCTTCCTTCCTCCGTTTCCCTGAGTACATACATGCCCTACAAGCAAGCAGAATATCACCTCCTTGCGCTGACTCTGTTAGCAGAATAGGAAGTTCTGAACAGACTGGGACCGTCTCTCTATTGGCTACATGGGGCTACTGTTTAGCTTGAAGTGCATTCAAGAAGTCAAAGTGCTTGGCGTAACTAATGGCTCATATAAGACTCATTCACTCCAGTATCCTCAGCGCTGCGCACATAAGACTCATTCACTCCAGTATCCTCAGCGCTGCTCGTTCCTCCACGGTGAATTCATTCCGTAAACGCATTTTGAGAACATGATCAATATAAATTATCGAATAGCTATATCAAGAGACGGGCCTCTAAGAATAAACTGCTTATCATCAAGTTTTTGCAGAATGTGTAATTTTTACCCGATATAAACCGCACCATTTGTGTTTGTAGACACAGCAATTATCGTGGAACAAGTCAACTTAATAAAATTACCACAGGCTGCCATGTAGACTGTATTCCTCTCTGTCCAAATCGCAAATTGAAATTACTCTTTTTCACGTTTCTCAGTATCAATAAGTGAATGAAGAATTAAAAAAAAATCATGGGTCCACACTTAGTTTAATTTGACGGCTAAGCCGAGGTTACTGTCCTCATCTCACAAGACGACACTCACGAGAAAGCACGAGACTTGATTGCATGAGCTGCTCTGATATTCTCCTTTAAATTCTGCAGGAAATTACAGACCATCCAACACTTCGGAAATAGAGCCCATTGCCTCAAACACCACGTGCACCACGTCACCTCGTAAAGTAATATTTAAAGATGTTTCAATCAGTTAAGAAACTAAATAATTTGAGATTTTATCCTTCAGTTACGATATTTAAAAAAGCTGTCCCTCGTACTTTAATTATGTCTCTCAGATGTGTCTTTTCAGCATGAAAAAAAAAAAAAAAAAACACAGACAAGACTGGGTCCTCCCTGGCTATAAATTCGGTTTAAAGATCAAAATTCATGATAAGTGGAGGACAGTTTAAGATCTGAGGTTGCGTTCTCGGAGCCACTTTGGACGCGCGACAATCGATTTGTGATGCTATTGGCTAAATTATTGCTCAATAATGTCTCCGAATAAAAGTACAGGTGTTTCAAAATGATTCATCGGATACCATACGACCATAATTCTATACGAATGAAGACAGAAACTTGTGGTATTTTTTAACCAACCCATAGCACTATAAAGTTTTTATTTTCAAAAGAACCGTCTGATTTTTAAAAGGGTTTATCTCTTACACGCATGCAGATATAACCTTGGGATACTTTTACAGTTATGTTTAAGATCAAAGTTTTCATTTCCCTGTTCAATATGCCCTCCACCAAACTCATCAAAAACTTACAGCTGATAGTCAAACTCATCCCATACTTTTGAAGGTATGTCTCTAGTTATTGCATTCACTGCTTTTGCCATGAGGAGTTGCAACTGACCCAACGTTGCTGGAAGTAAAGTCTTTCACAAACCCCACAAAACAAAGTATCACACCATAAGGTCAGGCCAGCTTTGTGGCCAATGGGGCACTGCTAGATCCGTATCCATCCTTCCGGTCTATCCGTCGTTGAGGCATCAAGTTGTTAAGAAATGGTCTTACATGTAGATTCCAGCGCGGTGGTGCTCCACGTCCTGTTGAAAAATGAACTTTTCTGTATATTCTCGCAGTCGTAGAAAACGCCCGATCGCCAAAAGGTGCAGGTACCTTTTTTTCTCTTTTTTTGTGGCATGTTGTGTCCAAAAAACATGATCGTCTTTGGATATTTTTTCTTCTGGAGTGGCAAGGTGTGAGAAATGGGTTCACTTTATTGTGTATTTGCTTGCTGAGGGACTTCGACTCTCTGTGGGTCCTTGAGTCCTTTGAGGCTGTCGGTTAGGTGGTCGTGCGAGTGATTGACAGTAACCATTTACATGTAAAACACCGAATAACGGAGGATTGCATCATCTTTGATGGTATTGTGGGGGTGCAATAATGGCTCGAGGCGCCTTGTATTTGTGCCAGTGTTGTAGTAGGGCCTGGCCTACATTCGCAAGTTGGCGGAAATTTCCCCGATACTCGTCTAATTTTTGAAAAAGACGAATTGCCTGGTCTTTCATCTTCTCAGCGACGTATTTTTCTTTAGTCAGCTCGCGTATTTCTCTCATCCTGGCGCACCGTGGGGCGCCTAGACTCCACTTCAAACGCCTGTTCTGTAGTGATTGCAAACTGCGTATATTAGTCACATGTTGTTCCCCAAGACGTCGAGTCGTACAGCAGGGAGGTTTGTACCGTTGCTCTATAAAGTTTTAATTTCGTTGACGGGTTTAGATTCCTGCTCGTGAAAAACGGCGTGAGTGCCTGGACCATCTTCATAATATTCAGTTTTTTATCTTGTAGGGGTGGGGTAAAAGTCATCCCTTTATCCAGTATCACTCCCAGGTATTTCGTCGTCATAGTCCAGGGTACTGGCTGTCCATTGATGGTAAGTCGCGTCCTCAGTTCCGGCCGTTTCTTCGTAAACAGTATTGCTGCAGTTTTCTTAGGGTTCATGGTGATTTTATTGCTCTTTGCCCATTGTTCGGTGACGACAAGTTGTCGCTGCATCCTGCTGACCAGTTGTTCTATGTTCCTTCCAGAGGTTACGACGTACAGGTACCTGATCCCTGAACGAGCGTGCAATTCAACCAGCTGACCCATGCAGACCCCTTCCGCCAACTTCATGAATCGGTAACAAAATTAAAAGTTTTACTAAATCTTAATCATCATTGCTGAAGAAGATACGTCCTGCTTAAATCCAATGCGTCTTTCTCGAAACACCTTGCGAACTGTGATATGTTTGTAGACTTTGTGGGAACTTCTCGACGACATGGCCATTAAACGTCAGATAGTGACCTTCCTCAGTACTAAAATGTACTGTCGTTCTGAAGGCTGTCCTAGTTCTTGAGGTCATCGCGCTTGTTCCATGTTTCATTAATTGCAAAGTCATACGTCAGCAAGTCTCTCTTATTTCCATAGTTTGCCTAGAAAGTTGTGCAGATGCACAAAGGAATGGCCTTGTGCTCTTCTGTTCGCAAACCGCTTCCTTGCAGACATCTTGTGTTATGCGCGAATCTTCAGGCGGCGGTGTGTTGCCTAGATTCTCTAAGGCGATGAAGCGGTTATCAGCAGTAACATCAGCGCAATATATATTACTTTTCTCGAGTGTACTGTAATGTAAAGGCGGTAATTTCTGTACCTTGAATTGATGATCAGCCCTCCTTGAACGTATGTGGCCGCCTTCATCTTCTCGAGCCATTTATGGCTTCTGTATCCCACAATGAGCGGCGAAAATAGCACAAGCGTCGCGCTTTTGAATGCTACTTTATCATTCAGCCGCACAGGACCGTGGTACACTCTCTAATAAAATGTCTTTACGGAGCAGAGGACTGTTTCATATAGTAATGACAATACCCTTGTCCTTTCCGTTTCGCTGTTAAATCCCATTTAATTCGTTATATTTTCAGATCTATGTTCCATTACCGCAGTTTAAATTTTTCGTGTTTACCCTGAATCACTTGAGACAAATGTCGGAATATCATCCTCCGAAAGGCCAGAGCCCATTTCTGTCTCGACCTTTTCCAGTTACGCTAGCGGTCTGTTTCTAATGACTTCCAAGTCGATAGAGAGTGACACTGTAACCTCTTTGCTCCCCATCTTTCTATCTTTTTAATATGCGGTGTCGCATACCTTGTTGAAAGATGACATCGTCTAAACCTCAAATACAGGGCATAGCCATGGGCCTCAATAAGTCAGAAACATCACAGTTACTGTCTAAGTTACTGGCTATGCGAAAAAGGGATGGTGGTGTTGTATGTGCAATGGCGCCCCGCACCACAGTGTGGACAGTGTTTTGAAAGGAGGATATAAGATGAACATCAACAAAAGCAAATCGAAGATAATGGAATGTAGCCGAATTAAATCAAGCGATGCTAAGGGAATTGGATTGGGAAATGCGACACTTAAAGTGGTAAATGAGTTTTGCCATTTAGGCAGCAAAATAACTGATGATTGTCGAAGTAGAGAGGATATAAAATGTAGACTGGCAATGGAAAGAGAAATATTTCTAAAAAAGAGAAATCTGTTTACATCGAGTACACATTTAAGTGTCAGGAACTCTTTTCTGGAATTATTTGCACGGAGAGCATGGGAGAGGATGTTGTTTGGGTGGCCAGTATCCTCATTCTACAACACAAATGCTCATGTGGATTAATACGCTCCTTTATTTACATAAACATTTACTTAACTTCAATAGCGTCCGTGTGTTGTGATACAAGCTAATTAGTAATAATCCTCTTGCAGACAATATCGATAATCTTGTTATTACAAACTTTAGTCTCACTGCTGGTGAAGTACAAGTCCTGCTGTGGTCACTAATCTGATCGCTGTGAACTGTCGAAGCCTGTGATGAACTATATCCGCTCCGCGAGTGTACTGACAGACGCCAACTGGATGAATGAATCAATGAGTTGAGACCAAGCGCTTGAGTGACGCCCTGCGGTCAGCGGCGGCGGCGGCGTAAATACATGCATGTACGTTTTACGCCAGCACAGAGTGTAGCCATGATGGAAGTGAAACATGGGCGATAAACAGCTTAGATAAGAAGAGAATGGAAGGTTTTGAAATATGGTGTGAATGCTGAAGATTAGACGGATGTAGATCACGTAACAAAAGAGGAGCTACTGAACAAAACTGGGGAGAAAAGAAATTTGTGGCACAACATGACTAGAAGAACGGATCGGTTGGTAGGACACATTCTGAGACATCATGGGATCAGCAGTTTAGTACTGGGCGGAAATGTGAGGGGTAAAAATCATAGAGGGAGACCAAGAGATAAATACAGTAAGCAGATACAGAAGGCTGCTGATTGCATTAGTTACTCAGAGATAAATAGACTTGCCCAGGACAGAGTAGCTTTGAGAGCTGTATCAAACCATCTTCGGACGACAGCATCAACACGACCGCTTCTGACACTGAGCTCGTATGACGATGAAAACTGCAAACTCATCACGTCGATTGTGATGCTGTTCATAAAACCGGTACTCGTCTAAAAAGACGCCGCGTTGCCTATTACCACTCGTGCGTCTAGTGCTGTCGCTGGGGCACCACCGTCGGCGCTCCACCCTCTGTTGTCGTGTCAAGAGTGGCCGCGACAAAGGTGTTGACAGCCGTTGGTGCTCCACATGTCGTCAGACTGTCCCTGTGGTTACTTTCCTGCTCCCCATATCGTGATTCAAGGTACACGACGTGGCTGCACGAACCTACACAGCCGAACGAACAAGATGTCTGTTCTCTTGGGCACTAGCGCCTTCAGATCCTGCGCGGCGTTGAATACGGTCATCTCTGAACTCATCGAATCCATATCTGCGTGACAGTTGTGGGATTCCAACCAACGCGATCAGTGATATCGCGGAACGATACAGAGCTGTCGAGACAGGCTATCTAATTCCGCATCTTGCTAGTAGTCTTTCTCCCTTTCTACAAGACATAAGAACACAACTTCCTCACAACAGTTCATTGAAAAAGCTCCACTGTTAAGTATTTTCTTACACCTACGTACTTTGCACAGTTTCGCTGAAGTGCTAGTCATTTTCGTATCCAGGCATGAATAAGGGGCGATCAAAAACTTTCCGTTCACAGCCTGTACAGTCGAGAATCGGCATGCTAATAAGGCAAAATCGCCATGAACATTGATATAACCATCCCACCGACTCACCAGGTCGAAGGTATATGTTTGATAAAACACTGTGTCCTGTTGCATGAAGAACTACGTAACTGCCTGCTGCACATCGTCGACCGACAGGAATCGTCGGCCCTTCAGTGCATTTTTTTTAAGGGAACGAAGAGGTGAAATCGCATGGGGAGAGATCAGGACTACAGGGCGGGTGTTGTGTCTCCCACTTGATTTAGGTTAACTGATGCGTTATGACATTTTTGCGATATGAGAACGTGCGTTATCGTGACCAGCAGGAACTTGGCGCACCATTCCACAACGTTGGTTTCCGACAGACATGCTGGCCCGTATACGTTCTCCACTGGATTTCTACTAGTCTTTGTCCGGAGGAGGAGGAGAAAGAGGAGATTAGTGTTTAACGACCCATCGACAGCGACGTCATTAGAGATGGAGCACAAGCTAGGATTAGGGAAGGATGGAGAAGGAAAGCGGTCGTGTCCTTTCGAAGGAACCATTTAGCCATTTTTGGAATCATGGAAAACCTAAATCAGTATGGCCAAATGCGGATTTGGATCATCGTCGTCCCGAATGCGAGTCCACTGCGCTACGTTTCTCGGTTTGTCCTCCGGCAGCCAAGAAAAGAATAACAGCACGTTGGTCCTGTTTGGATGCATTTGGTAAAAAGTCACCATAGTTCACATTGCCACATTTATTGCACGGAGGTCGAAAAGACCGGTATGCCACACTAATATCTTGCGTACATATTGGTGTCTATACACGCGCATTGTAGTTGCGCTACGTTGCATACACACTGCAGCAATGCCGTCAAACAGAAACTTTTTCATCCCCTCTTCTAATACATTTAACGCCAAATTGAAGTTCGTTGCATGTCACCTTCACAGTCTCACAATTTTAGTGGCCACGTGTTGTTCAAAAAAATGTATGTGAAATCTTATGGGACTTAACTGCTAAGGTCATCAGTCACTAAGCTTACACACTACTTAACCTAAATTATCCTAAGGGCAAACACACACACCCACGCCCGAGGGAGGACTCGAACCTCCGCCGCGACCAGCCTTACAGTGCTACGTGTTGAATCATACCAATAGCTTTAAGAAAATGTGATAATGGAAAATGAAAAGAATCAACAACCTATGACATAGAGCTTAAAAATGTTAACGTTACCTCCTCTAGGTTTACTGTGCTCTTAGTTCAGCGTAACGAAGAACCCATTTTCTACACTACGAAAGCATCAGTTTGGAAGCATCTATCCTTGTCCACTCCAGGTGGACAGTGTTTCTGAAGTCAAAGAAAGCTGATTTTAGTTGCACCTTGTTAACATTGTTTCAGGAGCGTCGATACGGGTGCATCCGGCTCTGACTACCCACAACAGAATTCCTGAGTCATCGCGGCCATGAAGCCCGGCAACGACTCGACAACAAGCGTGTTTCCAGTCTTCACTGTACATATGTGTATATAAATCTTTTTGTATTACACTTCCTTATAAACTCCGATAAGCACTATTCGAGGAACAGCCACTACATATTGTGCCATCCTCAGGTTCTCCAAGGTATGTTGTTACAAATTAAAACTGAAGACTGAAGCCGTGTATCTTTACAGTACTGTACATTGCCTGACAGTGGTCATAATGGAAAAGTGATGTTTGTAGCGGACAAAAGAGCAATTACGTTGCAGCTGAGGGTATCAGTCAATGCAAGTTCCTATGCCTGCTCATCGTCCATAAAAACACAGAATTGTCCTACAGATTATGTTCTGTCTAACACAGTTATCTTGTACTGGCGGTTTAATAGACTGCTAGCAACGCCACATTAAGGATGAGTACAGACTATTTACATGACTGATTTCGGCATATTGGTTTAAACTTCACAGACGGTTTTTCGCAGAAGATTTTTCTGTACATTGGTATAGTTTCGCACTATCATGTAAACACAAAACTTTAGTACACTAACTTACACGTCTACATTGAAATTTGCATTATGTCAAATTATATTTTATTACGAGGTACTCACGTATTAACTCCATAATTATTGACACACAAGTGAACTCTGAAGAAGAGAATGTCTGAATCTTGTAATATTTATTCTATAAATATGCACTGATGGCAAAAAACTAGAATAGTATCCTCATAACTACAAATACAGTCTAGTATTTTTTGTATTTGCCTCCACTTTATCACGTTACAAGAGATTATGTTAAAATTATTTTTATTTTCATATGCAGTCACATTTACGTTTTAGATTATCCTCACATTTAAAAATAAAAAATAATACTTTTGTGTAATTTGGCATATCTCATGTAAAATACTTTCACTAATATGAAATAATGACGTAATAAAAATACTCATGACAATGTGCTGTACAACAAGACCTCATGTTGCCGTTCCTTAAAACTTACTATACTAGACATTATGTAACAGTAAAGCAAAATAACAGCCACACAAGGTCATTTTGTGGTGAGTAAGAAGCGACAAAATATTCGAAAAAAATACATGTTGTACCATGTCCTGCACTGTTACATAAAAGATCAGATCTAAATTTTCATTGCTCATTTCCTTGACTGATTACTAAATGGTTCAAATGGCTCTGAGCAATATGGGAGTTAAGATCTGAGGTCATCAGTCCCCTACAACTTAGTACTACTTAAACCTAACTAACCTAAGGACATCACACACATCCATGCCAGAGGCAGGATTCGAACCTGCGACCGTAGCAGTTGCGCGGTTCCGGACTGAAGCGCCTAGAACCGCTCGGCCACCGCGGCCGGCTGACTGATTACTTCTTAATCTTTAAATATAATAAGAGTTTAGAAAATATTGGTTCAGAACTGGATAAGTGCCACTAGAGATCGCTACCACTTCGATCTCCTCACGGTTTGTTTGCATTGTAGTCAGTCAGTCTCGAACGTTCCCGCAGTAACGGTGTGCTGTCGCGTATTTCACTTACATCAAGTTGAAGGCGCGTCGGGGCGTAGGTACACTGAAGTACTGGTATAGGCATGCGTATTCAAATACAGACAGACAGAATACGGCGCAGCGGTCGCAACGCTTATATTAGACAACAGGTGTCTGGTGCAGTTGTTAGATCGGTTACTGCTGCTACAATGGCGAGTTAGAACGTGGTGTTATAGTCAGCGCACGAGCGATGGAACACAGCATCTCCGAGGTAGCGATGAAGTGGCAATTTTCTGTAACTGGTTTATGGACGACCCTGCAGGATTCATGGTGTCAGTTCCCTCCAGCACTACTTCAGACATTACTCGAGTCCATGTCATGTCTTGTTGCGGCGTCTTCGAGTGCTCGCGGTGGACCTACACGATATTAGACAGATGTACGAGATTCTTTGACTCTTCAGTGTACAAGTGTGCGTCGTGAACTGGGCTGCTACCTGCAGCAGGTCGTCATCACCTGCACTGAAACACGCGTCCTCCATCGTGTCCAACTAATGGTACCTGTCTGCCTGCATACAAGATCTTGATTCTCAATCAACATTTGTACTGTTATATTTTCAGTCTGTAGAGCTACAGTGTCATAATGATCTCTCCATTGGCAATAGATTCCGGAATAGTCCCCCATGCGGATCTCCAGAAGAGGACGGCCTAGGGAGAGGTGACCCGAGGAAAAGATTGAATAACAAACGGAAGGATAACGTTCTAGGAGTCGGGGGCGTGGAAGTTCAGAAGTTTAAGCGTGGCAGGGAAGCTAGTAAATCTGAAAACGAACATACAAAGGCTCAGTCTTGATATAGTGGGGGGAGTGAAGTGAAGTGAAGTGGAAAGAAGACAGCATTTCTGGTCACATGAGTATTTTATCAATTCCAGCAGAAACTGTTGTAATGGGAGCAGGATTCGTTATGAATGGAAAGGTATTACAAAGAGAGTGTTACTGCGAACAGTTCAACCATAGGGTTGTTCTTATCAGAACCGACAACGATAGTTCAGGTATATATTTCGACGTCGTAAGCTGAAGATGAAGAGATAGAGGAAGTGTGTGAGGATACTGAAAGGGTAGTTCAGCTCGTAAAGGGAAAACAAAATCTAATAGCCATGGGGGACTGAAATGCTGCTGTAGGGGAAGAAATAGAAGAAAGGGTAAGTGAAGAATATGGGCATGGTAGTAGGAATGAGAGAGGAGGAAGACTAACTGAGTTCTGCAGCAAATTTCAGCGAGTAATAGCGAATACTCTGGTCATGAATCACGAGAGGAGGAAGTATACTTGGAAAAGGCCATGAGATACTGGAAGATTTCAGTTAGATTACATCATCGTCAGGCAGAGATTCCAAAATCAGATATTGGATTGCAAGATGTATCTAGTAGCAGATACAGACTCAGATCAGAATTTCGTAATGACGAAGAGTAGGCTGAAATTTAAGAGACTAGTCGGAAGAAGCAGTGTGCATAACAATGGGATACGAAAGTACTAAGGAATAAAGAGGTACGCTTGAAGCTGTCTGAGGCTATAGATACTGCGATAATAAATAGCTTAGCAGGCAGTTCAGTTGAAGAGGAATGGACGTGTCTAAAAAGGGCAATCACAGAAGTGGGAAAGAAATACATAGATATTTAATTTTATCCATATTTCGCAGCTTCAAACGTGACAGTATTCAGTACACTGGAGGTATGAATTAAAAAACGGCTTCTGTCACAAATTTTCGTTTTTTATTAAGTACACGATGCATTTCGGACCCTATGGGTGCATCATCAGGCGTAATTTGTCTTAATACATGCTTTATTTTTTCTCTTGAATGAGGTGAAATGCATATTCCCGTCATGAAAAGGTTTGGTGTTAGGTTATGAATTTCGTAAGTCAAATGCGGAAAATATGTGTGAAATACTGCAAAATATAAACAGTGTAAACTTACCCCATAATCCAAGAAAAGCGTTTTTAACTTTTTAGCCCCTGCAAACAATCTTTTCACCATCGTTTCCGTACATCTCAGTTCATTCAAGAGGCTCCTTTGCATGCACATGTTTATAAACACTTCTCAGATGTTTGTGGTCAAAGATGAATTTATTTCTAGTGCTAAAGATATAATTAACAAACAGTTGACATCCAAAGAAGGCAACTCCGAAGGAACCAAAGGTGACTGATGAAATACTTCAGTTGATTGACGAAAGAAGGAAGTACAAAAATGTTCAAGGAAATACAGGAATGCAGAAGTGCAAGTCACGTAAGTGAATAGGAAGCGCAGGAAAGCTAAGGCGAAATGCCTGCATGAAAAATGTGAAGAAATCGAAAAATAAATGATTGTCGCAAGTACCGATTTAGCATAGAAAAGTCAAAACAACCTTCGGTGAAATTAAAAATGGCTCAAATGGCTCTGAGCACTATGGGACTTAACATCTGAGGTAATCAGTCCCCTAGAACTTAGAACTACTTAAACCTAACCAACCTAAGGACACCACACACATCTATGCCCGAGGCAGGATTCTAACCTGCGACCGTAGCGGTTGCGCGGTTCCGGACTGAAGCGCCTAGAACCGTTCGGCTACTCCGGCCGGCTTGAAATTAAAAGCAAGGGTGCTGACATTAAGAGTGCAATGGGAATTCCAGTGATAAACGCAGAGGAGAGAGCAGGTAGATGGAAAGAGTAAATTGAAGGCATCTATGAAGAGGAAGACTTGATGTGATAGAAGACGAAACAGGAATCGATGTATAAGACATAGGATACCCAGAATTGGAATCAGAATTTAGAGAGCTTTGGAAGACTTTTTAAGATCAAGTAAGGCAGAAGTGATAGATAAAATTCCACCTCAATTTCTAAAATCATTGGGGAAGTGGCAACAAAACGACTATTCATGTTGGAGTGTACAACGTATGAGTCTGGCAATACACCGTTTGACTTTCGGAAATTATCATCCATACAATTCCGAAGACTTCAAGAGGTGACAAGTGCGAGAATTATTGAACAATCAGGTTAATAGCTCATGCATCTAAGTTGTTGACAAGGATAAAAAACAGAAGAATGGAAAAGAGAATTGTGGATGTGTTACATGAAGATCAGTTTGGCTTTAGGAAGGTAAAGTATCAGAGAGGTAGTTCTGACTTTTTCGTTTGATAAAGGAAGCACGAATAAAGAAAAGTCAAGACACATTCATAGGATCTGTCTACCTGAAAAAAGTGCTCGACAATGCCAAATGGTGCAAGAAATTCTGAGGAAATTAGAGGTAGGCTATAGGGAGAGACGGGTATTATGCAACATTTACAAGAGCCAGGATGGAATAATAAGAGTGTAAGACCCCATATTCGAGCCCTGTGATTGTTTACTTTCCTACTAAGTTGGAAAGTCGCTTCATCACTGAACGAGATGCGTCGTGCAAAGTGTCATCGTTGACAATAGTATTATGAAGCTCGTCAGGAAATCCCAGTCATTTGCGTTTGTCGTTGTGACGTACAGCCTGTAACAGCTAAAACTTGTACGGGTCCATAACCAACTGATGTCTTACAACACACCAAATTGTTGTTGTAGGCAGTTTTAATTCCCGACTGGCAGGACGAGTAGATTTTGTAGGACTACACTAGGAAGTGCACATTTGCGTCTGCAAACTGACGATACCATCTGTGAATATTCCATCCATTTGGAGGATCAGTTTGGTATCTCAACCTTAAACGTATTTGCACTGTTATAACGGAATTAACACTTCGCAAACTCGAGATCACAAAATTATTTCTGGCGCGGAGTAGCCATTTTGCAACATGTAACGATATCCAAGCAAACAGAAGGGAACCGACAGCTAGAGGTAATGACTACAAACTAGATCATATGTCCATTCCTCCAATAAATGACCTGTGGCGCAGCGGATCGATAGTTTTGACAACATGATACATAGTAATACATATGTCGTTTTTGAAACTGCCTGTAGTAAGCTGTAAAACCAGGAGATGAGGTGCAAAGTTCTAAGCCTGGCAGAAATATGGCAATGATATAAATTAAAATTCCTGCAAAAATAAAAACTTGAATAGGTTGTCACCATAAAATTTGTCTTTTTTCACGGCTGGTCGCCAACATTTCATACAACGATAATGAATGATTTTAAGGAATCTGATACTTCACTTTCAAAATTAGAGAAATTGATGACTAAATTCAAACGTCACCAATTTTTTTCTTGAAGATGATCCACGGAAAGAATGTCCCAGAACCATAGCCACTGATAAAAACACCGAGAAAATGTACAATATGGCACTGAATAATTGGTAGTTCTCTGAAACCATTTCTTCTGAATTTCAAAAATACACAATGTCCTTTCTTCACGATAACGCATGTGCCAAAACAACCGTCTCAGTAAAGGATGTGGAATACAAGTTGAAGCAAGTCCTTCCTTTTTACAGAATTTAACATCCAGTGACTTCCACTTATTAACATATTTACAGAAAACTATGGCCGGAAAATGTCTTGAGATCAACGAAGAGGTTATTGCAGTCTTAGTGCGTGTTTTTCAGACGTTTCAGGGAGAAACGTTGGAGAAAGTGCATAGAAGGGGCTACATAAAAAGCATATTTTGTCCTAAAGTATAGTATCTTACACGGATAAATTTTCATGTTGTTGACGTTCAGGGTAAAATTGTGTCACAAGTTGCGGAAAATCACCGAAGATATGTACGGTTAGCGAGATAACAAGAGGCTGTAAAATTCCGAAGCACTATACGCAGACTTGTAACGGGTTTTCAAGGACATATTACTAAAGACGTTAAGGAGTATAATTGTTTGGAATGCAGGATAGATGTTGCCTTGTCGATGTGAGTCTGAAGACTGGCTTGATGCAGTTCTCCACGCCAGTTCGTCCTTTGCAAGCCTCTTCATCTCTGCATAACTCCTGCAACCTGCATTCACCGGCACCTGTTTACTTTTCATCTCTTGACGTCCCTCAAAAATTTTTGTCGCCACATTTCCCTCCAGCACTAAAAGACGATATCTTGATGCCTCAGCATGTGTCTTATGAACCGATCCTTTCTTCCAGAGAAGTTGTGCCCTAAATTTTATTTCCCCCTCCCCCAACTGTATATTCAATACCTCCTCATTAGTTACGCGATCTACTGATCAAATCTTCAGTATTCTTCTGTAATACCACTCTGCAAAAGCTTCTATTTTCTCCATACCTAAATTCCTTATCGTCGACGTTTCACTTTTGTACGAGGTTACACTCCAGATAAATACAGGGTTATTACAAATGATTGAAGCGATTTCACAGCTCTACAATAACTTTATTATTTGAGATATTTTCACAATGCTTTGCTCACACATACAAAAACTCAAAAAGTTTTTTTAGGCATTCACAAATGTTCGATATGTGCCCCTTTAGTGATTCGGCAGACATCAAGCCGATAATCAAGTTCTTCCCACACTCGGCGCAGCATGTCCCCATCAATGAGTTCGAAAGCATCGTTGATGCGAGCTCGCAGTTCTGGCACGTTTCTTGGTAGAGGAGGTTTAAACACTTCAGCATTAAGAAAAAATGTTGCTTCATCACTGAAAACAAGTTTCGCACTGAACGCATCCTCTTCCATGAGCTGTTGCAACCGCGCCGAAAATTCAAAGCGTTTGACTTTGTCATCGGGTGTCAGGGCTTGTAGCAATTGTAAACGGTAAGGCTTCTGCTTTAGCCTTTTCCGTAAGTTTTTCCAAACCGTCGGCTGTGGTACGTTTAGCTCCCTGCTTGCTTTATTCGTCGACTTCCGCGGGCTACGCGTGAAACTTGCCCGCACGCGTTCAACCGTTTCTTCGCTCACTGCAGGCCGACCCGTTGATTTCCCCTTACAGAGGCATCCAGAAGCTTTAAACTGCGCATACCGTCGCCGAATGGAGTTAGCAGTTGGTGGATCTTTGTTGAACTTCGTCCTGAAGTGTCGTTGCACTGTTATGACTGACTGATGTGAGTGCATTTCAAGCACGACATACGCTTTCTCGGCTCCTGTCGCCATTTTGTCTCACTGCACTCTCGAGCGCTCTGGCAGCAGAAACCTGAAGTACGGCTTCAGCCGAACAAAACTTTATGAGTTTTTCTACGTATCTGTAGTGTGTCGTGACCATATGTCAATGAATGGAGCTACAGTGAATTTATGAAATCGCTTCAATCATTTGTAATAGCCCTGTACATTTAGAAAACACTTCCTAATACTTAAATTTACATTAGATGTCAACAAGTTCTTCTTGTTCAAAATGATTTTCTTGATATAGCCATTCTGAATTTTATGTCCTTATTACTTCGGTCATTTTACTGCCCAAAGAGCAAAACTCATGTACTACTTTTACCGTCTGATTTCCGAGACTAATTCCATTGGCATCGTCTGATTTAATCCGACTGCGTTCCATTACCATTGTTTTACTTCTATAACCTTTTCTAGACATTACACATTCCGTTCAACTGCTGTTCCGAGTCCTTTGCCGTCTGTGACACTATTACAATGTCATCAGAAAACCTCAAAGGTTTTATTTCTTCTGTCTGAACTTCAATTCCTTCTCCAAATTTTTCCTTGGTTTCCTTCACAACATTCTCAGTGTACAGTTTGAACAATATTAGGGATTTTTTCTCTCCCTTCTCAGCTACAACTTCTTTTCTATTCCTTCATCTCTATAACCGCAGTCTGGTTTCTGTACAAGTTGTGGAAAAGTCTTCGCTCCTAGGATTTTACCCTTCTCTTCTAAGGTAATTCGTAGAGTCAGTGTTTTCCGGCGTGTTCCTACATTCCTCCTGAATTGGGATCTTCAGCTTCCACCAATTTTTTCTATTGTTCTGTAAATAATTCGCGTCAGTATTTTACAAACATGACTTATGAAACTGGTAGTTCGGTAATATTCACATTTCTCAGCACCTGCTTTCTTAGCAATTCGAATTATTGCATTCTTCTTCAAATATATCTTGCAGTCCAGGTGGAATAATTCTGTCGTGACTGGCTCTCCGAAGTGATATCAAAAGTTCTGAGGGATATCGTCCACTCCGGGTCTCTTGTTTCGACTTATATATTTCAGCGTCCCATCAAATTCTTCTCACATCATATCTCCCATCTCATTTTCAGCGGTATCGACGGTGTCTTTGTCGACCGGCCACGACGCGTCGCTAGTCACGCAAATTGTCTCGCAGCATAAAAAGACTGCAAGCCATGCTCTCTCGCCGTCTCCATATGAATGACACCACGGACGCCTCAGGAAACGCCTCTTCGCTTCGACTCATTGCATGCAAATGTAACCCTCCGCACTTCTTTTTAAGATGCCGCACAACGGGCTCCGCCACTAGAACACCTCGCAGGACTTGCAGTGACAACAGAAGGCTCTAGTACAAAGCTACTTATCTGATAACAACTAGCAAATGACTGTACCTTTCAACCGCTGGTAGTAATCCACTGTACTGAACTGTGACAGTGTGTAACAGTTACTATCAAGACATAAAAGTCATACATAAATACATCTAAATACATCATATATAAATACATCTTTCTTGCAAATAATATAGACAAATATCATCATGTTTTAACCATTTAATAAATGTTGATGTTCATACAGCTGATTTTCTTTTCTCTGAAGGTCTCTACAATTTTCTTATAGGAGGTATACGTATATTTTTCTCTAGTTATAAATGCTCCTATAGCCTTGTATTTGTCCTCTAGCAATTCTTGCTTAGCCATGTTGCTATTACTGTAATCTCATGTTTTGGACATCGTATTTCCTTGGGCCTGTTTCATTTGCTCCACTTTTATATTCTCTCCTTTCGTCAGTTAACTTCAACATCTCGTGTGATATCTAAGGATTTCTAGTTGGCCTTGTCTTTTTACCTAACTGATCCTGCGCTGCATTTACTATTTCCTGTCTCAAAGATATTAGTTCCCCAGATTCAGTCAATCTTTGTCTAATGCTCCCTTTGAAACTCTCAAAAACCTCTGGTTCTTCCAATTTATCTAGGTCCCGTCTCCTCCTACATTCCTACCTTTTTGCAATTTCTTCAGTTTTAATCTGCAGTCATAACCAATACACTATGTCGACAACTGCCCTGGATATTTCTTGTATTTTAAAATCTACTGCCGATATCTGTGTCTCACCGTTATATAATCAACCAAACACTTTTCCGCGTCTCCAGATCTCTTCCACGAGAACAACCCTCTCACATGATTCTTAAACTAAGTGTTAGCGATGATTAAATTATGCTTCGTATAAAATTCTGCCAGGCGGGTTCCTGTGTCATTCCTTTTCCCCAACCCATGTTCTCCTACTATTTTTCCGTAACGTCTTTTCCCTACTGTCGAATTCCAGTCCTCCATCACAATTAAAGTTTCCTCTCTTCACTATCTGAACAATTTATTTTATTTAATCTTCAAACTCTTCTCGTCTACATACGCTGTTGGCGTTTGAAATTGTACTGCAGTGGTGACTGTTGGTTTCATTTCTAGGTTGGATATGATAATCCGTTCACTACGCTGTTTACGGTAGTTCGACCGCTTTCGTATTTCTTTTTCGGTATCAGGCCTATCCCTCTATAACTCCTATTTGACTTTCTATTGTAACCCTGTAATGGCCCGACGCGAACTCTCGGTCTTCCTGAAACAGCACTTCACTAATTCCCACTGTATCTAATTTTACCCTATCCGTTTCATACATTCAGTTCTCTGATCTATGAAATTTCCAAACTTTATTTTTAAGCAACATGAGATGTGAACATTAGTCAAACACAAACTTTTTCGTATTGTGTCCACAACGACGGCCTTTTTGTGTCGATGATGTGGTCTGCCATAAATTCTTCTCTCGTGCCAACCTCTTCATCTCAGAGTAGCACTTGCATCCAACACACTCAATTATTTGTTGGATATGTTCCAACATATATCTTCCCCTACAGTTTTTATCTTCTACAGCTCCCTCTTGTACCACAGAAGTTATTAGAGTTATTCCGTGACATCACTTCATCGTCCTATCATCCTCTCCCTTCTTCTTGTGTTTTCTATTTGTCTCTTTCCTCGGCAGAGCTCTTTATCTTATCAGTCCATCCAATTTCCAACAACCTTCTAAGACACCGCACCTCAATCGCTTCGATTCTCTTTCATTTCGACTTTTTTACTCTCCATGACTCACTACCATTTAATGCTGTGCTCCTAACGTACACTGTCGTAAGTTTCTTCCCCAAATTAAGGCCTATATTTGATAATAATAAACTTCTTTTGGCGATGGGTGGCCTCTTTGCCTGTCCTAGTCTATTTTTTATATCTCCTTCCTTCGTCCACCATGAGGTACTGTTCCTTCAAAGTTTGTCGAAATCTTTCACTTCATGTACTTAGTGGTCCCCAATTTTAATTTTAAGTTTATCGCTAATTTAAGTTTACCGCTAATCTCATCTCTGTTACTCTTCATTCGTTTTCGTTCTGTATACCGACAATCGATACTCTGTGCTCATCACTCTGTTCATTCCTTCCAATATGTCTCATAATTCTTACTCTTTTTCAGTGAATATAACAATGTAATCAGCGAATCTTATCAGTGATATCCTTTCACCCTGAATTTTAATGCCTCTCATGAGCCTTTATTATATTTCCGACAGTGGTTCTCCTATATGTAGATTGAGGAGGAGTGAAAGACAGAATATACGACTTACACTCTTTTTGACCCAAGCACTTTTTGACCTCTTCTGAAAAGATAATCCTAAGCAAATAGGGAGCATCAAAATGGATAAGGGACTAATGACCACAAGGTGACAGTAGGGAAACAGAACATCGTAACATCCAAATACACCAGAAATAAATGCAGACATATTTATTTAAAAAAGCAGATAAAAATTCACTTGACGCCTTCCTAAGAGACAGTTTCCATTCCTTGCCAACTATATTAGTGTAGGTCAGATGTGGCTCGAATTCAAAGAAATAATATCGACAGCAAGTCAGAGATTTACACCGAATCAATAAATGATGTTACTGATCTCCCATGGTACACGAAATAACACTGCAGAAGAAACGGGAAAAAGCATGCCAAATTTAAAGAACGCGTAGTCTGTTAGATTGGCGACGTTTTCCTGAAGCTCGAAATTTAGCACGGAATTCAGTGCGAGATGCTTTTAATAGGTTCCACAACGAAACTCTGTCTCAAAGTCTGACAGAAAATACAAAAACATTTTTCTCGTATTTGATGTACAGCCGTGGTAAGACACAACAATGTCTTCACTGCGCGATAACGATGGTAATGTGACCTGTGACAGTGCCACTAAAGCGGAGTTACTAACACAGGAGTTACTAACACAGCCTTCCGAAATTCCTTCACCAAAGAAGACAAGTTAATATTCCAGAAATCTAATTAAGAACAGTCGTTAACATGAGTAACAAAGAAGTAGGTTTCCTCGGCGTTACGAAGCAGCTTAAATCACTCAATAAAGGCAAGTCTTCCGGTTCAGTTAGGCCCCCCCCCCTCCCCCCGTGAACCATGGACCTTGCCGTTGGTGGGGAGGCTTGCGTGCCTCAGCAATACAGATTGCCGTACCGTAGGTACAACCACAACGGAGGGGTATCTGTTGAGAGGCTAGACAAACGCGTGGTTCCTGAAGAGGGGCAGCAGCCTTTTCAGTAGTTGCAGGGGCAACAGTCTGGACCACTGAATGATCTGGCATTGTAACATCAACCAAAATAGCCTTGCAGTGTTGGTAGTGCGGACGGCAGAATGCAATGCGAAACTACAGGCGTAATTTTTCCCGAGAACATGCAGCTCTACTGTGTGGTTAAATGGTGTTGTCATCCTCTTTGGTAAAATATTCCGGAGGTAAAATAACCCACATTCAGATCTCTGGGCGGGAACTACTCAGGAGGACGTCGTTATCAGGAGAAATAAAACTGGCGTTCTAAGTACGGGAGAGTGGAATGTCAGATCCCTTAAACGGGCAATTAGGTCAGAAAATTTAAGAAGTGGACTGTATAGGTTAAAGTTAGATATAGTGTGTATTAATTAAGTTCGGTGGCAGGAGGAACAGGACTTCTGGTCAGATGCATATAAGGTTATAAATACAAAATCAAGTAGGGATAATGAGGAGTAGGTTTAATAACGAATAAAAAAATAGGAACGTGGATAAGCTACTATGAACAGCATTATTGTAGCCCAGATAGACACGAAGCCCACACCCACCACAGTAGTACAGGTTTATATGCCAACTATCTCTGCAGATGAGGAGGAGATTGAGGAAATATATAATTAGATAAAAGAAATTATTCCGATACTTAAGGAGACGAAAATTTAATAGTCATGGGGTACTGGAATTCGATAGTAGGGAAAGGGAGGGAAGGAAAAATAGTAGTTGAATATGGATTGGAGGAAAGGAATGATAGAAGAAGCCGCCAGGTAGAATTGTGCACAGAGAATAATTTAATAATCGCTGACATTTGGTTTAAGAATCATAAATGAAGGCTTTATACGTGAAAGAGACCTGGAGAAACCGGAAGGTTTCAGATTGATTGTATAACGGTAAGACAGAGATTCCAGAACCAGGTTTTAGATTGTAGAACATTTCCACGGGCAGATGTGGACTCAGATCACAATTTGTTGGTTATGAACTGCAGATTAAAACTGAAGAAACTGCAAAAAGGCAGGAATTTAAGGAGATGGGACCTGGATAAACTGAAAGAACCAGAGATTGCAGAGAGTTTCAGAGGGAGCGTTAGGGAACGATTGACAAGAACGTGAGAAAGGAATACTGTAGAAGAAGAGTGGGTAGCTTTGAAAGTTGAAATAGTAAAGGTAGGAAAGGATCAAGTAGGTAAACAGACGAGGGCTAGTAGAAACCCTTGAGTAACAGAATAGGTATTGAATTTAATCGATGAAAGGAGAAAATATAAAAAGGTATTAAATGAAGCAGGGGAAAGGGAATACAAAAGTCTAAAAGATGATATCGACAGGAAGTGCAAAATGGCTAAGCAGGAATAGCTAGAGGACAAACGCAAGGATGTAGAAGCATATATCAGTAGGGATAAGATAGTTGCCGCCTAGATTGGATTCCGGAGAAATGTAGGAACGCGCTAGGCAATATTGGGCCTACGACTTCTCATAGAAGATATGTTAAGGAAAGGCAAACTTATGTTTATAGCATTTGTAGACTTGGAGGAAGCTTTTGAGTGAAATAGTCTCTTTCAAATTTTAAAGGTGGCAGGGGTAAAATACAGGGCCAAAGGCTATTTACAATTTGTACAGAAACCAGGTGGCAATTATAAGAGTCGAGACGCACGAAAGAGAGGCAATGGTTGAAAAGAGAGGGAGCTACGGTTCCGATGTTATTCAATCTTTATATTGAGCAAGCAATAAAGGAAACAAAAGAAAAGTTCGGAGTAGGTATTAAAATCCACGGAGAAGAAATAAAAACTTTGAGGTTCACCGATGACATTGTAATTCTGTCAGAGACAGCAAAGGACCTGGAAGAGCAGTTGAACGGAATGGACAGTGTCTTGAAAGGAGCGTATAAGATGAACATCAACAAAACCAAACGAGGATAATGGAATGTAGTCGAATTGAATCAGGTTATGATGAGGAAATTAGATTAGGAAATGAGACACTTAAAGTAGTAGATGAGTTTTGCTATTTGGTAAGGAAAATAACTGATGATGATCGAAGTACGGAGGATATAAAATGTAGACTGGCAATGGCAAAAAAAGCGTTTCTGAAGAAGAGAAATTTGTTAACATCGAGTGTAGATTTAAGTGTCAGGAAGTCCTTTCTGAAAGAATTTGTATGGAGTGTAGCCACATATGGAAGTGAAACATGAACGATAAACAGTTTGGGCAAGAGGAGAATAGAAAATTCTGAAATGTGGTGCTACAGATGAATGCTGAAGATTAGATGGGTGGATCACGTAACTAATGAAGTGGTATTGAATAGAGTTATGGAGAAGAGAACTTCGTGGTACAACCTGACTAGAAGAAGGGATCGGTTGATAGGACACATTCTGAGGCATCATGAGATGGGGGAAAACGAGAGAAGAATACAGTAAGCAGATTCGAAAGGATGTAGGTGCAGTAGTTACTCAGAGATGAATAGGCTTGCACAGGATAGAGCAGTACCTTTGGACAGAAGACCGCAACAACAACACACCGGTTAGGTTCCTTCCAGAGTATGCTGATACAATAGCTCTATGCTTAGAATCATACACAATCGCTCCCTCGACGAAAGATCCGTCCCTAAAGATTGGAAAGTTGCAAACATCACATCAATACTCAAGAAAGGAATAAGAGACCCATATCACTGACGTCTATTTGCAGCAGGATTTTGGAACATATACATGCTCAAACGTCATGAATTACCTATCACATTCAAACTCCTAACATTCCACGCTCCAGTTCTTAGAACGTAACCCGTTCTTTTCCCCATAGTCAAATCATTCTTCGCGGTCCCTCTAGGAGATCCGAGTGGAGAGATTATCGTGACACATTTTCCCATGGGTGTACATTATGTTCCTTTCATGCAGTTGTTTCCACTGCCGTCTGCGTCCTCATGCCGTTGATCATTGCTGATACTTCCATCTTATCAGGGCAGTTTCCCACTCATCATGGGTATAATGTTGTCCTGAAATTCTGTTCTCACGTCACTCTCTTTGATAGGATCGTTGCCTGAACGAGACCAACTCTTTGCACCGGAAGTTTTCGGCCGCAGTTGCCGATGATTTTTATTTAAAAATAATCAGTGACTGATTCCGCGTGTGGGACACGGGACGTTTTGATCACTAGTCAAATACGCTTCTACTAGACCACTCGAACTGAGTTACAGAGTCGAAAAATATACAGCTACGGAGGTAGTCATTTACTGTATAACGGGTTGCGAGTATTTCTGTCTGCCCATCGAGACTCTGACAGACAAAAGGAAACGTTTTAACTCACCATATGTTACGAGGGATTTACATACCGACTGTATGAGGTGACGCCGACCGCAGCATCGTCATTATTATCATGATTTATTACGAACGAAGCTAATTAGATGCAGATGCTGTGACTACTTGGAGTAGCCGGAGGAAAATGTTGCTAATAAGGCAGTAACAACTGCCATGTTCCTGATATAATCTTGGTATTTGTAGCCAGTCTTCCTGCACTTCATATCCGACATATCTCTCAGTGTAATGAATGACCGGTCGGGTTGAAGCTGCTAGTAAAGTGCGTCGACTTTGGCATGTGACGTCGTACAATCACAAACAGAAATAGAACAGAACACTGACCATATTTGTTTTACTTGTATACTAGATTAGCGCCCGCTCCCCGGCTCGTGTCCACTGTATGGTCTGCACAGATTTTTTTCTTTAATCGCATTTTCATGGTGTTCATAAACTGCAACATCTTCTAAATCTTTCACACTAACTAAGGTTATACACACATAAAAAAAATGTTTTGCATGACCTCGGTTCCGCTAGTTCCGGAACCTGTACAGAAAATTGGAATAGAGATCAAATCAAACATCATTTCCGCCTTTTTTATTGCTCATGAAAACCACACATTGCATGTTGTACCATCATTCAGCGAGACCTTCATAGGTGGTGGTCCAGATTGCTGTACACACCGGTACCTCTAATAACCAGTGGCACGTCCTCTTGCATTGATCATTCCTGTATTCGTCGTGGCATACTATCCACAAGTCCATCAAGGCACTGTTGTCCTACTCCTCAACAGCGAATCGGTGTAGATCCCTCAGAGTAGTTGGTGGGTCACCTCGTCCGTTAACAGCCCATTTCAATCTATCGCAGGCATGTTACATAGAGTACATGTCTGGAGAACATGGTGGCCACTCTAGTCAAGCGATGTCGTTATCTTGAAGGAAGTCATTCACAAGATGTACACCATGTGGGCGCGAATTGTCGCACATGAAGACGAATGATTCGCCAATATGCTGCCGATATGGTTGCACTATCGGTCGGAGGATAGCATTCACGTATCGTACAGCCGTTACGGCGCCTTCCATAACCACCAGCGGCGTACGTCGGCCCCACATAGTGCTACCCCAAAACAGCAGGGAACCTCCACCTTGGTGCACTCGCTGGACAGTGTGTCTAAGGCTTTCTAGCCTGACCAGGTTGGCTCCAAACACGTTTCCGACGATTGTCTGGTTGAAGGCATGTGCGATACTCATCGGTGAAGAGAACGTGATGTCAATCCTGAGTGGTCCATTCGGCATGTTTTTGGGCCCATCTGTACCGCACTGCATGGTGTCTTGATTGCAAAGATGGACATCGCTATGGACGTCTGGAGTGAAGTTGCGAATCATGCAGCCTATTGCTCACTGTTTGAGTCGTAACACGACGTCCTGTGGCTGCACTAAAAGCGTTATTCAACATGGTGGCTTTGCTGACAGGGTTCCTCCGAGCCATAATCCGTAGGTAGAGGTCATCCACTGCAGTAGTAGCCCTTGGGTGGCCTGAGCGAGACTTGTCTTCGACAGTTCCTGTCTCTCTGTATCTCCTCCATGTCCGAACAACATCGTTTTGGCTCACTCCAAGACTCCAGGACTCTTCCCTTGCTGAGAGCCCTTCCTGGCACAAAGTAACAATGCGGACGAGATCTAACTGCGGTATTGACCGTCTAGGCATGGTTGAGGTTGAACTACGGACAACACGAGCCGTGTACTTCCTTCCTGGCGGAATGACTGGAACTGATCGGCTGACAGACCCCCTCCGTCTAATAGGCGCTGCTCATGTATGGTTGTTAACATCTTTTGGCGGGTTTAGTGGCATTTCTGGACAGTCAAAGGGACTGTGTCTGTGATACAGTATTCACATTCAAAGTCTCTCTTCAGGAGTTCTGGGAACCGGGGTGTTGCAAAACTTTTTTTGATGTGTGTAGAAGCATGTACTTCTGACCGAAAAGCGATTCAAGTAGCTACAGTCGGAGGTCTTTGTTAATCCATCCTTTTCAGTTCTAGTGGTGATAATTCCATAGAAACTTTCATCCCTTAACATACACGTATTTCTTCAGAAGTCAAATACCAGTTTTCAAAGATTTAGCTTGAAAAATGTATTAATAAAGTGAAACATTTTCATGAAAATGTCCTCCCAAATTTCACCCTCTTAGAGGTTGAATTCCCAAAAAATACTGCAATATGTATTTTTCAATTTCAAACCGAGAAATCAAATACAAATTTTCAGCGATTTAAAATCAAAAACGCTTTCTTAATGAAATATTTGCGCAAAACTTCATTCTCTATTTCAGCCCCTTATGGGCTGAATTTCCAAAAACTCTGAAACTCGTACTTTTCATTTCTAAAAGAGAAAAAATATACATTTTCATAAATTTAGCTTTAAAATGCTTTCATAACGAAGTATTTTCATAAAACTTTTCATCCCTTATTGCACCCCCTTAGGGGATGAACTGACAAAAACACTGAAACACTTACTTTTCTTATTTGTAACCGAGAATTCAAATATCAATTTTCATAGATGTGGTTTTAAAAATGCTTTAGTAGTATTCTAATTATGGTTTGTTTAAAAAAATTTTCACCCACTGTTTAACCCCTTAATGGTCAGTTTCCACAAATGCCGAACGAAGTAATTTTTTTATTTCTGACCGAGGACCAAACACCAATTTCGTAGCTGTTGCTACGAAATTACCTTATTAGCGACATATGTCAAAGGACATTTTCTCCCCTATTTCAACCCCTTGGGTGCGGAATTTCGAATAATCCCTTTTATACGATGCCTACAGAAAAGAGCAACACCTCTCCGAATTTCACATTTTATCCTTAGTGGTTTGCACTGGGCGATGACGAGTCAGTGGACCATTCAGACCCTATTTCACCCGCTTAGGGGTGGAACTTCGAAAAAATCCTTCAAAATGATGCCTAGAATGTAAGATCAACACAGTCTCCAAATTTCAAGTTTCTATCCTTTGCGATTTGGTCTGGCCGATGATGAGACTATCAGTTAGGACATTTTCCTTTTATATGTAGATACTATTTTTCGAAATGTAGGTTGTGGCGACGGACTTACCTGTTGCGTGGACAGACGTCTATAAACATAGTATGAAAACTAACAATATGGTTGTGAAGTGACGAAGCCAACGAAAGTGATGTCTTCGGAATGTCTCTAAATCGTGCTACGACGCATATTTAATGCGTATTGGATTTCAATGAGTGGTTCTCTGGTGCCATTTTGATGTCGTCATGGTCAAATCAGATGCCAGTATCGTGAAATTGAATACTTTGGAATCACCATCACCAACGAGATCATCCACTGAACTGTAACGTAGCAGACGATGGCGGATTATGGTAGAGCTGCGGCCGTCTCAGCTCCATCGTCAGAAAGGTAAGTGTTGTCAGTAAATGGCATCATTTCCAGATATTTTCACTCTGCTGATCTGAAACTTCCTTACAGATCAAAACTGTGTGCCGCACTGCGACTCGAACCTTGCACCATTACCATTCGCTGACAAACGCTCTACCCAGTGAGCTATGCCGGCACCACTCACGACTCACCCTCAGCACTTAACTTCCGCCTTAGCTCTCTCCTAGCTCCCAAACGTCACAGAAGTCTTCGTACATACCTTGCGGAACAAGCACCGCTGGAAGAAAGGATAATGCAGGCAATTGGCATAGCCACCGCTCAGGGGGCGTCTTTTATGGTGACCCATGTGACGGGAGAGGGCTTTTGGAAAGCGTAGCTATTTCTGTGTCTTTCGGTATGTTGCCCACTCCCCCTCAACTTAACGTCTATCATGCGGCAGGTACAGAATGTTTCGTCATTTAAAATATACGTTATCGATATTACAGAACAGAATACAAACGATTTGCCACATATTTTCATCTTTTTCACCATATAGTAACCTCGATAACGAAGTATTTTTGTACTTCGTCACTATTTGAGGGGTGATAAGCAAAGCTGAACATATCCACATTGTACATCAAATGAAATACAAAACGGAACGGTACATATAGGTTAAGCAGAATCTAAACACATGACACAATTTAAACGAATTCGCACATGTCTTATGATAAAAACCTGTGAGAATACATGGTCTAGAGCAAACACGAACCTGTTAACATATACATTTATTGTAAAGAAGAACTATTCGGCTACGACGAATAGGAGGCACTGATTCAAGTTACGTATTTTCATTCCTGCCACGGCAGCTGCTAGCATTAGTTTAGGCTCTGTGCTAAACAGAAATGGCTTTAGGCTTATTGCACTTTGTAATATCTGTTGATTTTAACGATAAGCCTGTGGTAAAACTTTTCTGTTATGATTGTTGGGCTCTATCAAGAACAGTATCGTGCTTCCTACTCCCATGTATTTTCTTGAAACATATGATTATCCTGTTAAGTTACTTACCTGCTGATCGTGTTTTCGGCAGAGTAGAGAAACTTCTACGCAAGAGGACAACAACTGCAACAAAAGGCTAATATAATGAGATCTACCAGTCAGTGGGTGATCTAAGAAACCTTGGTGAATATTGGAGAGTTCTTAGGTGAAATGCAACGAATTTTCATTTAAAGTAAAACGATCATATTAACGTGGGGACAACTGCATTCTATAGTCCCAGGGAGATGTACAGGAGCGGAAGTCTCTCCTGAAACACGGATGGACCACTACGAAGCTCTTCTCTCGGTCGCGAACTGAAGTACTTCTCAACCATGTAGCGTCAGATGACAAGAAGAAGGATGTTGATTGTTTGCTCAAAATTATTTTCGGAGGAGACTGGCGAAATCAAGAGGACTGAAGCTGGTATAAATCCATCATTAACGATATATCCACAATGTTGAACACAGAGATAGAGCAAATTGCTTGTGATTGTTTATGCCGAAGTCGAACAGGAACCTCAGAGAACCTCCCTAACAATTGGTAACACCATTGTGCATCACAGTATGCTGTCATGACGATTTGGAAAATTTAAATAATTGTGAAGCAACAATAAAATGAGAACCTTTGGTAAAATACTGAAAAGGAATATGAACGTTATAGTTGTCAACTTACGTTTTCTCCATGACAGCATATACTAAATTTGTTGTGTCAGTTACTGGGAATCAGCACCGACACAAACGAGGAAGGAGAGAAGTTACGATGGCTGGTCGTAGCAAACCAAAACGATATGTACAGAACATAGATTAGTAGAACACTTTATTTCTATTAAGGAAAGAAACATAACTTCTCGTTATGAAGTGACGTCCTTCGCTCCTACATGCAATTACCTACATACACTATTACGACTCCCAGAACGGATGGTAAGTATCATCTTCCTATTACTCAGTACTGATGCTATCGAAGTCTGCGATTGGACTGGGCCCCACCAACAATTGGCGGCTTGCTCAGTCAGCGTTCACAGGGGGCCCCGAGGTCTGCCTTCCTGGAGGTGTCGCACTGCCCGCTCTTGCCATTTTCGCGCGGGTCAGCACTTTCTTGTCTGCCCCCGGTAGCTGAACGCCCAGCATGACGGATTGTCAACCCTCTGGGCCCGGGTTCGATTCCCGGCTGGGTCGGGGAATTTTCTCCGACCAGGGACTGGGTGTTGTGCTGTCCTCATCATCATCATCCTATCACCCTCATCGACTGCAGGTCGCCGAAGTGGCGTCAAATTGAAAGAGCGGCATCCGGCGAACGGCCTGCCCGACGGGAGGCCCTACCCATACGATTAAATAAATAAATAAAGCGCCTTCTTAATTCCGTTTCGCGGCGCTGTGCTGGCCGGTGTGCAGTCGATGCTTTAGAACTGGGCAAAATTGTTACAAATACGTAATATGATACAGAATAGCAATAATTATACAATAAAATGTAAGTTAGTTTGAAAAACAAAATTGCTCTGAAAATTATTCAAAGACGAACGTGTCCAGGCGGTTCATGCAACCGAGAACATATCCACATTTAAACAGACTTTTTAAAGGAAGATTTTCGTTGTAGTTTTCATTTAGAGACCGCATGCCTGCTACAACATTAACGATCTTTGCACTGCAATACGTTATTTTCATTCATATGTGTGCCTGAAGTAAGTTTCATGTTGATTGTGAAAACTGCATTTAGTGCACATGTTCGTCTTTGCATTTCACCACCCCATATGTAGTTGTCATTATACATCCTATGGAGCTGCGAGACCAATCTATGTCAGCATGTTACTGGGCCATCACATGACGCGCACAGATTGATCGAAGAATAAGCAGATTAATTTCTAGCAACGAAATCTTTATTTTGCCTGATAGAATTAGAGCATGTTTTGTCATCTACTCTGCCGAAAATGTAAATTGTTACGCGATGATCGACTTGACCGATCGCCACCAGGCTGATGCTCCAGTGTTTCCATGCTCGTGAGGTACGATGATTAAAATTTCATCCTTATGCGAACTGATTTTCGTTGTAGTAAAAAAGTATTCCTGCAGATGAAGAATGGTATCGCATTGTTATAATTAAAGTTCAGCTTTTCACAGAGGCCCTCTGTGGGCTGTAAGTATCGTATGGCAGCGAAACTTGGTAGATATGCTACTGCTTTAATGCAGAACTCATTTACCCTGGAAAAAGTATATTTCAATTTTGGCTACCAGATACAAAACTGGCGCTGTAAACTGATTGTAGAGCGGTCTGAGGCGATGCAGTCATGGACTCTGCCGCTGATCCCGGCGGAGCTTCGAGTCCTCCATCGCGCATGGGTGTGTGTTTGTCCTTAGGATAATTTAGGTTAAGTAGTGTGTAAGCTTAGGGACTGATGACCTTAGCAGATAAGTCCGATAAGATTAAAAAACTGATTGTGTGACAGTGTGATGTCCACACTGTCATTTGACATGCCGCAACGTGATTGAACAGCATGTCTATCAAGAAGAGAGACCGTGCATTGTCAGTGAACCTGTGGAGACTGCAGCAATTACAGTGCAGTATTGAGAGGGTACCTGAAAAATCTGAGGAGAGACCCAATATCATTAAAGATGATAATGAAATTCGAAAACACCTGTGAGCTTGGTGTGGCGCCTGGTACAGGAAGGCGTCCTATCCCTGTGGAAGTTATTGACGAGGCTGCTTGACTGTTGCGTCGGTTCTTAATAGAACATTTTAAACATTACGAATGAAACAAACACAACACTGGTGTAGAATTTATTAGTTGTTATACGAACCAGTTCGTGCAACATACAATAAATATTGTAGAACATTACTCCAGACGAGGCACTGTTGCTGTAGCTGACCACGCAGCACGAACCCCGTGTAGTCCCAAAACTCGTCCAACATCTCGAGAATTGTGCATCCCATGGTGAACAGTACGTATAGTTTTGCGGTCTGTATTACACTGCCACTCGTACGCGTTCTAGAAGGTGTAGCAACTGAAACTTCACGCTCCGCATCAAGGTTTTGAATTTGCTCTTAGGTTTCTGGCACAGATCGACGTTGCCGACATGTGAGTCGATAATATGCTATGGAGTGACGAGGCACATTTTACACCACCGGGTGTACTGAACACACAGAACTGCCGAATTTGGGGTATTGTTGAACCGCGTTTTGTGCTCGTCATATGTGCTGTGGATTCACAAGCTGCTTTAATCTTGGTCAATTCTTCTTTGTCGAGATTACACCCAGAGGGCCTGTGAGGTGTACAGTGATGTCTGTACGTTGTCCAGTTGTCAAGACCTTGTGTAGTGTGTCTTCCCGCTTTCGAAAAGCGCAACTGCTGGCCGCGGTGGCCGAGCGGATCTAGGCGATTCAGTCCGGAACCGCGCGACTGCTACGGTCGCAGGTTCGAATCCTGCCTCGGGCATGGATGTGTGTGATGTCCTTAGGTTAGTTAGATTTAAGTAGTTCTAAGTTCTAGGGGTACTGATAACCTCAGATGTTAAGTCCCATAGTGCTCAGAGCCATTTGAACCATTTTGAAAAGCGCAGCTGTTTCATGCAAGAGGGGGCAACACGTCATGAAGCTCGCCCAGTGAAAGATCTGCTTATTGCAGTCTTTCGCGAACTGATTATCTCCAGAGGTTTTCCTGGTCCATGACCTGCTTCATCACCTGATGACATTCCATGTGACTCTTGGTTCTGGAGATATCTAAATGAAAGCGTTCACTATGGATTCGTTCGGTCTCTACCTCATCTGGAGGCCAGTATACAGGAACACGTTGCTCAGATTGCATCGGAACTTCTGCGAACAATTATCGATCACATAGTTTTACGGATACAACATGTCGACGACGTCTCCGGTGCTCATACTGAACAAACTGTGTAAGCGTTGGTTAATAATAAAATTAATATTATGCCTTTCTCAGATGTTTGGCGTTTTCTGTCCATGTCCCGCTCCTAATCCATTACGTATGGAAACACTTTTATACGTATTTCTTGCATTCACAGCAGCAGATTTGCATCTGGTGGCAACAGTTGGAACTAATTTGTTTCCTAACGTAAATGGTTTCGCATTAACGCATTAGAATATCTACAAAGTTTCGCTGCCACACGATAATTACAGCCCACTCTGGACCTCTGTGAGTAGCTGCACTTCAATGATAACCACCTGGTACGTGATGGTTATTAGGTTCGTCTAACGTTAATGGACCTTTTCAGGTGGAGAACGGAGCACGTATGCCCAAGGGACGTACACTTGCAACTTATGGCGATGTGTCGGACTGAGAAAGACAGAATAATTGGCAAGAGGGAGACACTTGGCTATAGTGCAATGACTGCACAATGACTGGTAACAAGATGGGGTCACGATAAAAGTCTGGCAAGAAGAGCAGCACGGGTGCTTCCAGAAGGACTACGAAACGAGAAGGTCGTAGGGCTGTTCGATTGGCTCTGACGAATAAGTGAATGACAAAGGCAGAGTAATCCAGGCAGGTAATCAAGGCAGAGTGCCTCCACGAATCTTATTGCTAGTCGAGTGGAGATCTAGAGTTTCTCTCCGCGTTTACCGCACCACAGGTAGCAGAGGCTTACATGGTTTTCTATTTATGTCGATCAGATCAACGTCGAGTACGTAGACGAACTAGTTAGAGATCCCAGGAAACAGAGATTCTCGATATCAACACTTTTCCAACACCTGAAATCACCTTCTGGGGGAAAGAGGATTGACTGCAAATTGTAGAAGTAGCATGTCTGGATTGCGATGCGAAGACGGATACATTCATACTAGCCTTCAGGCATGAATTCTCATGAAATGACACAGCAAGTGTTTCAGGCATGACAAGATGACATTCGGAGGCTGTTCTTTTCTATGCCACAATGAACGCAATATTCGTGCCATTGGGAGTGTCATCCTGTACCGATGACGGACATAGACATCAGTTACGACTGGATTGGACGTTAAGTCACTCAATACCTGTTATGAACATTTCCACAAACTAAGATAAATTTCGGACTCATACTTCGTACTGTAACACTTTTAATTATGGTCAGTGTAAACTAACATAATAACATTACAGATTGCATAGGCAAGTAATGTCATAGCCAGCGACACTTAGCACTGACTTGTGCCACGTGACAAGATCATCAGTATTTGTGGTGCTGTAGTTGTACTGTTTGGTCTTTTTTCTGGCGAAGAAACATTTCACTGCAGTGATGATCATTTCCGTTATGAGGAAGTGTGAAATACACGTCTTATAGCTACTGGCAGTTAAGAATTCGCACTCACGTTCGTAACTTTCAAGGAAGCTGCCGTTTCTGCAGATCCGTTACGAATATTTTCTGTGCCCACTGTGCACAGATATTGATGCAGTCCTGACATTGCAAGACTCTTTCACAAACAGCTGTTCGTGACATGCAAACTGATCTCTTCGCCAGTTATCGAGCGAGGGGGAAAATTAGGGTTAAAATTCTCATCAGGTCATCCTTTTTTAGATTTCCCATTATCTCCTTAATTCACATAACCGCAAATGCCTGACAATTCTCTATCTCTTACGTCCTCATAAGCGACGAGTGGTTGAACCCTCGTATTCCTCGCTTCCTTCGTTTTCCTTTCGTTCACTAATCGTCAAGGGGTGATTCTGTTTAGCGACACGGATCCCCTAATTTCAGTCTATACATGTTTTGGAAATGTTTTCTAAGTACTTAAACATCGCTTCTGCACTGCTCTGTGTCCACAGTATCTCAACCATAGACAGCATCAAGTCGGTGATGAATGCCACATGGATCAAAGATGTCTTGTGCTTAAAAATCCATGGGATCTGCAATCGTCCCTTTGTCGTAAGTCATTATACTCCCAGTGAGGATAAGTTTACGATTGATTAGCTCTTGACAAGCCTCTACTTTTTACGAGTCACAAAGAAACATGGCCGAACACCATGAAGCAACTACACAAGGGTCAATTTGCAAACGTTCTTTACCTTCCCAGTGACCCTCATTTCGTAAATATATGTCGGTTCCATACTTACTGTTGTTAACTGGTAATTACAGAACTTCGCAACGGTTTTGCTATGAAAGAAAGAAGAAATCGTAGTACAGTGGTTTGGTGAGTGTCAGGATACTGAATTAGTACATTTTACACGACACATTCTTCAAGCTAGTTTAATCAGACTTTGTCACAAACAGCAATAACCAAACAATTCTTATCTAAGTGAAACAAGTATAATGTCTTAACTATCGCAGACTTTATATACGTAGCAATGTAGGCAGCTACGGACAGAACATAGTTCTGTTATATTCTTTAGAATAATTCGTTCGGCATCTCGCCTCTGGAGAACATATGCTTTCTGCTGCATGTAACCCTGAAAGTTCATTTATAGATTCTCATGAAAGTCTTGAAGCTGAAACTCTCACACTGACAGCACGGTAAGCAATATTTTCGCAAAAAGAAGCACTTGAAACAAAGCAAACTAACGCTGCCCGCTTTGTTGGTGTAATTGTGAACATTGTAGCAAAAGTACTTTGGTCAACGAGAGCCGTTGTTCCCTGTGCCATCACTGCGTACAAAGTTCATATCTAAACTGCAAAAATGAAAATTTTGCTGACGGACGTGGGGGGGGGGGGGGGGGGGGGAGGGGGGGGCGGGGGAGGGCTAAGAGGGATAGTCGTAAAGTTTTAATGAACGCCTCGAAAAAGTAAAGATAGGTAAATGATTTCTTATGTTTTTTATTCCACTCTTTGATACTCGGACGTAATGCTGCCCAAACCGAATCATCAGCTTGGAAGTTGATCCGGAAGTTTGAGACCTGTTTCAAACGTTAAGAAAACAGGACGACCGTGTTCTATTCGAACACAAGAAAACATTGTGTCGTGCGTGACAACGTGGCCGTAAGCCTCAGAAAATCGGATGGCCGACGAGCTCAACAATTGAATTTGTCACCAAGTTCACTGCACGAAGTGCTTTCAAAAGATCTGAAAATGCATGCGTACAAGGTTCAACTTACACAAGAGGTGAAGCCTACAGATCATGGAAAGAGATATCGATTTGCTCAGTGGATCTTGGCTCGACAAGCGGAGAACGAGAACTTCACAAAAAGAATAATTTTCTCAGATGAGGCACACTTCCACCTTAGTGCACACATGAATAAGCAGAACTGCAGAATTTTGGTTAAGAAAAATCCGCATTGACTGTGGAAGAGGAAATGCACCCACAACGCACGACTGTGTGGTATGGCTTCTGGGCGGAAGAAATGATCGAAAATGACGAGGTTTAATGAGTTGACGCGACATGTCATACAATCGGTAAAACGATTGCTATGCTGAACGAAAAGTTTCCCCAAAAAGTTTTGCGTGGCAACCAGGAATGCCCTTGTGACTTTTTTGTGGAGATTTGTGAAGGATGCAATAAATAAAAAAGGTTATTAACGGCATCCCACCAAATGTTTGTGAAAGCGTCATCTAGAACTTCAATGGACGCATTGCTCGCTGACGCGCGGCCTTGAGTGGTAATAAGGAGGGTATAATTTTTATACGTAAATGGAAGAAGTTACTTAATGTATTTGTAAAAAAAAATTACACTTTTATTAAATTTTGTATGTTCCATAGCACTTTAATATTCGTCCCCACTTCCCGGACACCCTCTAGAAATAGCCTACGCAGTCTGTCTCCCCTTTGTCTGTGGATCGTGTCATTTTGTTTTGGATCTCTGGCGGCGTGCTACGATACTGTGGCGCGAAGATTTAAATGTTTACTGGGACAATAGGCCTGTACTGGCAAACAAACAAAAAGTGGTAACATAACTTTATTTTTTTTTCGAGTATTGTTCATCCTAATAACCACAAAGAGGACAGCTGCAGTTTATACGTGTATAAACATTGTCCACCATAACACTGAGGGAAAATACGTAATCAAAACAGTCATGATAGAGTTAATAACGTCAAGACCACTGTGAACATCGAGAATGTCAAGAAGATACTTCAGCAAGCACATAACTTGGACTACCGACAGTGAAGTATCTGGGATATGACCCGACGAGTCTAATTAATATCGTTCACTATCAGAGAAGTGTTTATGCTTGGAGAAGAGCAGGAGAAGTGTGCGACAGTCAGTCTCCTTCCATATGTCAAGCATGGTGGATGTTCTGTAATTTATTTGGCTGTCATGCCGTGTTTTCCTGTAGGTGATGAGTTCACACAGAAAGGAAAGATGAGAAGTGAGTTCTATGAAACCACTTTGGTTTATCATCATCATTCAATGATGCGTTGTTTCCAAAACGAATCTCTTCTAGGAATACTATACTCCTCACTCAGTCGGCTGAAAATATTTTAGATTTATTTGATGTGGACGAAGATAAAATCAAACTTCCATTTATGCCGCAAGCGCATATCGTGTAGCTACTGTAGTCTTTATCGGCAAAAACGAGAAAGGATCCATTATCCTTCACTAGCATCCCTCAGTCTTTAGTAATAACCAGTGAACACCCGATTCGTTAAAGGGTCGAAAACCTGTGTGTAAAAGATCTTCAAACGTCTGATTGCTTTACAAATTAGTTAATCTGTCACATATTTGATATTGGGAATGCTAGCTAGAACAACTTTAAGGGAAGATTTGAAATTATACATAAAATTTGTTGGAAGTCGCTAGTGTTTTCATTACCAAACACCAGATGACTTTCTCAGCAATTTGCGCTTCATTTTAAGCAAAACCTAGTTTTTCACGCACTTAAATGTATATAACGCAGCATCTCATGACCTACGTGTCATGTTGTTGTTGTTGTGGTCTTCAGTCCTGAGACTGGTTTGATGCAGCTCTCCATGCTACTCTATCCTGTGCAAGCTTTTTCATCTCCCAGTACCTACTGCAACCTACATCCTTCTGAATCTGCTTAGTGTATTCATCTCTTGGTCTCCCCCTACGATTTTTACCCTCCACGCTGCCCTCCAATACTAAATTGGTGATCCCTTGATGCCTCAGAACATGTCCTACCAACCGATCCCTTCTTCTGGTCAAGTTGTGCCACAAACTTCTCTTCTCCCCAATCCTATTCAATACTTCCTGATTAGTTATGTGATCTACCCATCTAATCTTCAGCATTCTTCTGTAGCACCACATTTCGAAAGCTTCTATTCTCTTCTTGTCCAAACTATTTATCGTCCATGTTTCACTTCCATACATGGCTACACTCCATACGAATACTTTCAGAAATGACTTCCTGACACTTAAATCAATACTGGATGTTAACAAATTTCTCTTCTTCAGAAACGCTTTCCTTGCCATTGCCAGCCTACATTTTATATCCTCTCTACTTCGACCATCATCAGTTATTTTGCTTCCCAAATAGCAAAACTCCTTTACTACTTTAAGTGCCTCATTTCCTAATCTAATTCCCTCAGCATCACCCGACTTAATTAGACTACATTCCATTATCCTTGTTTTGCTTTTGTTGATGTTCATCTTATATCCTCCTTTCAAGACACTGTCCATTCCATTCAACTGCTGTTCCAAGTCCTTTGCTGTCTCTGACAGAATTACAATGTCATCGGCGAACCTCAAAGTTTTTATTTCTTCTCCATGAATTTTAATACCTACTCCGAATTTTTCTTTTGTTTCCTTTATTGCTTGCTCAATAAACAGATTGAACAACATCGGGGACAGGCTACAACCCTGTCTTACTCCCTTCCCAACTACTGCTTCCCTTTCATGTCCCTCGACTCTTATAACTGCCATCTGGTTTCTGTACAAATTGTAAATAGCCTTTCGCTCCCTGTATTTTACCCCTGCCACCTTTAGAATTTGAAAGAGAGTATTCCAGTCAACATTGTCAAAAGCTTTCTCTAAGTCTACAAATGCTAGAAACGTAGGTTTGCCTTTCCTTAATCTTTCTTCTAAGATAAGTCGTAAGGTCAGTATTGCCTCACGTGTTCCAGTGTTTCTACGGAATCCAAACTGATCTTCCCCGAGGTTGGCTTCTACTAGTTTTTCCATTCGTCTGTAAAGAATTCGTGTTAGTATTTTGCAGCTGTGACTTATTAAGCTGATAGTTCGGTAATTTTCACATCTGTCAACACCTGCTTTCTTTGGGATTGGAATTATTATATTCTTCTTGAAGTCTGAGGGTATTTCGCCTGTTTCATACATCTTGCTCACCAGATGGTAGAGTTTTGTCAGGACTGGCTCTCCCACGGCCGTCAGTAGTTCCAATGGAATATTGTCTACTCCGGGGGCCTTGTTTCGACTCAGGTCTTTCAGTGCTCTGTCAAACTCTTCACGCAGTATCATATCTCCCATTTCATCTTCATCTACATCCTCTTCCATTTCCATAATATTGTCCTCAAGTACATCGCCCTTGTATAGCCCCTCTATATACTCCTTCCACCTTTCTGCTTTCCCTTCTTTGCTTAGAACTGGGTTTCCATCTGAGCTCTTGATATTCATACAAGTCGTTCTCTTATCTCCAAAGGTCTCTTTAATTTTCCTGTAGGCGGTATCTATCTTACCCCTAGTAAGATAGGCCTCTACATCCTTACATTTGTCCTCTAGCCATCCCTGCTTAGCCATTTTGCACTTCCTGTCGATATCATTTTTGAGACGTTTGTATTCCTTTTTGCCTGTTTCACTTACTGCATTTTTATATTTTCTCCTTTCATCAATTAAATTCAATATTTCTTTGTTACCCAAGGATTTCTACTAGCCCTCATCTTTTTACCTACTTGATCCTCTGCTGCCTTCACTACTTCATCCCTCAAAGCTACCCATTCTTCTTCTACTGTATTTATTTCCCCCATTCCTGTCAATTGCTCCCTTATGCTCTCCCTGAATCTCTGTACAACCTCTGGTTCTTTTAGTTTATCCAGGTCCCATCTCCTTAAATTCCCACCTTTTTGCAGTTTCTTCAGTTTTAATCTACAGGTCATAACCAATAGATTGTGGTCAGAGTCCACATCTGCCCCTGGAAATGTCTTACAATTTAAAACCTTGTTCCTAAATCTCTGTCTTACCATTATATAATCTATCTGATACCTTTTAGTATCTCCCGGGTTCTTCCATGTATACAACCTTCTTTCATGATTCTTAAACCAAGTGTTAGTTATGATTATGTTGTGCTCTGTGCAGAATTCTACCAGGCGGCTTCCTCTTTCATTTCTGTCCCCCAATCCATATTCACCTACTATGTTTCCTTCTCTCCCTTTTCCTACACTCGAATTCCAGTCACCCATGACTATTAAATTTTCGTCTCCCTTCACAATCTGAATAATTTCTTTTATTTCATCATACATTTCTTCAATTTCTTCGTCATCTGCAGAGCTAGTTGGCATATAGACTTGTACTACTGTAGTAGGTGTGGGCTTCGTATCTATCTTGGCCACAATAATGCGTTCACTATGCTGTTTGTAGTAGCTTACCCGCATTCCTATTTTCCTATTCATTATTAAACCTACTCCTGCATTACCCCTATTTGATTTTGTGTTTATAACCCTGTAGTCACCTGACCAGAAGTCTTGTTCCTCCTGCCACCGAACTTCACTAATTCCCACTATATCTAACTTCAACCTATCCATTTCCCTTTTTAAATTTTCTAACCTACCTGCCCGATTAAGGGATCTGACATTCCACGCTCCGATCCGTAGAACGCCAGTTTTCTTTCTACTGATAACGACATCCTCTTGAGTAGTCCCCGCCCGGAGATCCGAATGGGGGACTATTTTACCTCCGGAATATTTTACCCAAGAGGACGCCATCATCATGTAATCATACAGTAAAGCTGCATGCCCTCGGGAAAAATTACAGCTGTAGTTTCCCCTTGCTTTCAGCCGTTCGCAGTACCAGCACAGCAAGGCCGTTTTGGTTATTGTTACAAGGCCAGATCAGTCAATCATCCAGACTGTTGCCCTTGCAAATACTGAAAAGGCTGCTGCCCCTCTTCAGGAACCACACGTTTGTCTGGCCTCTCAACAGATACCCCTCCGTTGTGGTTGCACCTACGGTACGGCTATCTGTATCGCTGAGGCACGCAAGCCTCCCCACCAACGGCAAGGTCCATGGTTCATGGGGGGGCTACGTGTCATAGAATGATTAATTTTGCGGGTACATTCAGTGGTATATATATGGATATAGTCTGTAAAATATCTTGCGAATAAAGTTAGCAGCATAGAAAATGTAAATTAAAGCGTCATGCTGGATACTGAAGCTTTACTGCGTGAGCAGAGAAAATGTAAGCGACAAATGTTTTGCCTTTCATCGTTTTGTGGTGAGAATCAACGAGAAAAAGTGTCGTAAAGGTTTGAAATTACGTATAAAGTTTGCTGTAAGTCATTAAGTGTTCTCATTCTCAAATACTGGATAATAACAGCCGGGTAATTCGCTCGTCGTGTGTGACTCTGCCGCAAGACACATTATATAGACAGATTCCAACAGTAATATTTGTCTTACTGTGTTAAACCTACTACATAAGATTATACCCCTTAATTAGTAGGTTATGACAACATTTTAAATTTTTAAATTAGGTCGCTAACTATATGGAAAATTGAAAATCAAATTTTGTTGCCTAGGAAGCCGCTAGATAGTCAATCTGCAATTGGGACGTGTACTACACTGAGGAGCCAAAGAAACTGGTATAGGCATGAGTATTCAAATACAGAGATATGTAATATGGCAGAATACGGCGCTGCGGTCAGCAACATCTATATAAGACAAAAAGTGTGTGGTGCAGTTGTTAGAGGATACTGCCGCTACGTGGTGTTATAGTCGGCAAAAGAGCGATGGGCCACGGCAACTCCGAGGTAGCGATTAAATGAGGATTTTCACGTACGACCATTTCACTAGTGTACCGTGAATACCAGCAGTCCGGTAAAACATCATATCTCCGACGTCGCTGCTGCCGGAAAAAGATCCTGCAAGAACGGGACCAACGATGACTCATGAGAATTGTTCAACGTGACAGAAGTGCAAACCTTCCTCATGTTGCTGCAGATTTCAATGCTGGGCCATCGACAAATGTCAGCGTGCGGGTCATTCAACAAAACAGCATCGATGTGAGCTTTCGGAGCCGAAGGCCTATTTGTGTACTTTTGATGACTGTACGACACGAAGCTTTACGCCTCGTCTCGGCCCGTCAACACCGACATTGGACTATTGATGACTGGAGTCATGTCGCCTGGTCGGACGAGTCTCGTTTCAGATTGTATCGAGCGGATGGACGTGTACGGGTGTGGAGACAACCTCATGAATCCATGGACCCTGCATGTCAGCAGGGGACTGTTCAAACTGGTGGAGGCTCTGTAATGGTTTGGGGCGTGTGGAGTTGGAGTGATATGGGACACCTGACACTTCCAGATACGACTGTGGCACGTGACACGTACGTAAGCGTCCTGTCTGATCACTTGCATCCATTCATGTCTATTGTGCATTCCGACGGACGTGGGCAATTCCGGCAGGACATTGCGACATCCCACACGTACAGAATTGTTACGGAGTGGCACCAGGAACACTCTTCTGAGTTTAAACGCTTCCACTGGTCACCAAACTCCCCAGACACGAACATTATTAAGCCTATCTGGGATGCCTTGCAATGTGCTGTTCAGAAGAGATCTCTATCCCCTCGTGCTCTTACGGATTTACGGATAACCCTGCAGGATTCATGCTGTCAGTTCCCTCCAGCACTACTTCAGACATTAGTCGAGTCCAAGCGATGTCGTGTTGCGCACTTCCGTGTGCTCGCGGGGGCCCTACACGATATTAGGCAAGTGTATCAGTTTCTTTGGCTCTTCAGTGTATGAACCACGCACCGGGTTAGTCGTTTGGTGGTACATATCTCTTTGGAAGAGAGAGTTTGCTTCGTGCAAAAGACAACGAATGGGTCCAAACCTTACTTTTAATCCCTAGTGGATCAATTTGGTGTTGAAAATGAAGACATCAGCAGACAGAAAGCGGAAATTTTAAATTCTGCATTTAAAAACGTATTTTCTCCAGAGGATACTACGGTACCAATTTTGGACTGCAGCACAGACCCACAAAGGAGAGTACCAGAATTAGCAATACCGGTATCTACAGGGTGTTACAAAAAGGTTTCGGCCAAACTTTCAGGAAACATTCCTCACACACAAAGAAAGAAAATATGTTATGTGGACATGTGTCCGGAAACGCTTACTTTCCATGTTAGAGCTCATTTTATTACTTCTCTTCAAATCACATTAATCATGGAATCGAAACACACAGCAACAGAACGTACCAGCGTGACTTCAAACACTTTGTTACAGGAAATGTTCAAAATGTCCTCCGTTAGCGAGGATACATGCATCCACCCTCCGTCGCATGGAATTCCTGATGCGCTGATGCAGCCCTGGAGAATGGCGTATTGTATCACAGCCGTCCACAATATGAGCACGAAGAGTCTACATTTGGTACCGGGGTTGCGTAGACAAGAGCTTTCAAATGCCCCCATAAATGAAAGTCAAGAGGGTTGAGGTCAGGAGAGCGTGGAGGCTATGGAATTGGTCCGCCTCTACCAATCCATCGGTCACCGAATCTGTTGTTCAGAAGCGTACGAACACTTCGACTGAAATGTGCAGGAGCTCCATCGTGCATGCACCACATGTTGTGTCGTACTTGTAAAGGAACATGTTCTAGCAGCACAGGTAGAGTATCCCGTATGAAATCATGATAACGTGCTCCATTGAACGTAGGTGGACGAAACTAAAATGAGCTCTAACATGGAAATTAAGCGTTTCCGGACACATGTCCACATAACATCTTCTCTTTATTTGTGTGTGAGGAATGTTTCCTGAAAGTTTGGCCGTACCTTTTTGTAACATCCTGTGTAAGGAAGGCTCTGACGAATTCCAACTATATTTTACATCGAATACCCTGTGAATTAGCTTCTTTCCTAGCTCATACGCTAGTATGCAAAACGTAAGAAGGAAATTAATTTTCACTTGAACTATTACTGCCAAGTACATAGCTCTTTGAAATTTGGACTGTACATAGAAAGAATTGATGGAGTCTAGTTAAGAAAGTAACTGAGAAAAGTACGCAATGAGATGAACAGAAATGAAATTTTTATACAAAGACAATAATATTTCACTGGTGTCAATGTGGTTAGGATGGCCCCTGGACATTACAAAGGGCGCGACATGGTTCTTAATGGGGTGTGTCATCACCATGGACAGCAGCGCATGCTCTGCATCGTGCTTCCATGCTGGCCACATGGTTGAGAACGAGTCCTTGTGACAGGGCGTTCCTTTCCTCCGCCAGTGCGGCTGCCAAGAGCTGGATGGCCGTTATTGCATTTGGACGTGCTGTAGTACTTCCTCCCAACGTATCCCGCACGAGCGCGATGGGATTTAAGTAGGAGGAACGGGCAGGCCAACTCGTTCGCCGACTGTCCTCTCGTTCAAGAGCTTCTTCTCTTGCGCTCTTGGATGCGGTCGCGTCCTGTCGTCGATAAAAATGAAGTCAGCGCCGAACGCACCTCTGACAAGACGGACTGGGGAAAGACCTGGAGAGTCATAATAACGTTGATCGGAGAGAGTGCCGTGTTCAGATTGAGGTCAGTACGCCGATACAACATTATCCTTCCCTACAGTATAACACCTGGGCCACCGAACGATCATGTTCGACAATGTTGCTGGGTGCATTAGGGATCTTACCATATCAGGGCACCTCCGGCATTCGATGTAGTAGACCTCATGCGAATAACAGATGCAGGCGAATAGGATAGGTAGATTCCGTCTTCCCAGGTTTCCGAAAGGGTTTCGACATCGTATCAAATCGTTGACTTCTACCCATGGTACCAGCGTTTTCTCAAATATGTGGCTGGCTCGAGGAATGTGTGGCTCGAACAAAGGGAAAGAACCGGACAATATCTGATACAACGTTTGTGGTCAAAATCTTGCGCACGTCACATCGTATGGACCTATTCTGTTGAAAGGATCCTGGGCAAATGCAGTGCAGCTATCAAGCGAGTCGCTTTCAAGACGCTAGTGCAACCAGTTCTAGAGTATTTACTGTTTCATTGTTAGGGAGATAGGCTCAAGAAGTGAAGAAAGCGTGACAACAGACATCTAACTGTTTCAAATAGGTCGTGGCAGATCGCTGTCCATTCTAAAGCGAGCCAGTAATGTTCGGGAAATAACCGTGGTAGTCGCTGGAAGAAAGACGGCGCAGTTCTCGTGAGAAGTTGTTGGGTAGTTTTAGAGAACCTGTGTTCTAAAAATACTGTACGTCCTTCATGCTGCCATCATCGTATATCACGTATAGGTATGATGGACATGAGATAAGAGAGATTAGGGCATGCGCAGAGGCATAAAGACATTTTCCCCTCATTTTATATGCGAATGGAATAGGAAAAAAATCGGTAATATTGGTTCTATGTATCCTCCACCAAGCAGTGTACAGCGGGCTACGTGATACAGAGGGAGTCCCAGGAGGAATGGTCAGTATTAAGGAATAAACACGAACGATCATTCGAAGGAGAAGTCAAGTAAACATGGGCTCTAAAATACAATCCTTAAGATCTATGAGCACTTGTTGAGTAAAATAGGGATGGAAAACACCGGTACCGGTATTTTAGTTCAGTGCTTTATTTGCCTCAAAAAGTTAAAAATGAGACACAACATACTTGCGACAACGTATAACGAGGAAAAATCCACAGTGTCCGCTGAAAATATAACCATAGTTTTACTGACATGCATAAACTTGGGATAATAACTGAATCCTTTGTTTTGTGGTTGCTTCAGAGGAAAAAATTTATACCATCCAAAAGTGACGATTCAGATAAGTCATTAATTTGTGACATTTCGTTCTCGTTGTTGCCACAAGCTTCTCTTACAACTTCGCCATCTTTGCCGGAGACAATGAGACGGATTTCTGTCACAGTCTCAACACCATATTGATCGAGATCTCATCCTCTTTCACCTTCATTAGAATTTTTCAATCTTTGTTCAGAGTTAGATTTATTACTACAATAATTGCAATAAAAACCGAGAATCGGTTATTTCAGAAATCAGTTATTTTGAGAGGTTTTAACAGATTAGAGACGAAAGAACCGCTTGACCGAAGATTGGTTGTTTCAGCTATAACCGCTATTCCTACAGCAGAAGAGATGTGTTGCAGAGTAGCGAAGATGAAGAAGTGCTCATAGCTCTTAAGGTGTGCATTTTAGAACCCACTTTTACTAGACTATTTTGCTTCGAATTATCGTTCCTGTCTATTCCCGAACACTGACCAATCTGTACATGCAAATGTAGACATAGATCTGCTTCGATCGGGCTGTTTGCGATATCGCCGTATTAAAAGAGCATTTTGCTCAACGCCTGTAGCTTTTCCTGCTGTCGAGGGTTGAGGGAGACGATGCTCCATCTACAAAAACGCGCCCCGTAAGGACGCAGGGTGAGCGTTGACAGAGCGCTCTGGTGGCGTACGTCGGAAGCGGCGGAACGACGGCAGCGGCGGCGGCGGCGGCGACCAGGGCCGAGGCAGACGTCTGTCGGCGGCCGGCGAAGGCGGGTGGAGCTCAGCAGCCGACACTCCCACGGTTCCGAGTTGGAGACCCCGCGACGGCACGCCAGGTAGGTGCGCGCGCGGCCTGCCGCCTAGCTCCGCCCCCCCTCACAGCACACGCCGGAGCCTCCCGACTGCCAAACACGCACTATCCTACCACTGTAGAGCTGATGTTCTTGCAACTATTCAATAAGAACAACGACTTAGGCCCCATGAACTCAAGCTACTTGACATTAACATTCGGAGTGTGTTCGCCGCAGGAGCCTCTTAGTACGGTTGGGACCGGTAAAAATACCACAGCATGTGGTAGCTGTATACTGTCATTAACGACTGTCGAGATTTACAATGAAATGGAAACACCTAAACTGAAATGGTCCGTCTGTAGTAGTTTCATGCATGGCAACACTAGCACATCACCAATAATAAAATAAGACAGGAGCTACGATATTTCGGGTGTACAAAATAAAGACATTGTAAATTATATTGGCCATGTAGACTGCCTATATTTCTAATGTTATGAGCAGTTTCAGTTTCATCAAATCATCTTCGAATACAAAGTGTCATCTACTAGAGTAATCTATCAATTTCTATAGGAAGTGTCTAAGTATGCGTCAGTGTAGCGTGTTGGAAGCGGAATGTCGACTACAAGAGTAACCCGCCAATTTCTATGAGCAGTATGTGTGCAAAGACGTAGCCGACAAAATAAGATCTGAAGATGGTTCGATTGAAATAAAATGGGCAGTAATATTAGAAATATATGCAATCTAGGCGGACGCTACAAGTTTTTGCACAAGTACTGGTTGGCGTTTCCTCCACAAAACAAAAAAATATGTTAAATTTTGTAAAAAAAAGTTTCATTATGGTGTATCTCTGATGTATGTAACAACCTAACCGTATCCAACCGACGAACAATCTGAGGGGATCAAGACCCGTTGAGATTCAAGGTTCTGGACAGCAAGAGTCTCATTATTGTGTCCGAACTGAAGGAAGGAGGGCTACATAACTAAGATTTCACCCCTTCCTGAGTGTCACTTTCTTGCTTTCCTGCGGATTTAGGTATAAAATAATTTGAATAATGAACTGACCATTCAGAACCATTCAGCAAAATCTGTATCTACAGTCAGGCAGTATATTACCCATGGTTTGCACGAGACAGTCGTCCATGGTATGGAAACTATAGACTTGGTGTCGAATATTTTCGGGAATTTTACGGATTTAAAAGCCTGTGTGTATTTCTGAGTTTGACAGAAAACGGGGAACAGCAGTAGGAACACGTAGTAATTTATTCTGGATTACTCCCATCTTCTAGAAGCTGGTGTTTGCAACTAACAACCAAATTTCAGACTCGTGATATTGGAAAAATAAATACTTCGTGAGGATTTTCAGTTTAATCTAGAAGTTGAGTGTATTTCCTTTAATCAGTGGACAGATTTGGTATTGTACCGGGTTCCTTTGTTCCAGATGTATTCGTTATGTTTTCCTAATGTTGACTCTGAAACCTTGTATTTTGTAAAAGTTAGTTGACTTGTAAGCACCTCATTATCAGACGAGACAACACGCTCGAGTGCTTGGGTTAAGACCTTTGGAATGAGTTGCAGTCAAAGGAACAGCTGAAAAATTAAGGAGATATCGTATCGTGCCTCTTGCTGCTGGTTGCACTAGTAGTTGGGACAAAGAATTAGGAGCTATGCAAAAGGACAACGGCTCGACTAGATAGCGGACACACTTTATTTGTGGAAAAGAGCAAACATGTGCATATTCGTAACACAAACTTAATTTAATCTATTAATTTATTCTTCTGCTACAAATACAAAGCGGCTGCGCTAGACCAGAGTTTTTGATGTTTTTTAAATGATGTACAATTCAAACTATACACCTGTTTGGCCCATCTCTTATCACACGTGAGTATTATAAGACAATGCGGAAATCAGTATCTATTGTCTATCAGTGACGTTCTCAGATACACGAACATTATATTCAACCAGGAGTTCCATTTTGTTATTTATACAGTGTAACGGTTTTCCTAGCTTTTAGTGTTTAATATAGGAAGTTGTTGATACTACATTAAGTAAATTGAAAAATTAATTTTTTTCGATGTTAGTAAACCCGAGAAGCTGATCAGAATTTTTTTCTATACTTCTAATTCCGAACTAGTAACACCTCAGGGATTTCTGTTATCCTTCAAGTACATTATTGCGCTTTTTGACAATGCATTGATAAATATTACCGCACTGGAAACATTTTTTCCTGCTTTTTTCCCTTTTCAAAACATAATACCGAGCTGTGTGGCTTTGTGTTCGGGAGACTGGATTCGCTAGGGGGATGCAGCGTTCAAATCTCTGTGCACGTTTAAGTTTTCTGTTGTTTCCCTACACTGATCAGTGCAAAAGTCGTGAGAGCTGCTTTGAAAACAACGGGGTGAATTTCCGTCCCTATCCTTGTATTAGAACATACTAGCATACTGCACAATTTTTTTTGTTTTTCTTTAATCTAATTTGTATATTATTCTCAAACTACAATGTCTGCTAAACTTTGCACGCTAATTAAAGCCGCCAGAAGCGTGGAACTTTTCAGATTTTATTTCTGACCAAAAAGCGATTCCGGTCGCTGGAGCCGGCAGTATTTGTTAATCTTGCCCTTTGACTCCTTGTGGTGATACTTCCACAGAAACTCGCTTCTCGTAACAGATATTTCCCTAGAAGTACATTACGAATGTAATTTAACGAAATTTTCAAAAACACTGAAAAAACGTAGTTTTTTTTAATTTCTGACCGAGAAGTCAAATATCAGTTTTCGTAGACGTAGCTTTAAAAATGTTTTAGTAGTACCCCTTTAATAATGATTTATTTTCAAAAAACAATTTCTCCCATTATTTTATCCTCTTAGTAGTTAAATTTCCAAAAATGCTGATTTAGGTTTTCCGTGATTTCCTTAAATCGCTCCAGGCAAATGCCGGGTTGGTTCCTTTGAAAGGGCACGGCCGATTTCCTTACCCTTCCTTCCCTAATCCTATAAGACCGATGACTTCGCTGTCTGGTCTCCTCCCCCAAATAACCCAACCCCCCAAAAATGCTGAAGCAGATATTGTTTTATTTTTAACCGAGAAGCCAAATACCAATTTTCGTAGTTCTAGCTTCAAAATTGCCTGAATAGCGACACATTTTCAAAAAACTGTCCATCCCGTACTTCACCCTCTTAGAGGCGTAATTTCGAACAATCCCTTCTTAAACGATGCCTATAATATAAGATAAACATCCCTCCAAATTTTAAGTTTCTGTCCTTACCGGTTTGGGCTGGGCGATGATGTGTCAGTGTATCAGTCGAGCTCTATTTAAGCCCCTTAGGGATTGAATTCCCAAAAACACTGAAAGACGTAATTTTTTGTTTCTATCCGAGAAGCTAGAATCCAATTTTCATAGATGTAGTTTTAAAAAAGCTTTAATAGTACTTTAACAATAATTTATTTTTTTAAAAATTCACCCACTATTTCACCCCCATAGGGGTTAAATTTCCAAAAATGACTGAGAAATCAAATACCAGTTTTTGTAGTTCTAGCTTCAAAATTGCCTTAATAGCGACATACTTTCAAAAAACTTTTTACCCTTTTTCGCCCCCTCAGGGATGGAATTTCGAAATATTCCGTCTTAAACGGTGCCTTTGGTATAACATCAACACCATTTCCAAATTTAAAGTTTCTGTCCTCAGCTGTTTCGCCTGGGCGATGATGAGTATGCCAGCCAGGACATTTTCTTTTATATTTAGATGTCCTCTGTCTTTAATTATTTCTTCCTAGACGGACGTTAAATTTTAATCTTTCTTATTCCCTCGTCACCTGAAACAGGTTTTACTTAACCACAAAATTGGTTCGTTTCTCAAAGATCTCTTCTTCAGCTTGTGCATCTAACACGAAAACGTTGGAAAAGTGACGAAGAATAACACTTCTACAGTACGTAAGTATTCGTTTGGAAACCAAATTGTACCATTTCAGAGGAGCTGCAGACAACTGATTACCCTTGTTGTGTATTCCTGAGAAAATAGCCAGTAACCAGAAGTCCACTAAGTGATAAAGCCTCCAGCACACTCATGCGAGCTGAATAATATACAAAAGCCAAGAATATTTCTCGATACGGTAACTTATTTTGATAGTGAAGCAGATCTGGGTGTAATATAGCTTTCTATAGAGAACATTGCAAACGGGAAGTCATTTCAGATTGCAACAGGATGTGCAAAGGAAAAGAACCTAGCCTTTAGCGAGAATTCGTGCTTGTATTCTCGTGAGCAGATTTAGGAAGAATATGGGAACATGTAACACAATTCGAACTTCGCACTTTCGTACCGTGATCAGTGCGTCGCCTCCGAGATGCATCATTCTGTCGTGAAGAACTTACCTGAGGTGGTGCAGAGCGGAAGGAGCGGCAGTGAGGTCATAAAGAGAGAGTGTAATTTATCGTTATAGTGTGATATTTGATACAGAGAGCTGGTGAGACAGCGTTTCAAGGCAGTCTGTAACAGGTAGGGAGGAGACATAGCACTGACCTTCCTGTTCAGACGATGTCCTTCCGGCGTGAAATTGTTGAAGACGCTGAATTATTCCCCTTCAGACAGATGCTTCTTATTTAACGATGAACTAAATCTGCAAACAATCGCTCTAAATGGATAAAATATTTTGAGAAAGGGGTACTTCCCATATGGATCATGCAGAAATAGACCTTCAAAAGTCTGTGAGTTTGTCTCAAAAAAGCGAAATTAATGTTTTATCGTGGAATAGAAGTGAAAAGTAAGTGCAAAACAAAACATAACAAAGCTGAGCATATTCACTTGATGCACAGCCTATCTTTTAGAGTGGCAGAATGAAATTACTCAACGATTGATTGCACCATAACCCCACAAACTAGTTTTCGTGGCTTGATAGTGCATAGCCAGCAATATCTTGTTGGTGGGAAAAATTTGTTTCCATATTTCACTAGCAATGGGAATATGGGACTACAGATGGCGATGTACAGTTTCTGCTCCCCAGAAAGTGTCACACTGTCCCGCGATGAGTTCCACGTCTCCGCACAGTTTGCACTTGGAATGAACCTGCAGCATAGTGATGCCTGTACTCGTGCCTCGAAGGAGGACGTCGAGCTCTGAGGTCCCGTTACGCCTAGTCAGTCAGTTTTCGTGATCCCTGGATCATATTCGTGATATCTTGGTATGATGTGGAATGTGACAGCTGATGTACAAAAATAGCACACGCTCACGGTGGGTATGTGTACTTGTTGACCATTAAAACCAGAGGTTTGTACTTCTGTTGGTACTTCTAATCTACATTTAAACCGATTAACTGTGATCAAGTCATACATCTAAAAATACATACGTATTGCAAAAAAAGTATGTATGTATGTGTTTATATTCCACATCTCCTTCTTAATCACTAGACCGATTTCAACCCAACTTGCTCCACATATTCCTTACTGCCAGGCAACAATTGCTGGACGAAGCCGAAGGGTGGGGGGAGGGGGGAGAGGGGTAAGAATTATTTTCTGGATATAAAACAGCGCCATCATTAGTGATGTTTAAATTGATTACTTCTTTGGTATTAACTCTATTCACAATATATTTCTCAGACAGTATCCATTTATGCCGCTGAATTTACCTATGCAATATATCAGTGTATGACACATTGTTCAAGAGATATGATGTCATAAAAACTGAGATGTGTGAAAAAATGCCCGATCATGCTGAAGTTTAATAAAGATTTATTCTTTACTACTGAGACACTCCTACAGTCGAGAAAACTTAAGGAAACCCCTGTCAGCTGGCAGCGCTTTTGACAGCTTTCAACCGCGAAGCGCAAACGGCCGTTTGCAGGGTGTTACAAAAAGGTACGGCCAAACTTTCAGGAAACATTCCTCACACACAAATAAAGAAAAGATGTTATGTGGACATGTGTCCGGAAACGCTTAATTTCCATGTTAGAGCTCATTTTAGTTTCGTCAGTATCTACTGTACTACCTCGATTCACCGCCATGATTTCATACGGGATACTCTACCTGTGCTGCTAGAACATGTTCCTTTACCAGTTCGACACAACATGTGGTTCATTCACGATGGAGCTCCTGCACATTTCAGTCGAAAGGTTCGTACGCTTCTCAACAACAGATTCGGTGACCGATGGATTGATAGAGGCGGACCAATTCCATGGCCTCCACGCTCTCCTGACCTCAACCCTCTTGACTTTCATTTATGGGGGCATTTGAAAGCTCTTGTCTACGCAACCCCGCTACCAAATGTAGAGACTCTTCGTTTTCATATTGTGGACGGCTGTGATACAATACGCCATTCTCCAGGGCTGCATCAGCGCATCAGGGATTCCATGCGACGGAGGGTGGATGCATGTATCCTCGCTAACGGAGGACATTTTGAACATTTCCTGTAACAAAGTGTTTGAAGTCACGCTGGTACGTTCTGTTGCTGTGTGTTTCGATTCCATGATTAATGTGATTTGAAGAGAAGTAATAAAATGAGCTCTAACATGGAAAGTAAGAGTTTCCGGACACATGTCCACATAACATATTTTCTTTCTTTGTGTGTGAGGAATGTTTCCTGAAAGTTTGGCCGTACCTTTTTGTAACACCCTGTATACAGCTATGAAGAGGCGTTGCCATGGACACGTTTACAAACTCGAGTTGTACACACGAGAAACAGCTGTGCATATGATACAGAAACTGTCCGGGATCACATCTAGTTTAATGCATAATTTCAAAGGTGTTTCCACGAATACACGAAGATGAAATTTTTTCGATATTACACTGCAAATACATTTCATTTTTTTCTCGTTTCTAGTAGAAATATGCCAAATGAATACGCGGGCAATGCCAACTTTGTCGGCTAGTCTTATATAATGTTCAAAAATACAATGCACAACAAAATTAAAGGATAACTTATCGAAACCTCGTATGTGCCTCCAAGTGCGACGTATGCTTGAAATTTGGTTCAAAGGTGGCTACCACCTTCGTCTGTAACGGTACAAGAGAATGGCGGTCTGCGACGTTACCCTCGTGCTCGGCGACTCTTCAGACAGCAAGGTGTCGACACATACTCAAAAGTTCCAGTCACATCGGCATCAAATATCACCACAATTCTGTCCAACTACTTAATGGATGTGCCACACTATGGGAAGGTCGTCATACGCTCTCTTAACCATATTTAGCCCCTTCTTGTGACGGCTCTGCAATGGAAGTCACAACGGCGGCACTAGCATTGAAATCATGCCGAGTTTTTATGTATGGCCGAGGAGAACATTTCGGACACACCGCCGCTCATAATCGACATGAGAATCCCTCAGGAGGTGGCTTAAAAGACATCAATGAAACAACCCCTTCGCATGGGGCGTTGATTCCTGCCATTTTGCATCCCCCGGACGATTCAACCTTACTCAAAGGACATTGTGAGGTTACAACCCCATTGAACATGATCTGACCCTAGAACCGCAATTTTTAGTATGATGTATAGCCTCGAACCACTAGAGGTTGTTCAAAACGATTCGACCAACTTTGAATATGATCCGAAGAAGTAAAGGATGTTTATGCTTTTTCAGCCCCTGTTTCGCACACTCGTGTGGCGTAATGATGGAGGACCTCAACTTTGACACCTTTGTTGAGAATGTTAATGATGTACCTGTCGAAGACTTCGACACCTATTCAGCTGCGTGGTGCCTCGCTGCTGCTCTAGTGCCTGAGAGCAGACAACCTGTGCGGAACCCCTTAGGTCGAGTTGTCTGCCGCCAGGCGCTACAGCAGCAACGGAAAACCTCTCCGCTGAATGGTTGTACATTCCGCACAGACACATTTTTAAAGTGCTCAAACAAATTTGCACGGGTGGCACCGAGGGTGTTGCCAAATTGGAGGGGGGGGGGGATCTTAGAAGGACCTTTTTCCGATTTATTCATGTACACGTCAATGTTGCACTCCTCTGTTGTCACACCACAGGAGGACTGTGAAAGGAAATCACCCTTGTTGCTTCGGATCACGTTCAAATTTCGTCGAATGGTTCTGAATAGTCTCTTCTGGTTCCACGCTGTACACCAAAGCAGCAACTGCGGTTGCTCTACAGTCCAAATGGGTGCGACAACGTTCACTGCGGTTGTAGCCCATGATATCCTTGTAGAAGGGTTAAATTCTCCAGCGTCGAGTCAAGGCCCCAAGTGGAAGGGCAATTTCATTCACGCCGTTTTTGCCACCTCCTTACAACTTTTCGTGTCGATTCGGAGCGGCATTGTGTCTGTAACGTTTTCCGCGGCCACCCATAAGAAAACCGCTTGATTTGAATGCTGGGTGTCGCGGTTCTGCTCTCCATAGCAGGTGCGTGATAAGAAGTGGTGAAATGTGGGTAAGAGTGAGAGTGACGACATTCCAAGGTGGCGTCAGACAGAATTCTGGTGACATTTTGTGCCAGTGTGACTTCATCAACCCATCTTACACTTCACATGAACTGTGGGCTCTGGCCATTTTTTTTTTTTTTTCGCGTATGTAGACACCTTGCTGTCTGAAGCGTCGCCAAGACCGAGGATGACGTCGCAGCGCACCACGCTTTTGCACCATCACAAAGGAAGATTGTAGGCAATTTTAAGCCAATTTTGAAACTTACGCGTCGCAGTGGGAGATAATTGCGGGGTTTCGAAAAAAAATGATCCTTCAGTTTTCTTGCGCAGTATAGTTATACATAATTTCCATACATTCCTTTTTCTTTAATCGGACATCTTGTGAGAGTTTGTTAATATTTTAAGTTGTCTCATTGTTATTTTCAGTTAAAGTAGTTTTCGAACCCCCCAAATTGTTAAATATTCTTTTTATCTGTAGATTAACTTAATATTTACTAAAACCAGAGCTTTGCAACTCCGATCTTTTAAGGTAAATATAACGCACATTATTTGAAAAGTATCTTGTTACTGGAGAAGCCGCGCGGGATTAACGGAGCGGTCTTGGGCGCTGCACTCATGGGCTGTGCGGCTGGTCCCGGCGGAGGTTCGAATCCTCCCTCGGGCATGGGTGGGTGTGTTTGTCCTTAGGATAATTTAGGTTAAGTAGTGTGTAAGCTTAGGGACTGATGACCTTAGCAGTTAAGTCCCATAAGATTTCACACACATTTGAACATTTTTGTTACTGGAGACCTTCTGGATAACGAATAACAAGCGTATTTTAAATGCATAAATATACGCATAATTGATGTAAAATTCTGCTCATTGGTATTCCTTGACAGCATGGCTGGCGCAGACGACTCTTTGCCGCCTTTGGCTGCTTTGCCGGTCAAGACTCCAAGTACTTCTTCACCTCTCTTAGAACGGCACGGAGACCAGGCGGAATACCTCACGTAAACAATAAAACAGGGCTTTTCCCCCAAATAAATCTTCTTACATATTAATTAAAACTTTATATTCCGAACGATTATTCTGGGTAGCAAAAAATGTATATAATTCTACTAATAAAGCTTGTTCATTTATATTTAAAATTAGCACTAGATTTCATTTCCACTCAAGGCAATTATTATTTCCAAACTTTGGGTACAAAATATCAGGAAAATCTCGTACCCTCACAAACTCTTTCCCAAGACGATTCTTTCTGAACATTGTTTTTAGCACAGGAATTAGAAACAAAACCGCATTCTCAGCGCAGTTCTGCAGAGAGCACTGTGTCTCTGCTGATGAACGAGCGGCGTGGTGTGTGTGCTCCGTTCAGCCTGTCAGTAGGTCTCCAAGGGTTGCTTCCAGCTTAGACAGTGCACACGCTGTCACTTTACGGCAAGAAGGTATGTCAGACGAGGAAGTTCCCCGTCGAATTGGTTTATGCCGCAGCGATTCGATTAGAACATTCAACCGCGTTGTGAGGTATGAAATACTGAAAATCTGTAATACACGTAATCATAGTCCATAGTAGGCTGTAATGTGTTTTTTATTTAATCATGCGATGTCGCCCCACGGTAGCTGAGTGGTCAGCGCGACAGAATCTCAATCCTAAGGGCCCGCGTTCGATTCCCGGCAGGGTCGGTGATTTTCACCGTTCAGGAACTGGGTGTTATGTTGTCCTAATCATCGTCATTTCATCCCCATCGACGAGCAAGTCGCCGGGGTGGCGTCAAATCGAAAGACCTACATTCGGCGAACGGTCTACCCAACGCGAGATCCTAGTCACACGACATTTATTATTATCGTGCAAGTAGCTAATTTCGACTACTTGCCATTGCCAAGCATCTGTAAAACCAGCATGGAAAGGCACTACATTGTCTGCATGCGTCGCCATCTATAAATAACGCTTTACACACCTCACATTAAGATAAAACATTACTGCACAATTTCTTACGACCGCATGGTAATTCGTCCCAATTAGATGTGGTTGTAAGAAATTTATGCAGTAATGTTTTACCTCAGTGTGAGATGTGTAACGTGTTACTTATACATGGCGACGTATGCAGACAACGTAGTGTCTCTACATGTTGGTTTTGCAGGTATTTGACAATGACAAGTAGTCGAAATAAGCTAATGGCACGATTAAATAAAAATCACATTACAGCCTACTACGGAAAATGTTTACCTTGATTAAACATCCAGAGAGTGTCGATCCCCACAAACACAAAATTTTGTTGAAGATCTGAGTCGTAGTAGACTCCCCCGGTGAACACCACCATCTGGTGACCGTTACCTACACATTAAGGCTCTTAGCACTCCGTGGTGCAACGAAACTTCACGAAGATGTGCGCTTTCGAAAATGTTGCCTTACCTTGGTTATTATTTTGTTTTTATTTGACGTTTTAGTTAATTTTCAGTTTCGTAAGTCTTATTTTTTGATTCACAGCTCCCCTAAATCTAAGCCCAAACACGTTCGCGGATATGTAGGTGGTATTTTCAGTAGTTAGTATCCAGTAATTACTCTATGAAACAGAGGACCAAGAAATGTTTCCGCATAGGATTTTAACTTCCATTCACCTATCCCTATCTTCAACAATACAGGCTCAACAATACACTCTAAAAGCACTTGGGATAGTCCATACAAGTAGGACACGCGGTCCACAAAGTAGTGTCCACTGCAAAGCTTGCTCTCAATTATGCACCATAGAAAATAATACAAGCAAGAGGCATGTACGAGGTGCAAACCTTCTGGTTGGTCCAGACGGCTCCTGTTGCACGGTTTTGCGTGACTGTTCCTTCAAGGTCTTCTGCTGCTCAGAATTCTACATTTTCTTCACTCGCCAGATATTACAAAAACGTACACAAAGTATAAAAATGGGATGATAAAAATGAATTTGCGTGTAAGAAGTGAGGAATCTATGTCTAACGTTCAACATGTCTTTTTTTAACTTACAAGATCATACATCGAAAGCCGCTACAGAAATCATCTTTTGCAGTTGCGTGTATGCGCCACAGCTCTTTGGTGGTCAGATATGGAAACAATGAAATTTAACTTCAAGTACTATCTTACTTCTCAGAATAATAATAATACATTAGCTGATTTAATTGCTATCGAATATCCTGTGAAATTTGGTCAAATCCAGATTCGTCATTGCTGTGTTGTGACACTGGCCGTAATAGGAAAGCCGTCCGGTGTGGCCGTGCGGTTCTAGGTGCTTCAGTCTGGAACCGCGTGACCGCTACGTCGCAGGTTCGAATCCTGCCTCGGGCATGGATGTGTGTGATGTCCTTAGGTTAGTTAGGTTTAAGTAGTTCTAAGTTCTAGGGGACTGATGACCTTAGAATTTAAGTCCCATAGTGCTCAGAGCCATTTTTTTCGTAATGGGAAATCAGGGAGTCCATCCGAACATGCTGAATTCTTTTGAGGAGGGTGAGCTTGTCATTGAAGCCTAGACCTATGTTATAGCGACAGCTTATCACAGACACTACCATAGATCTGGACTACGTATGCGCACCTAGAGTGTAACAGAAAACTTCCATCTTCCTCTCTCTCTCTCTCTCTCTCTCTCTCTCTCTCTCTCTCTCTCTCTCTCTTATAAAGTGTGAGGTCATTTTCACAAGTCAAACATGTCCAGTTGTGTCCAGTTGACTAATGAAGTCAGTAAATAGTCTACTGGTCGTTACTGCAATCTGAATGTCTTCAAATTACGGTCCAATAATAAATTTTTCCTTTTGAATTCATCTTTTGAAAGCAGAAACCAGAGATACCGGAGAAGACTAAGATACTTCTTGATGCAACGGTGTGGTAGGTCACGTTTGTTTAGCGTGGTCATAAGGGGCATCAAAAAGAATTCGTGACAGGGTTGAGCATTTGTTGGTTGTGTGAACGCAGAGTGCTATTTTCGACGGAGAATTGTCGAAAGAAGCAGTACTAACTTGCGGTGCGCCCCAGAGTTGCATGTTAGGGGCCTTGCTGTTCATATTGTAAGTTAATGATCTGACAGACAATACTAACAGTAACAATATTAACAGTAACATCAGTTATCGATAATGAAGTTCTTTGTGCAAGGAAGTTGCGCAAATATGCAGTCAGACCTTGATAAGATGGTTCAAATGGCTCTGAACACTATGGGACTTAACATCTGAGGTGATCAGACCCCTAAAACGTAGAACAAGTTAAACCTAACTAACCTAAGGACATCACACACATCCATGCCCGAGGCAGGATTCAAACCTACGACAATAGCGGTCGTGCGGTTCCAGACTGAAGCGCCTAGAACAGCTCGGCCACAGCGGCCGGCCTTTGATAAGATTTCAAAGTGGTGCAATTTGGCAACATGCTTTAAATGTACGAAATGTAAAATTGTGTACCTCATAAACCGCACGAAAATCAGTCAATGCCTGCAAATGATCTTTGGGATTCCACTGTTCACTGTGTTTTGATTTCTGACAAATCGAAATGAGTTCGTAAAACGCCGAAAATCGGACATCCTGTGTACGAGGACCAACGTGGTACAACTGTAGGACGGCACATGTGCACTAATAAGGTCACAAATCGCAACTGGAGATGCTTCACAAATAAAAAGAAGTGAAACGCGTATGTCACAATACAAACATTTCATTTAGTTGCAGTAGACGAACCATATGTCCAACCCTATAGAACAACTAAGCAATGATAGAAAACATAAAGAAATGACGATCATACGAATGTCTGGGTGTAACAATTTCGTTTGATATGAAATGGAATGATCGCATAAGAACAATTATAGGTACGACACGTGGCAGACTTGGGGTTAATGGGAAGATACTGGAAAACTACAACCTGTCTACAAAGGAGACAGCTGAAAAAACACTTGTGCGTGCCACGCTAGAATGTTGTGTGTGGCACATCTATCAAATATAATTAAAAGAATATGGTCACATTATTTTGACCAAATGGAGAGGGTGACAAGATACTGCGAAACATCAACTGATAAACGCTTGGGATTCAGTCAAAAGCCTACTTACAACGTTTCGAGAACCAGCAGTATATTACAGTCCCCTATGTATCGTTCCCGTAAGGGTAGCGGACACGAGACGAGAGCAATTACAGGTTGCACAAAGGCGTTTCAATAGTCTACAATCCGTCGCTGCCTACGCAATTGGAGCGGAAAGGAATCCTATCACGTGGTACAACGGTAAATGCCTTCTGAACCTCACGGTATGCATGTAAATGTAGAAGTACATTTAAGCGAGAACGTCTACACTCTTCACGATCTGGGACTTCCTTTCTGGAGCTAACCTGAAACTGCGAATATGCTAGTCTCCAGTACGTTTACTAGTGACTGGCGGATACCAAGGACAACGAATTCTCGTCGGCCGACTAAAGCACAGCGTATGAGAACGGTAACTTTTGTTGCTTATGGCAGCCTGAGCAGGGGGCCCTCCGTGAGGTGCCATTCGCGGTTTTTTTTTTCGTTCAGGATACAGGCCGGAACAGCTTAACACAGCTGGGTAGATAACACAAACACACTCTCGCGCAGTTGCACGATCATATCTGAACATAAATTTTTTCATCAGGGTGCTAGAGGAAGTCTCCTGTGTGGTTCTCGAGCACAGCAGTTATGTAGTAATGTGCCCGTTAAGTGTGACAGTACTACCCGTGACGTAGACGGCCTTGGCTGTTGCCCTATAGCTGAAGAATCTAGCGGTTCCCCATTGTCTGCCTCATCAATAGCTCGTTCGCATGCATTCCACCACGTCCAGTGAAGGTCTGTTCAACCGTGTCATTATTATTTCTCCAGGTACAGTGGAATGTAGGTCACAAAGACAATCAAGACTATAAAGAGACACAGAATCTAAAGCGCTTCCACAGACTGCTGATGATCGTCAAGTATGCTTATTGTTGCGACCAACTAGGTTAAGATCCGTGCCGAGCAGTCAGGGAGTGATATTTACATCAAATTAACTAGTGGCGTCTTGAAATAGGAGAAACTCAGCCTACTGAAACGAAGCGTCCCAAAGGGATATTTTACAAACATTTTCCACAGAACCAATAGTATGGACCTTAGCAACTCGGATGTTCCCACCGTTTTCGACGACAGCAAGAAACGTGCGTACAGTCTGCACTGGGTGTGATTGGTACCATAAACCGGAAGTTTTTGTTAAAAGAGAAATAATGTCCCACAATCTTATAGTTGGTAGTACTAGTCAAAACCAAAAATAAATAAATAACAAAAAATTTCAGCTGTTAAAAAGTTGTCAAGGTATGGACAATTTTAATTATGATGAGAACAATCAATACCCAATGTTGTGATTGCCTTCCTTATGGCGTTTGTGGCTCATTTCTTTTTGGCTGTGCGGCACTTTAGTCTTCTGGTTGTGTCGCCAGATGTCACAAAACAGTCTCAAAACAGTCTCCTACTTCTACGCCTCGTACGAGACAATACGTAACATATTCTTTCAATGACGGGTGGATTGTACGGGGAGAACCACTAGCACAGCCTTTCCGAACAGCTGACCTTAAGCCTAAGATTTCTGCCTCTGGGGCCAGTGGTATATTCCACGACCATCGACAAATTGTACACGTTATAGGAGCGCGTGTCCCTTGCCGGTGAACAAATGTGAGTGCACCACGTACGTTCGCTCGTGTGATTCTTTGAGGAAGAGAGCTGAATGATTTTTCATAGTGATTAATAACTTCGATGAGTATTTCCTGTAGTGATAGTAAGCAGGCAGCTTGCATACTATAGAATGGCCGATATCTCAACAGGAATAGCCAATATCTCAACAATTATTTTATTTCTTTTAAATTATCTAAAAGAGCGAATGCTGTACAAGTTATCTAATGCATAGAACGGCATAGACTGAAAAATCATGAACAACTGTAAAGAAAGTGTTCTATTCTCTACACATACCTCGAACTGTGTCAAAAAGTGGAATGGCTATGTGATGCCCTGAAACTCTTACTAGAAACTAACCTCGCACTGTAGTCCAAACAAATGTTTAGCACAACAGACCCTGTATCGTCTGAAACTCGTGGTCCAGTTCAGCGGTGAACTTAACCTTTTTAACTGAAAGAAAAAACAATTACTGTTGTTACTTGTAGTGTGACTAGCGTAATATTTTGCTAACACGTGAGGTTGTAAGTATCAAGTCTATGGAGAGGAAATGCAGCAAATTTCTTACTTGGTTTGAACATAATAATAAAGAAACTTCTCTGAATACTTTTATAATCAAAAAACAAATAGCAAAAGGATCCAACGTTCTTAAAATGCTTGGCCAGTGGCTGAAGGCTCACAAATGCGTGTGCACGTGATACTTACAACATAATGTGTTCAAGGTGATGAAAAATTGAGATTAAGCAAACATATGAACTATGTGGGAAAGAAAGACGAGCAAAAAGAACATTTGTATTATCGATCAACCAGATCGTAAATTCTGATACGAATACATGGCATGCCATCACTAACTATCCACTTACGAGGGTTGGAACTTCAACAGTGGCAACTATTTGATCACAACTGATACAAAAGAGTTACATGTTTGCACCTGTTACTGTCCTTCAAAGTAGTCACCAGCGTTGTGTAGAAACCGTTGCCAGCGATGTGGAAGGCATAGTATACCGTTAGAAAAGCCTGTTCTATTGATGGTGCGAATGGAGCGGTCTAAAGTTATGGTGATTCTCGTATACGACTGTGATGGTGTTATCCTAACGCATTACGTTCTTCCACGACAGACCGTCAATGTCCAGTATTACTGTTCGTTTTTGGAGCATCACCTGCGACCAGCTTTGCGAAAGAAGCGGCGACACTTTCTGCGCAACCCACCCATCACTTTGCACGACAATGCGCGGGCGCATTCAGCGCAAACTGTGGCTGCTCTGTTCGGTCGATGGGACTGGGAAGTACTGTATCATCCACCATACTCCCCGGACTTAAGTCCCTGTGACTTTGATTTGATTCCGCAGATGAAGGAACCACTTCGTGGCATTCGCTTCAGAACTGTTCCAGAAATTCGACAGGCAGCAGACCGCTCCATTCGCACCATCAACAGAACAGGCTCTGCTAACGGTATACTATGCCTTCCACATTGCCAGCAATTGGTTGTACACAACGCTGGTGACTACTTTGAAGGACAGTAACAGTTACAAACATGTAACTCTTTTGTATCGTTTGTGAATAAATAGTTGCCACTATTTATGTTCCAAACGCAACGGCGTTGCCGCAGTGGGTACATCGGTTCCCGTCAGATCACCATCCGGGCCGCCATGTTTTATTGCCATTTTTCGGGGTGCACTCAGCCTCGTGATGCCAATTGAGGAGCTACTCGACCGAATAGTAGCAGCTCCGGTCAAAGAAAACCATCTTAACGACCGGGAGAGCGGTGTGCTGACCACACGCCCCTCCTATCCGCATCCTCCACTGAGGATGACACGGCAGTCGGATGGTCCCGATGGCCCACTTGTGGTCTGATGACGGAGTGCCTCTGCCTCATTTAAGTTCCAACCATCGTATCTAAGCTGGGAATTTTATCAGATTGTCAAGTTATTTTCTGGTAGTGGTTAACAAAAGATAACAGCATACATGAAAAGTTATGGCGCCGTCAAACACAGAAATCCTCGCCTTCTTGCACAAGAATTTGGCTGAAGGCTGTTTTGCAAAGAGCTTAATGATACTGAGAATCTTTTTACAAATTCAAATACATGCGACGCAGCCGACAGCGCCTAGACAACGAACACATCCTCCTCCTTCGGACGCCGAATCTAAAGCACCCGTCATTTACAAAGTATTTACCTGCCACTGAGTCAGAGAAAGCTAAAGACACGTCTCGACCATCTTAATTGGGCGAAGTGAAGTCGAACGCGCACGGCCCAGTCCCAAACATCTTCCAGATTCATGTGTGGCGGTGGTGCAGGACATGTCTCTGCATTTTGGAGACATTGTTTGCTAGAGCAGTAAAAGCAGCGATATATGCAGGATGTTTCAAAATTACATCGACAATCCTGTAGGGGATATACAAGGTGTCTTGGGGAGCAAAATGAGGATAGGAACCTGTACCTGGAAACGTCACCCAACAACGCTATAGAGCGTCGAAGTTGTAGGTGCCATTGCCTGTGTGTGGATTTATATATAGGGTGATTCGGTGATGATGTTACAAATTTTCGTTGATGAAGGAGAAGGGTAAGTGTTTCAATGTGAGATAAGAAACCCTCGTTCGTAAACGAACGAGTCGAAAATTATAAGTGAAAATCGTTCTGATACCTCTGACAGTGGAACACATGCAACAGTACTGTTGTTGCTAAGACTGAAGGGTAGGCGACCCTCATAGGTGGTAGTAAGGACCAAAACAAGAACAAATGTCCAGTAAATACGGGCTCTACAACCTGAAGAGCTATTAGCAGTTGTTCAGTAGAAGAGTTGTATTTTCACAGTAGCTAAGATGAACAAACTTTCGTAGCTCTTAACGTATGCATTTTAGAGTTCATATTTACTGCACATTCTTTTTCTTTTTTGGGTTCATACTAAAACCTTGAAAGTTACTTACAATAAAATCTTAGCAACAACAGTACTTGTAAATGTGTTTCACTATCGGAGGTATCAGAACGATTTTCGCTTGCAAATTTCGACTCGTTCGTTTCCGGGCTAGTGTCCCTCACCTCAAATTAGCACATTACCTTTCTCGATGATCCCTTGTAGTATCATCACCTTATCACCCAGTATACACATACATATACAGATGCCGGCTCCAGTAGCTTCGGCGCTCTGTAGGGTCGTTGCATGATGTTTCCGGACGGGTTCCAATCCGCATTTTGTTTATCGATACGTCTTCTACATCCCCTGGAAGTTTCTCGGTGTACTTTTGAAACACCTTGTACGTGATGCATCAGTTCTTAACGTTTTTCCGTAAGTTTAATAAACGTAACAGAGACACATAAGAGAGACATAACAGAGACTTAAGTCATCAATAATATATTTCCCTTCTCAGTTTACAACAGTTTGCTACCTCTGTGGTAACGTTTTGATTCCGCGACTGTAGAAATCACGTGGTTTAATGGCTCAGAATTCCTCGGGGCATGTCCGGAGCGCATTCTCATCCGGAAAGGAAGTTCTTTGAAGGTTGTTCGAAAGAGAGAGGAAAAGGTGAAAGTCTGAGGGCGCAAGATCAGTTGAGTAAAGTGGTTGCGGCATGACTTCCCAATCCAAGTGCTGTATGGTGTTTTTTGTCAGTCTACAAGAATGCACGCAGGCGTTGTTGTAGGGTAGCATCACTTCACTTTGTGGTCGTTGTTGTTGGATTGCATCTGCAAGACGTCTCAGCGGGAAAGCCATTCGTAGTACACTACACCGTCGCTGTTCCACCAGATACATAACATTATGTTTTGTGGATGCGCACAGGTCTTTATATGGGGAGCTGCTGCTTTGTTTGGGCTCAGCCATTAACTTCTTTTCCTGAAGTTAGCATGAAGACATCATTTCTTGTCACCAGTAACGATACAGGGTAGGAATAGTCGGTGTTATTCACGAGCCAACTGATGACGAGCGAGCAGAGACGCACATGCAGCCACCCGTTGATTTCTATGATTTTGACTTAGAGCATGAGGTACCCATACATTCTATTTCTCGATCTTCGACGCTGGAATGACCACAGTTCATCACATGTGCCAGTTCTCGAGTACACTGACGTGCATCATTGTGGATTAATGCTTTTGAACGATCTTCATCTAATCCCCGAATGTCTTCCTGAACGTGGAGAGCCACTAGCGTCAAAACGATCCTGCTTAAAACGAGAAAATCATTTTGTTGCCGTACTCTGTCCTGTGGTATGCCATACGCAGCGCAAATGTTACTGATTGCCTCCGATGCTGTCACACCTCTACAGAACCCAGTCAGAAGGATATCTGTAAATGATGAAATGACAATCTGATTGCCTCCGATGCTGTCACACCTCTACAGAACCCAGTCAGAAGGATATCTGTAAATGATGAAATGACAATATGTTAACTCAAGTAACAACAGTGAACTACAAATAAAAAATGAAAATCGATAAATAAACTCATAGGAACCGGAATACCAACATGAAAACAAACATTTTACGAACTTATGCAGCAACCTAATATTTTTTATTTTACAATAAATACAGCAGTGATGAAGTTCAATACTGTATCCACAACCGCCTTTTATCTTGATATATGCTTACTGAACTATTTTTCTAGTTTTGACCAGTACTCTCTCCGGTAACGATATGGGGCCTTTTTTTTCTGAAAACCATTTATAAAAGTTCTCCTCCGTAGTTGCCGGCACGGTATCTCCGCGTGTTCGATTAGGGAGCTGGCCATTCTGTGTATTAAAAAACGAAGTGTTGTTTTCAAAGACTGAATGTGAACGATGTTATGCGACAAACGCAAAGAACCAGTGACGAAGAAACAGATCGAAAGGCAAAAAGTAGCTGAGTGATCAGTATGCCTGATTCTCATGCAGAGCACGCGAGTTAGAATCCCGGTACTGATAGGCATTTTCGTTTGGTGAGAGGGCTGGAACGGCGTGCAGTGAGACTCGCGATGCCAAGTGAGAAGTTACTTGAATGAGAAGCAGCGGCTCGAAGGTCTGAAAAGTCGACAACCGGCCAGGAGAGGAGTGCGCTGACCCGTGCATCTCCAACCGCACCCGCGTGACGCCTTACGGCAGAATACGACACCGCGGACAACCGGCGTCGCTGGGTCCTCAGCGCGTTATCACGGGGTTCATTACGAGTTTCGACAGTAATGTATTTTGAGGGCTGCGTGATGCCGACATGGTCGTAGCAGAGTGAGAGGATTAAGTGCTCCTCTTGCCGATGGTTTGGAAGTTATGCGCATATCATGTGAGCTTCGGTGGGGTCCTGGACCACCCATTGTCTGGACAGAGCTTGTATTTGCGTGGAGAAGACTGGCTCAAAGATGCCGCCGTACCTCACCGCTCAAAAGCGCCGGTCAACGCATTTCCTGCCTAGCGTGCGTGCGCCGCCTTTGTGTGTACAGCCGCAACTCGCTTGCAGCCACAGCCTGCGCACGCCCCCACCTGCGACAGTCGGGGCAGTGGCGCACTGTGCAGCTCGCATGAGGTGTATCATGCTCTGTCCGCGACGGTACTTAAAAGCGAGAAGAAAAGAAACCGGTACTGATATTGTATTGCCTACACCAGTTTGCTTTTCTTCCTGCAAATGTGTCAGGGTTCTGTAAATAATTTCAAAATAATTAAATTTAGAAAAGGCAAGAAATACACACTAGCAAGGAATGCACGAGGTAAAACGAACTTTCAAGAAACATTATTGGTTGAAAACAGCCTTGCTTGCAATTTTAGTTTTTTATTTTTCAACTACGGGTATCACCTTATTTAGGCATCTTCAGGTTGATCTTAATTCGGTATTTCTTAGAACGATCCTTTAGACAGCGTAGCCAAAGGGCATCGTCAAATACATTAGGCCAACGTCGCCTTCGTTAAACTCAGTAAAAACTGTCTAGATGGACATGAGTGACTCCAAGACCTGCATACCGCGTTCCCGTTCACAGGAGCGAGTAATAGAACGGGAACACGTTATGCAGGTCTTGGAGTCACTCACGTCCATTTAGAAAGTTTATACTGAGTTTAACGAAGGCGATGTATTTGACGATGCCCTTTGGCTACACTGTCTAAAGAATCGTTCTAAGAAATGCCAAATTAAGATCAACCTGAAGATGCCTAAATAAGGGGAAGCCCGTAGCCGAAAAATAAAAGAACTAAAATTGCAACCAAGACTGTTTTCAACCAATACTGTTAACAACTGGTTTGCTGTATGCCACAGATGGACTGGAAGAATTTCAAGAAACATTTTTATAGACAAAAATATATATCTTGCGATCAGAAAAATACTTATCAAAAAATATTTGTCACTTCGATATATAAGGAGGCGAATAGTAGATCTGACAGTGCATCCAGGCAGTCATCTTCGAATCATCAGTCACTGAACGTAACAGAACACAAGCTTCATTTCCTTCAACGTTTATATGTCATGGTCGCATCAGTCAATGTCGGCTAGTAACCTACACACGATTTTAAAGTTAAGCACGCCAAACGAAGAAATTAGTCAGCCCCAGGAGATACCACCCTAAAGCAGTGTGGCACCACCTCTAGACTTGATAAACGGACATCATTCGGCGAAGAAGGGAGTCCACAACGTTCTTCAGGTCTGTTACGTCCAGAAGACCTACCAAATTGCAAGGATGTTGATCGCTACGTTTCAGCCGCTGTCCTGGGCAATCCCAGAAATTTCTGTGCTCTTAAGATCGGACAATATACCAGACACGTCAATGTGCGATAGGGTGCCTGAGTGTTTGTGCATTCTTGTGAACACTTCAGTTAAAACTTCCCTGCTGAGATGCCGTGAACTGTGTATAAAACTATTCCCTGATACTTTGTCTCCGACTGCGGTAGACATCTTCGGAGGTAAAGGGACAGGAGCTAACTATACACATCTACCACGGTCTCTCAGCCCGGCAGTTTTAACTGAAGTAAGCACCGTGATAGCCTACGACGGAAGTTCACTAAGTAATGCAATACATTTTTTTTTATGAAAGCAGGTTGGTTTTATTCAGGATTTCAGTAAAGCATAGCATTCCCCACTCTTTCGGCTGCAAACCCTATTTCTCAACACATTCGTCGTTCAATGCTACGACCTTTACTGGGTGGGCCTGTATGCCCCCACATGGTGCCACTCCACGGGTCGACGTCGGAACGGAGCCAAGGTCTTGCCGCATCAATAACCTCCCCATCATCCACGTACTGCTTCTCGCCGAGTGCATTCTTCATTGGACCAAACAGATGGAAGTAGGAAAATGCGAGATTCCGTATGTAAGACGGATCAAAAGGAACAGTCCAATGAAGTTTTGTGAACTCCTCTCGCACGCACACACTTATGTGAGGCTTGCGTTATCATGGAGGATGAGAAGTTCGGTTGCATTTTTGCCGCGACCATCACACTGAAGTTGTTTCTTCAGTTTCCTCAGGGAAGCACAGAAGAGTTGATCGTTGCATCATGATGGAGTACGTCAAACAGAATAACCCCTTCACGCTCCCACCCCAGCTGTGCACCTAGGTGTTTGGGATCCGTCGACCACCTCGAATGAGAATGTCCGCACGTTCCAACATCGCAGGAGTGACAGCCATGTGCGGCTGGCTGGCACGCAGGAGGTCAGACAGGTTTGCACGACTTTGTTGCGACGATGACAGACACCTCGCACTGCCAGGTCTCCGTAGACTCTATACAGTGGCTCTGGTTTTCCGACAAGAAAAAGCTCAGTGACAGCTCTCTGTTGGAACGCACCTCCATTATAATGCCGCCACCTATCAGAACTTCACGAAACAAATGTGTGTGAGTTCTTAAGGGACCAAACAGCAGAGGTCATCGGTCCCTAGGCTTACACAGTATTTAAACTAACTTAAACTAAACTATGCTGAGAACAACACAGACACCCATGCCCGAGGGAGGACTCGAACCTCCGGCGGGAAGGACCGCTTCACGAAACTGCAGGAGCTGAAGCGGGAATATTCCTCGATGTCGCACAACGAATTCCGCATTTTTTTTCAGCCGAAATTGGCCGAGAAAAAAATGTATTGCATTACTTACTGAACTCCTGCAATATCGGAACGTGTGGACACTCTCATTCAAACTAATCGATGGATCACAATCGACCACTTCGCTGCTCAACTGGACTCTCTGCTGGCGGCGCTGACACACTCGTCCACCGGTTGGGGTACTCAAAGGTGTGTGCCCACCGGATTCCCCGCTGCCTAACAGACGTCCATAAAGAGCAGCGGAAGATCATCTGTACGGAATTGATTGCGCGTTGCGATGCAGATCGTGACAATTTTTTTGTCGAACATCTTCACGAACATGAGTTCATCTCTTTGAATCGGAAACAAAACGGTAATCCACGGAGTGGCGCCACACCACTTCTCCTCCGAAGAAAAAGTTCAAAGCCACAACCTCGCCGGTAAAGTCATGATGAGTGTCTTCTGGGACTCTGAAGGGGTTATCCTGTGTGATGTCCTACCTCATGGTGCAACGATAACTCTGAAGCGTATCCTGCTACCCTCAGGAAAATGAAGAAGCTGCTTCAGTGTGTTCGTCGACACAAAAATGCAAACGAACTTCTCATCCTCCATGCGAACGAAAGGCCTCACACAAGCCTGTGTGCACCAGAGAGGATCTCAAAAAAATGGTTCAAATGGCTCTGAGCACTATGGGACTCAACTGCTGAGGTCATTAGTCCCCTAGAACTTAGAACTAGTTAAACCTAACTAACCTAAGGACATCGCAGACATCCATGCCCGAGGCAGGATTCGAACCTGCGACCGTAGCGGTCTTGCGGTTTCAAACTGCAGCGCCCTTAACCGCACGGCCACTTCGGCCGGCAGAGAGGATCTCACAAAACTTCACTGGACTCTTCTCCCCCACCCACCTTGCAATCCGAATCTCGCACTTTCCGACTTCTATCTGTTTGGCCCAGTGAAGGCTGCACTCAGCGGGAAGCAGTACGTGGATGATGCTGAGGTTATTGATGAAGCAAGACTTTGGCTCCGACGTCGACCACTAGGGTGATACCATGCAGGCATTCGGGCCCTCCCAATAAGGTGGCGTAAGGCAGTCGCTTTGAAACGAGATGTGTTGAAAAATAGGTTTTTGTAGCCAAAAGAGTGGGGAAAAATATGGTGTGTTGAAATCCTGAATAGCACCAACATGCTTTCAGAAAAAAAATGTGTTGCATTACTCACCGAACGCCCCTCGTAGCAACAAAAAACCACTCTTCAGCGGTTAATGATGAATTGCACAGAGTAGCTGGAGATTGTAATGGTTCTTTATTTACGTGACCATTAAGGCACTCCGACCCCAGTTCTCGATACCAGTAATATAGTACTACTTTTCTGCGAAGTAAAAAACATATATTTGTGACAATATTCACATTTGGTTTTATTAATGTATAGGTACTCCGATGTATCGATATATTACAGTGCTATGATTCTTGTGTGTATTCATTTCTGTGAGACTGTCATAATCTTTGACTTACTTGTAACCGTTTTGGTGCGAATGCGCACAGAGCAGTCTTTGTTTCACTTTGCAGAAGTTAAGTTGTTATTTCGCTTTGTAAAAGAACAGTCAAGTCTTGTGTTTGGTTAAAGTGGAAATTAAATATAATAAGATTGATACAAAACTGTTTTCTTGATGATGTGACAATTAAGAAGAAGTATATGTGAATTTACAATAATAAAAATGTGGATCGTGAACACCAAGTCAAAAATTATTTCTACCATATCATTGTTCTGGTCTGGGATTGTTTGATCATTAAGAACTTCCTGAAAAATGCATTTGTTAGGTCTTGAAATATTGCTAAAATACAAATCTGGACCTTCTAGCAGTCAAAGTGGAATCACCCTAGAATCAACAAGATGAGCCATAACAACTTCCACGAAATCTACGTGTGAATCCATTCAAGAAAAGTGCCAAAATTAATGACTTTTTTACAGTGACTTCATTATTTACATTCTGACGATACCATCCACAGTCAATAACTTTGTTGTTGCCCGATAAAGCGAACATACGCTGCGTGAGAAACATTAGTAATCTGATTTCTAACCTACTTTGCAAGTGGTGGTATTGTTAGAAGATGTATACAGAGACATAAATACATTATTGTTACTGAGAGAAAACCTGTTGTTCCCCGACGTGCATATGAAGTATTAAAGCAGTCGGTCCCTTCTTGCCTTATTATACAACTCTGCGGCCTTTTACTTGGAACGCAGTTGTTAACTGGTGGGCTGTATGGTAAAGCGAAGCGCAGCAATTCCTCTGCGCCAGGAATTTCATATTACAGTTACATGAGGCGGTGCGGCGCTTATGTTCAGCTTCCTCATCCTGCTGAAGGGAAAAACAGATGCTCAGTCGAGCCGACGCCCGGAGATATTAAAGCAGGACAGGGGCGGCCGTGCCTCCGTAATGAGTCTTCCCGGAAGCGCACTGCCGGCTCGCGCACACACGCACACGAACACATATTGATCTGCTTATTTCATGTTCGTGATGGGGGCATCGACTTGCGTCTCACGTAACTCCAGTTGATCTAGTTGTCTTGCTCCTAGTGGTAGACCGTTAACGCATGAAGTGCTTAACACGCTGGCGCAAAGGCACACAAAGAAAGTCGATCCAGCGATGCTGATGTTGTGTGTAAAAACTGTCAGAAGACATCTATTGAACTTTATCCAAAGGAAACACAACCTCAAATTAAATTTGTTAAACGTTATTTAATGTAAAATGTAAAGCTGTCATCATATTTACGGTTTTTGAAGCCATTTTGACTATTTTTCGACAGTCGCTGTCTCAAGAAATATGGTAAGGCTTTTTAAATTACCGTTACCAGTCACGAACTTTGTCAACTATTGTTGGCCGAACGGTTCTAGGCGCTACAGTCTGGAACCGCACGACCGCTACGGTCGCAGGTTCGAATCCTGCCTCGGGCATGGATGTGTGTGATGTCCTTAGGTTAGTTAGGTTTAAGAAGTTCTAAGTTCTAGGGGACTGATGACCTCAGATGTTAAGTCACATAGTGCTCAGAGCCATTTGAACCATTTTGAATTCAACTATTGTATTACTTATTTATTTAGCGACATGTTTCCAGGGACTACCTCATCTTCAGACTAAATGACGTTACAAAAACCATTTTGACACTACAGATTTGTTTTTGTGATCGTGTTTCCAAGTTACTGTTACGATAGTGAAAATTTGTGAACAGTGATCAAGAAAGCCAAGAGAGCAACGGAAATGGAAACACCTCAGCGCATCACAACGAGACTGCCACGCCAGAAGAACAAACCAAAGCATTAAAGGTTCAAATGGCTCTAAGCACTATGGGACTTAACATCTGAGGTCATCAGTCCCCTAGACCTAGAACTACTTAAACCTAACTAACCTAAGGACATCACACACATCCATGCCCGAGGCAGGATTCGAACCTGCGACCGTAGCAGCAGCGCGGTTTCGGACTAAAGCGCCTAGAACCGCTCAGCCACATCGGCCGGCTCAACATTTATGAAAAGACTATGTAACGTCAGTATGACCTTACTGTAAAATTGTTTTTGTAATGCCATTTAGCCCGAAGATGACGTAGTCCCTCTAAACATGTCGCTAAATAAATAAGTAATACAATAGTTAGCAAAGTTTGTGACTGGTACCGGTAATTTAAAAAACCTTTACAAACTTTATGGTTGGTTTCAACACCACAGTGCTTTGTATATTTATTTCTCTGTAACTTGCATTTTTATCTGTATTTTCTTTCTATGGCGATTTTGCACATTTCTGTGGTTTTTGCTTGAATTTTTTTGTAGCTGATCCTTAGTTTTTATTGATGTCCTTATGTGATTTTACCTTAATTTTATATATTTTATTCATTTGATTTCTTGCAAAGACTGAATGCTCTTTGACAATTTTGTAAATGATCATGCTCATGAGTTCATTCAAATTTTATATTTTGCACTCACCTGTCTTACATTCTGCATAAGATAAAATGTTTAATCATCTTGAGGCTGAAGCTCTTTTGTCCGTGTTTGTTTCAACAACACGTATATATATATATATATATATATGGCTCTAAGCACTATGGGACTTAACATCTGAGGTCATCAGTCCCCTAGACCTAGAACTACTTAAACCTAACTAACCTAAGGACATCACACCATCACACACATCCATGCCCGAGGCAGGATTCGAACCTGCGACCGTAGCAGCAGCGCGGTTTCGGTATATATATATATATATATATATATATATATATATATATATAATGTTTGGTTTATCATAAATGGTTTCTGATTGACACATGTTTTTCTTATCTATATTGCGTCAATTTTTCGTTTGATAGAAAAAAAAATGATTGAAATGCGCTTACATGGCAGGGACGCTCCCTGCTCACTTTTTTTCTGGTGAAGGTAAGGCTATCAAACTTCTCCATGTGAGCGGTTCCATTGATCTTGGAAAGTAGCCTTCGGTTTCGCTACGATTCTTAACGACTCAAATGTTCTGTATGAAGCTTGGAGAGAAAGGTAGACAAGAGAGTGCGTGATATTCAGTGGTCTTTCTCAGTGGCATCTCAACGTCAAAGGAGATTGTCTTTTTTTAATTCCAGATTCATAAATATGTTCTGTATGTATCTCTGTAATCCATTACCATGCATTCAAGTCACTTCTTTCCTGTCCCCACTGTCGTCTGCTATTATGATTGTGTGGTTTGTCTTTTGCTGGCACTACCGGTTTTCCTAGTTGCCAGGAGGTTTCATTGAATATTAAGAACAATTTAGCCAACCTTTGTGTACAGTTTTGAATACGGCTACGGTCGGCCAGAGTGGCATTATCGGTCACTGGTCAGCATCCAGTGTGAGGCTGCTACAGGTAGAAAACGTTTATGCTCTCTGAGCCCTTCCGGGTTGCTGTGTAGATCACGAGGGCAGGTTAGTTTCACTCTTCCATAGGACGCCGGTGAGTAAGGAAGCTCTGAGCAGTATCTCTAGTTGCTCAGTTGAAATATGTAACAGCTTCGTTTGAGCTTCTGGTAGTCACCCTGTTGTGTGGCATTGATAACGATGCCGCACCCACTGTTTCAGTCAGGGAACGGTATTGGTTTCATTAGTGTTCAGTTTATTCCATGAGATCTTTTGTGCAACTGCAACTTGGGGTGGAAGAGTGGTGCCGTCACGTGGTGTAAAGTTTTATCTAGTTTCGTGTACATCATGTATGGATGTGTCGTGTGCTTTGTGGAATGCTGTGTTAAATTTTATTTACTTTAGCGTTCAATTTGTACTCTGCTGCACCAGGTGCGTTTCTTTGCAAAGCACGAGGCTCAAATTCGACGTGAACACCTCTACTGTTCGAACTGAATCTTCATTTTTATCGCGGAGGAGATGTACTCAAGTTTGGTAAATTTATTTACAAAATTACTGAGTTGTATGGAATTTCGGAAGTTTTTGATCTCTGAAATTGACCGTTAAAGCCAGTCACTCTCTGATCCCGTGAGCTTCATGTGGAGTGGGGAAACTTTCTTCTAAATTCTATCTTTTGCTGTGTGGGTGATCAGTGCGAACGTGGTATGTGTGATCCTGCATAAGATGGTACGGCCCTGCTTTCCTCTGAGTTGACTTATCCAACCTACAGCTGAACACGAGCTCCAAACCACTGTACAGCTAGGAATTTTTTACATCAAGAAATGATGTCAGAGGCGGAAGAAGTGGTAAGTGACACTATAACTGCCCAGGGATCGAATTCCAGACCACTGGATCCGTATTTCCAGTACTGTCTTAGAAATGCGCAGCTTCACAAAAGAATTCAACACGATGAGAAAATTCTTCTTGAGGAGTTAAGCTGCCTCTGCAAATAATTAAGAGCTGTAAAATTAAACCATGGTAGTATAAACCGACACAACAGAACACACTAGGGGGCTGCCACCAGCTAGAATAAGGTAAACTACTTGACAAAAAAGAAAGGCGCTCCAAAGGGCACGAGGAAACGGAATGAAACTTCACGGACTAACAGAGTAAATTATGTCAGTAATTAAAGCATACTTAAGTTTACAAAGAACTTGGCAGTAGGGCTGACTAATAAGTATGATGTTGCTCCCCCTGTTACCTGCAAACAAGCGCTAATTCGGTTCGGAAGATGATAATGACGTTTGGGTTGTGGAGCGTTCAACGACGCACCCATACAAATTCGCAATCTTTTCACTGCCCAGTCTGACCTTTTTCCCGAATTATGATGAAATTATGAGGAGAACACAAATACCCTGTCCCCAGGCGATAAAAATGCCCGACCCGGCTATGAATCGAACCCGGGACCCCAAGATCAAGAGGCAGCAATGCTAACCCCTTTTTTTTTTTTTTTAATCTGATCGGGGTGGACGTCGTAAGACACCCTTTTGAGTTCGTTGTTGATCTATTAACTTAGTTTTTTTAATTACAGAGGGCAGCTAAGCCTCTGACCAAACACACTGAGCTACCGTGCTGGCACCACTAGACCACGACCTGCGGACTCGGTCCGGAAGTGTCTCATAAAGTTGTTATGTGCTCCCCTAAGGCGAAGTGCCTCTCAACTGTTGTAACTGGTTCTTGAAGTCCTGTTGTTGTTGTTGTGGTCTTCAGTCCTGAGACTGGTTTGATGCAGCTCTCCATGCTACTCTATCCTGTGCAAGCTTCTTCATCTCCCAGTACCTACTGCAACCAACATCCTTCTGAATCTGCTTAGTGTATTCATCTCTTGGTCTCCCTCTACGATTTTTACCCTCCACGCCGCCCTCCAATACTAAATTGGTGATCCCTTGATGCCTCAGAACATGTCCTACCAACCGATCCCTTCTTCTGGTCAAGTTGTGCCACAAACTTCTCTTCTCCCCAATCCTATTCAATACTTCCTGATTAGTTATGTGATCTACCCATCTAATCTTCAGCATTCTTCTGTAGCACCACATTTCGAAAGCTTCTATTCTCTTCTTGTCCAAACTATTTATCATCCATGTTTCACTTCCATACATGGCTACACTCCATACAAATACTTTCAGAAATGACTTCCTGACACTTAAATCTATACTCGATGTTAACAAATTTCTCTTCTTCAGAAACGCTTTCCTTGCCATTGCCAGTCTACATTTTATATCCTCTCTACCTCGACCATCATCAGTTATTTTGCATCCCAAATAGCAAAACTCCTTTACTACTTTAAGTGTCTCATTTCCTAATCTAATTCCCTCAGCATCACCCGACTTAATTCGACTACATTCCATTATCCTCGTTTTGCTTTTGTTGATGTTCATCTTATATCCTCCTTTCAAGACACTGTCCATTCCATCTTGAAATCCTGGGTACTGGTAATAGGACGATGCTTCCGGTCATCTGTCACACACATGTCCTATCAGGGACAAATCTGGGGATCTTGTTGGCCACTAGACTTCCTCAGAATCACGGAGACAGATCATAGAAGCACGTTCCGTGACCCCACGGTACCGTCACATGAGAGGCAATGCATTAGGAGACAGGGTGTCTGTACCATTGTGCCTTCACAGTTTCATCAATTACAGCCAGCCGTGACCTCAAGCCATACTAAATGACTCCCAACACCATGACCCCAGGAGTAGCAGCGCTGTGCGTCTCCAAAATGCTGAAAAGATGGCGCCTCTCCCCAGGTCGCCGCCGTGCTCTCGGATGATGGTCATCTGGGTTCGTACAAAATCACGTTTCATCACTAGACACAATGCGACGACATTTACCAGCATTCAATGCTTCCTGGTCCTGTACGACACCAAATGCAACCGTTTGCTTTGGTAATGGTTTCGGCAACCTACATGTAGGTCGGTAATTTCCTTGTCCTGTTGCTTCTGGTCTTCGAGCAATGGTGCGCGATGACACAGAATATTGCAGGGGGCCCATTACTTGTTCTCGGCTGTCAGTTGCAGATGTGAAGGGGTTACGAAGTGCTTGGTGCACAATACGACCTTGTTACCTTATGTGGTGAGACGTGGTGGACCAGAAACTTGACAACGATTACGTCTGATCTCACGTACCCATGTAGTCCAACAGTGGCCACTATCACATCTGAATGCCAGACAGATTTTGATTTTGCATGAATTGTCTTACTGGCCAAATGGAGACCCACAGTGAAATCCCCTTCAGTTCTGTAAGCTGTTGATAACGCTGTCACACACGAGACGCGTCATCTCCACGTCCTTCACAGCGATCACTCGACATCTGACGCTAAGTGACCTTTACATGCGCTATCAGATCTGACAACAACATTAATGCGAACAACATTAATGCACTGTGTTGGGCATTCTATCTACAGCAGTGACTTGCTATTCTAATGTGTATTCACCAATGGTGTGTATGTGTACATTCGACTATGGCTTCTGGGTGCTTCACTTTTAAATCAGGCAGTGCTTTTTGCGTATCAGAAAGTAGAATCTGGCAAGTGTCGATGTGTTACTGGAATACTGCTTATGAGGTAGCCACCGTCCATTGGTACTTACCTTACACTCATAAAAGAATTATCACGTCACAGTAAGCCACTGTAGTCTTCTTATCTTGCCTGGAGTCATTCTGCATATCATCACCATTACCCTGTTCTGAAAAGTATGTGATTTATTATAGAGGGATTTATCACTGGAACAGAGGGAAGGCTTTGATAGCTCATGGGGATGTTGGCCGATGGAACTCCTGTTAGGTTATTCGGATATCATTTTTTTGTTTTGTGTTATGAAGCACCACTAGAATGTGTGATTTTCAAATAAAGTGCTCAGAAAAAGTTTTGCACGGTGGGACTGTCTGTGACATATGAACTTAGTGTCTAGGGGAGCAGGGAATGAAAGAATACATTTAATGAAAAATGCTTTACTGTGAAATCAGAACAAGTCACTAATGAAAACAGAGACAGTCTGCTATGAAAAGAGCTTCTTTATATATTTGTAATATCAAAAGCTGCTGCTGGGTAATGTTCAGTACTGTGTTGCTACATGCTGTGCGTTGGTAGACTGTAAAACGTTTGGATCCCCCTTGCCTGCTATGATGGTCGACACATTGCTCTACAGCCCGTGCAGAATACCGTGGCCAATAGATGCGCAGACGGCACGGCATTTGTGGGGAGAGTGGTAGTGGTGAGGGTGGCAGGAAGGTGCTGTACGGAAAATGCCAAATGCTGGAGGGAAGTGCCGTTCTAAACTGAAGTCTACACTTATTTGTAAATATTAAGTGGGGCACCTATACACCCACACTTGCATGGTGGTCATTCAAAATGATCTATTTTGGTTAACACCTAAAATAAATTCCGCCGAAAATGCATCGATTTAATATCGCCTGCGTTGGGAACCATTTGAAACTTTCAGAGAAGAGACGTGAGTGACGAATTTTGAGTAAAATCTACACATTTCTCTTGCTACCACGTTAAAATTTGCTTCTTTTGCCAAAACACAGTGGAGTTTACACAGTCTCATCTCGCTAACATGTTGTGTATGCGCAATTGCGAGAGAATTCTGAAACAGTGGAGGAACTGAGGAAAAGAAAGGTCAGTATCTTATAAAAAGGCACATCCACGGAACAAAATAAATGTGCAATGTCGTCACTTTTGTTGTTCCAAAACCTATAGCACTTCTTGTTTCACCAGCATCGAAAAAGTCTATCGTTATTGGAATATCACGGTAGATAATGAAGTTTTGCATAATAGCCATACGGCAAAATACTCCCCTCTTTGTCTGCTATCATCTGCCGGAATCTCATTTCGATATCTCAAACCGTTTGTGAAATATAAGGAATGTTGTGCATATTTCACACTGGCTTTTATCGCTGGTGCGGCGGGATCGCAAATGAGTATGCTACGACAGATCAGTTTTCTCGACATTGTTAACAGATAGGGACCTCCACCCAAGTCTAAAGGAAACTTCAATATGTTAGCTAAATTTCATATGCAGCAACATATTAAGTGATATGCACCGAATGCAAAATCACTGCGACACTTATTTTTCACTGAAAACTTTTTGAATTTCACGCAGTGTCTTACTTCCACGTAAATATCGCAATAACTATGACCACTAACGAAGTGATGGGCACACCATCTTGAACCTGATATGTAAAGCTACAAGTAAAGCAAAAAAGAAGTTTCGTTTACCGAATAGTTTCTGTAAAATCGTTTGAGAAAGATCGCAGGGCGTTGCATGGGGGCTTAATTAATTTTATGATTGAAAATATTTTTTAGTTTTTTTAGTATGTCCGTCCGATTACGCAGTGTCTCGTAATCGGCTGGCCCTGACTAGTATTATTACGCTATCTGACTGCAACAAACAATGTAAGAAGATTTTCGTAAACACAGTTAATTAATTAAGTCCCCAGCAACTATAAAACCAACAAAACCAATAAGCACAAGAGTCACTGTTCTGTATGTGGGAGTGTGACTCAACGCCCACATCTGGCACGGTTCTTTTCCAACAAGACAAGAATTTTTAAATACCAACTATACTAACGTGACAAAAGAAATTTAGAAAAACTATAATTACGCAAGAAAATCACAATTACACTCTAATCCAAGAACACAAGCCAGATGCTTTGTTGACTGAACCTGTAGTGACACATTATTTCAGATACACAACTAATAAAAGAACATTGTAAGTTTTACCTTCATATATATTGACGAAATGCACTCATTACAATAACATCTGCTATCTCTCCCATCAAATAACTGCATAAGACATGGAACAACACTCTTTACTACAACATCTTACTCCAACTTCACGACAACCACGAGCTCTCTACTAGCACTGACTTTCACGAACTCTCAACAAGCACTGTCCTCAACGAGTTCTCTCCAAGCACTGACTTCTACGAACTCTCGACAACCACTGACTGCTATGAACTCTCAACAAGCACTGTGGAGGCGGCTTAATAGTACTCTTTGGCGCACTCTCTGGCGCAGTGGCACAGTGTAGCCACCTTTCATATGCCCCTCCTCCACAGGCCAGAATTTGATGGTATTTTTGCCAGCATTGGTGGTGAAAATACCACCAAATTCGTCCACAAAAATACAGACAAAAATAAAAGATAATATTAATACCTAAATATCACATAATTAGTTAAAAATTTTGGCTTTGCACTGACCTTTCACTAACCTAATATATGAAATACAGTAAGCAATACAACTTCTTTTCATACATGTGACTTTACATAATAGTTTACACAATATACAAAAAATCAGTTTATACAAATGTTCACATAAAATGCTTTCAATGATTAGTTTATACAAAAAAAAGATACTAACAGGTGACATCTTTTCAGTAGAAGCAGTCCATCAGTTGCACCCAGTAGAGTTTAGCAGGTACACCCAGCAACAAGTCACATTAGTTCAGTAGAAGCAATCCATCAGTTGCACCCAGCAATGTTAAGCAGGTGCAGACACCAACAAGTGACTTCATTTCAGTAGAAGCAGTCCATCAGAGGCACCCAGCAATGTTGAGAGCAGGTGCAGACACCAACAAGTGACACCATTTCAGTAAAAACAGTTCATCAGTTGCACCCAGCAATGTTGAGCTGGTGCAAACAGCAACAAGTGACATCATTTCCATAGAAGTAGCTCCATCTGTGCACCCAGTAATGTTGAGTAGGTGCAGACACCAACAAGTGACACCATTTCAGTAGAAGCAGTCCATCAGAGGCACCCAGCAATGTTGAGTAGGTGCAGACAGCAACAAGTGACTTCATTTCAGTAAAAACAGTTCATCAGTTGCACCCAGCAATGTTGAGCAGGTGCAGACAGCAACAAGTGATATCATTTCAGTAGGAGTAGTTCCATCTGTGGCACCCAGTAAAGTTGCAGAGGTACACACAGCAACAAGTCACATTAGTTCAGTAGAAGCAGTCCATCAGAGGCACCCAGCAATGTTGAGCAGGTGCAGACACCAACAAGTGACATCATTTCAGTAGAAGCAGTCCATCAGTTGCACCTAGCAATGATGAGCAGGTCCAGAGAGCGGTCCATGATATTCACTATCACTAATCACACTGTTCAGCAGCAGAAATTAATCATCCCTAAGTGTCACCAATCATGTAGAAAAAGTACAAGTAACAGTCCATAATGTTCATCTTCACTAATCAGTCAGTTTAGGCATGAACAATAGTTTGAATGCACATACAAATGCTTTTACAGTAACATACAAATCATAACAAACACACAAATGATGTCAGATAATTGTCCTATTAACTATTACAATACACAAATACCAGTAAACCTATAATATTTATGGGTGTCAGTGCAAGCCACTATAAACAAATAAGTAATATTTACGTGATAGGTGGGTAGGATTAGTAAAGGAAAACACACAGAACACACTCACTCATCTCTCATCCACATTAAGTACTACTGTGTAACTGAATAGTGTTAATTGTGTAAATGAAATTCTGTCTAAATCTGATGTTCATCATGTGTATCAAGTAGTACTGGCAGCAATGTATAATAGTCAATAATAGTTAGTCAACGTCATAGTCATCATGTCAAGACCAGTGTTTGCCAAGCCAGATCAAATGTACTGTTGTTGAACAACTGTCAGTGAGCCAAGATATGCAAATACTTCCTCTCTTCAAAAATAAGTATATACTGCTTAGTTATTTAACAAAGTGTGTGTATAGACTATCTTCCTTCTATTTTAGTGTTCTAGTCTGCTCTCTTCATCCTCCTTGTTCCATAAGACCAACAAAAAAAATATGCTCCTCACTTACTTTACCTCTTATACACCAAAACTCCAATAATCATCAACTTAATCTCAATACGTCACTAATACTTCTTCAATACGTCGATACATATAACTCTTATCATCAATATCATTTACCTTACCTCTTGTCCACAAAAACTCCAATAATCATCAACTTCATATACTCTCTATACCTCAATAATACGTAGATATATATAAACCTCAGCACCAATATCATTTCACTTCCATAACAACTCTTTCCTCTAGTCAGTCTCCTCGAACAAGTACAGATAAAATCCTAATGCAACTTCAATTCAGCATCCCATACAATCCGAAGACACAGTGTCCACACACAACCTCTGTGTAATCCATCTGACCCAAATTTTCTACTCATTATAAATTATAAGATACATTTTGGTTCCTTGTCCATCATTAAATAAAAGAAATGCATACCTGACCTCTAACAGACTTAGTTCGAATAACTCTCAGTAATTAAGTACGATTACGGAGTGTGAATGATCATAATATTTCACAGTGTGTACACCACTTCAAGAATCATAGCAGAAGCAAACATGTGGAGTATTTCTTGTGTCAAGTGTCACTTCCTATTTCAATTGCTCACGAAAAATGCAGTGTAATAACTGTCAATGGTCTAAACCTATTTTTGGTATGTCATGTCGTCAGCCTCCTTCTTATTAGCATACATTTATACAGTTTCCATAAAACCTCAGCTCATGTCACTTCTATGAAGTTTCTTGTACCAATGTCGTTCGTCGAATTATAGCAGTTCATTTTTTTATCTTAAAAATATAAGGCACTGAGCGTAAGCAAAACATGCAATAGCGCGTAAATATACCAGTAGAGAACAGAATGTCAAAAAGTGGATGCAGCACAAATCCTACAACGAGGCTCCGCCAACCAAACAATCTATAATTAATACAATAGTGTGACCTAAACTCTATGTTTGTACACCTTATATCAGCATTTCTATATACCAAATTAAAGAGCAGTTATGACAACAAAACAGAAATGTGTAAATATGCAATCCATACGCATAGCAGTAAACATATATCTTACATAATAAACAGGTCATTAGCATCATATCAGCATAAGCAAATAAATGTTCATATGTCATCTTAACAAGCAAACATGGAGGCGCAAGCAGATAAATCACAAAGTATAACTTACATACCTAAACACATCAGCACAATAAATCAGGTTACAATTATAATTTAAATAAATAAGCACAGCAGGCACATAATTAAAAAATATGACATCAGTGAAAAAGCAGTGCAGCCAAGCGATGCATAATATACACAAGTTACAACCCAGTTCATTAATCAATAATTGTCAAAATCAGAAAATGTACACAAACACGTCGCTTCACAAGTAAATTCATAGAACATAAAATTTAGCACAAAGTATGAATCACGTAATCGCGAGCAGCAAATTACGTCTAAAGTACGTACCTAAGTGGAAATATGTTACCTGAAAAATAAACTCAATTAATAGTTACCCTTTTTAGTTTATTAGTTTCTTCTTCGAAATTACATTCTTCCTGAAAATTTCTCGATAACAAGTCCTCTTAACGTCCGACACGCACAGAATTTACCTGAAGTTCTTAAATATTTTATACAACCGTATCCTGGAAAATACTGAATGTTAATAACATAATTCATCAAGTCACTATAGCTTTATACTGAATTTAGTCGGAGAAATTAAACTGTGTATTTGTTTACGGCTGTCAGTGCATTCGCACTGAGCGCTCGATCAGCTGTAGGCGCGTGACGTAGGAAGCAATTGTTCGCGGTCAACGACTGCCTTGTGCGGCGCGCAGACTTGACTGTTGCTTTGAGTATGTGCCGCCGCCAAAACACAGCGCGGTATCCTTGTATTCTCTGCATGTTTACATCTAGCTGTTAGTTCCTCAAAAGTATGTCATTCCACAAAAATTTTTTTTAAAGTATATCATTCCACAAAAATTTTGGAAACTACGAACCTCACGTTTTGCGGTAGGAACAGCATAATTACGAATAGCGTCTAATTTTTTTTTTTTTTTTTGATCAGGAAGAATACCTTCTGTACAAATAATGTGACCGAGAAATTTCACCTGAGAATGACCAAATTCAGATTTTTCTAAGTTCACTGTAATGCCAACTCTTGCAAAAATACGTAACAATGAATCCAAAATTTGGTTGTGCTCACTCCAAGAACGTTTAACAATAAGAATGTCGTCAACATATGAAATAATATTGTCACGAAGATAAACAGGTAACATTTCGTTTAAACTACTAATGAATGCTGCAATAGGTACAGTAAGTCCAATCGGTAATTTCCAAAGTCACTTTTGGGTACAATTAGTCATATCAGGTTATTGTTCACTTACTCACTAGATAGATTGATAGTCGAAGAGTTGTTTTGACAGATGCAAAGAATAGTGAAAGAGTAGCCAGCGGTACAGAAAACTAAAAGAGAAATAGCACCACTACAGCTCGGGGCCCTATGCTCGCTACGGCACATATTCACTTAGAGTAGTGAATCCCCTGAGGACATTAATAGCCGCACATAGTTTCAGGTTTGTGACTTAGTGGCCAATTTGGTGGAAGTGCGTACATAAATTGATCTAACCATGAACATGGATGTATGTCATTCTTAGAGTTGCGGAAGATCTTAAATTTCCGAACAGTTAAGAAGTGTTTATAGTCAAAGTTTTCGCCTCGTGGCGACAAAGACCTACCGCGTCTGTCCCAGTCCGAATGTCGATTATTGTCAAGTTCGCGCGCCTGGCGCTCTCTTGTTGCTTCTCGTAAATGAAATAAATTACTTTCTTCATACCCCTCTGCTATCTGTGATTCTAAGTTCCTTCTACTGTCCTTTCCTACTATTTCGCCTTCAATTTGTTTGACTTGCTTTCGTAATGCCTCAAATTCCCTTTTCACGCGTTCATTAAATTTTCCCTGATTCTCAACATGTTTATTTATGTTCTGATACTCTTCGGTTTCTGCAAATGGTAATGGAGCTGTATCATCCGAATCTCTGTCCCCATGTAAACTAAGATTTGTCAGTTTATCTGAAATTTCCTCAGCTCTTTCCGATAAGTCACCTATTTTTTCTTTCTGTTTATTTACGTCTTCCGTAAGTGTCGCGACTCGGGTTTCAGTACTGACACATTTGGTAGTTAACTGTTCATATTGTTGTGTTAGGTTATTTAATCTGTCATTTGGCACGGATTCCTCGATTCTTTCAAATATTTCTTCCTTGTCTTGTGCACGTTGTAAATTTAACTCTGAAAATTTCTGTACTATCACGCGATCTCTTTCTTCCTGTTCTCTATCCTGTTCCCTTTGTCTGATTTCTACTGCAATTAATCTATTATTGTGAGAATTCAGAATCGGTTGTACTTCTTCCCTGATTTCTTTCTTTAATTCATCTTTCATATTTTTGAAACATGTCCCTATTCGTGAATCTATCCGTGTTTCCAAAGTTCCCATCTCTGTTTTAATTTCAGATCGCAAAGTTCCCATCTGTGTTTCCATTGTTCCCATTTGTGGCTTCAAATGGCTCTGAGCACTATGGGACTCAACTGCTGAGGTCATTAGTCCCCTAGAACTTAGAACTAGTTAAACCTAACTAACCTAAGGACATCACAAACATCCATGCCCGAGGCAGGATTCGAACCTGCGACCGTAGCGGTCTTGCGGTTCCAGACTGCAGCGCCTTTAACCGCACGGCCACTTCGGCCGGCGTTCCCATTTGTGATCCCAGTGTTTTCAATTCAGATCCAAACCGTGTTTCCATTTTTAATATAGCACTCATCAACTGCCCCATGGTAACTGATTCGAAACTCCTTTCGCCCCTAACATTTTCCGCAAAACCAGTTTCCTTCGTCATAGCTGTAAAGCTATCTGTGTTCGATACTCTTTCAGAATCTTCTGTCGTTAATCTCAGATTCTGTGAATTTTCCAATTGAGAAAAATTTTGAAATGGTTCCGGACTATTTTCCCGACTTATCACATTGTTTTCCACCTCATTATCCATCATACTGTTTTCCTCTGTTGGCGAGTTCGCCATGTCAACAATTTCGTTATTCTCACTATTCATCATTTTTGCCTTTTTCATTGATCGCGTAATCATTTACAAAATATACGAAAGATTCGTCACTGTACGAAAATTACACACGGTGACTCTTTATCTCAACAATACCATTCACATGCAATGACTCCCTCAAACACGATTGATCGGACAATTGAAATAATTGCACTAATTTGTCAAACGCGTATACAAGGCAATAAAATTAAATTTTGAAAAATACCATTAGAAGAATGCCAATTACCAAATCTACACATGCAATATAACCTACAATTACTAAACTACAAATTGCTACAACAATACTACAGTCTACAATTTTCACAATCAGAAGAATCCAAGGGACGATCCGAAGCAGCGGTCGCCACGTGCATGGGGGCTTAATTAATTTTATGATTGAAAATATTTTTTAGTTTTTTTAGTATGTCCGTCCGATTACGCAGTGTCTCGTAATCGGCTGGCCCTGACTAGTATTATTACGCTATCTGACTGCAACAAACAATGTAAGAAGATTTTCGTAAACACAGTTAATTAATTAAGTCCCCAGCAACTATAAAACCAACAAAACCAATAAGCACAAGAGTCACTGTTCTGTATGTGGGAGTGTGACTCAACGCCCACATCTGGCACGGTTCTTTTCCAACAAGACAAGAATTTTTAAATACCAACTATACTAACGTGACAAAAGAAATTTAGAAAAACTATAATTACGCAAGAAAATCACAATTACACTCTAATCCAAGAACACAAGCCAGATGCTTTGTTGACTGAACCTGTAGTGACACATTATTTCAGATACACAACTAATAAAAGAACATTGTAAGTTTTACCTTCATATATATTGACGAAATGCACTCATTACAATAACATCTGCTATCTCTCCCATCAAATAACTGCATAAGACATGGAACAACACTCTTTACTACAACATCTTACTCCAACTTCACGACAACCACGAGCTCTCTACTAGCACTGACTTTCACGAACTCTCAACAAGCACTGTCCTCAACGAGTTCTCTCCAAGCACTGACTTCTACGAACTCTCGACAACCACTGACTGCTATGAACTCTCAACAAGCACTGTGGAGGCGGCTTAATAGTACTCTTTGGCGCACTCTCTGGCGCAGTGGCACAGTGTAGCCACCTTTCAGCGTGCGCCTCAATTCTGTCGTCGCTGACCGGCCTATAGATGTCAGACACTGCTGGCCTCCCCTTCTGAACAAACGAATGAGCTCGCTCAACGCTTGGGACAAAAATTTGTCACTGAACATCAGCCACCGTATCCTGCGCGGACCCTACGAGTCTGCCCCACTCTTCGAAGGTGGTACCCAATGTGTGAGGAGGGCTGCTACGACCATGCACGGCAAGTTCCAGCTGATCCCGGTCACGCTCAGTCTGGTTCACGAGAGTAGAGACTGCAGGCCATTCTATTCGGTCCCTGCCTCTATGCTTGCGAGGACAGGAAGCTGTTCGTACATTATCGTCTTGAGGAACGAACTCACTTCAGAAATGTTGACCGTACGACTGGACGCTAGGATGGAGGATCCTGTTGCGAGGAGGCTCGGCCCTCAAATTACCCTCTGTAGATATGCGAGATGTCTGACATTCTTAACAGTATCGGACCAAAATGCGACTGAGCCATCTCCCTGCTCAACCCAAGGGAGTGCCTTCTAAAGCGTACGTTGGCGCCTCGCAGCCTCCGTGAAAATCAGACGTCAGAGAACGCATGCAGTTTTCGCTGAACAGAACCCGGAGCCACTGACAGCGGTTGAATCTTCGCACGAAGCGCACCCAGATGAAAAGGGAATTTACCGTGGGGACAGTCCCTGTTGCCGTAAAATGACAAAGGCACGCCACCTAAACTTGAAATTACCCTTGAGTCTGTTAACAGATTATTATGGTTATTATGTTCACAAGTGGACATACAACGTAATATACTGAACTGCACTGATAGTGTAACTTCACTTTTACCTTCACTACACAGCAATTTGTTGTGGTCAAAATACTATTCTGAATGAAGAGTCCAACCAAGTAAAAACACAATTTTTTTGAGCATTTCCTGGGCTTCAGTCTAATTGATGGAGAAGCAACAATGTCCTTTAAAGTAATGATCAGTTGGACTTGGAACGTTTAACTTCAGCAGCCTCACATTGCCTGTCACGTCAAGCTACATCTACAAAGGAATATAAAATAATGAAGAGAAGATTAGGGCTTAAAATTTCGCTGAGGAAGAGATTGTTGGGGATGGACGATAAGCTCTCACTGAGGAAAGGTGGTAAAGAAATCGGCCATGTCTTCTGAAAAGAAATCATCTCCGTAGCCTCCTTAAGCCAGTTATGGAAACTCGGACAGATTTGACCCCGCCCCTCGCGAAGCTGAATCCACTGGATTACACACTGCGTTGCCTCGCTTGAGTACTGCTTGCGCTCACCTTTGTCACTGTAATCAAGGGCAGATGTACCTCCCGTTCCGTACAAATATCGTTAGGAACGCTGACCAAGTGTAGAGCTACTAAAGGCTACGGCAGAATACGATTGCTGTGTATGCCACAGGTAGACCACAACTTGGCGATGACGACCATGCGAGGTCTACCTAAAAGGTAGATAGCCACCAAATACGGCATGAACTCAGTGTGCTGAGACTGTACAGACTGATCCAGAAATCCACCGACAAAATTGTTGTTCAGATTATTCAGGGATATTTTCTGGAGAATTTTCGTAGTAATGTAATGAATATTCTATAACTAAACTTAGGCTTACTGCTGGGTGTCATTGTTAACATACAACTAATACTGCCAGTAAAAGAAACCGTAATGAAGTGGGTGGAACTCGCAACAAGGACGTGTACGTGTTACAGGACACAAGCAGTCAGGTCTTATAGAAAGGAGAGGGTAACCATTGACCATAATTTGTTATTTGTGAACCTACAAGAAATTATTTTCGAAACCAGAACAAGGTACAACCATCAATGTTTTCTTTTCTATTAAAAAATAAAAAATATTAAAGATCAGTTTTAAGAAAAATTATTAAACTCCAAATGCCAGATGTTAAACAGTTTCAACATGCTTCACACTTCTAAAAGGATTACAGAAGAGCAAACGTATTAAACATTAATAAATTACAACTGACCATGCGGACGTCAGATCGGGACTCAAGTCCACTGGCAACACAACAGACTCCAGGCGTAGACCACGGCTACCAGCTCCTGGCGTCAAAGAGGCAAGTGGAGTAAATTGACCGCTACAACATGTACCGGGTGGTTATAATTAAACTTTACCTATTTAACATTCATAAAACAGAAACTAATTACTGTACGAGTACCAAACTTGGTAGCATTAATCTCCAGAATATGGTGTGAATGATTTCCATGCGTCACAGCGCCACTGTCCAGTTCCAATTATGGCCACCATGTACCGTGATCAGTCACTGCGAATCATAGTCTTGTTGACGAGGCAACATGAGCTTGGACAAAAGGAGTAGGGCATTATTGGTGAAGCTCTGTTATCGAAACAACAGTAACACTGCAGCTGCACTCCGAGAATTAGTGCATTTTGCCCAAAGATTATTGCTGACGTGTGTCAAAATACCTCCATAGTTGTTCAGACTTCTACAAAAACTTGATACTAAACAACAGCGTGATGCCTCACACAAATATAGTTGATTCTCATTTCCCTGGCAGAGGAATCGAAAGCTATGACGGTGTTTGATACGGACTGGAACATGTATGAATTTATTCGAGTCCCTTTCGGGTTGTCCACTGGAGGTACGATCCTTTCCCGTTTGCTCGATTCTGTTTTAAGAGATATCAAGTTCCAATTTGTTTATAATTACCTGGATGACGTCGTCAATTACAGCAAGACTTTTTCCCAGTATCTGGAGCACCTCCTCCAGGTACCGTCGAGGTTGGGGAAGGCGGGGTTAACTGTGAAACACTCACAAGTTAAATTAGTGCGGTCAGAGATCTCTTTTTTGGGTCATTTAATTTCGGCTCATATGGTTCGTGTGTTTCGGGAATAACAGCCGTGTTGCTGCAGCAACAGGACAGAGAGCGTAGCCCTACTGTTTGTGCGTCAGACGCTATAACGACCGCAGGGGTCAGGTATTCGAGGTACGAGCTTGAGGCCCCCACAGTCCTATTCGGGACAGAAAAACTGTGAAATTTATTTGGAGCACCGTTTAGTTTAGAAACTGGCAACCAGGATCTCTCATGGGTCCTAGAACGCTACTTCGCGACGGGGAAAATTGCGAGGTGGTTCAAAATGGCTCAAATGGCTCTGAGCACTATGGTACCTATCAGCTGTGGTCATCAGTCCCCTAGAACTTAGAACAACTTAAACCTAACTAACCTAAGGACATCACACACATCCATGCCCGAGGCAGGATTCGAACCTGCGACCGTAGCAGTCGCGCGGTTCCGAACTGAGCGCCTAGAACCGCTCGGCCACCACGGCCGGCTGTGAGGTGGACGGTGCGTCTTTTTGCATTCATGTTCTCAGTAAAGCATATAAGGGATAGCGAAAACGTCGTTGCTGCCGCACTAAGCTGTATGTTTGAGTTGGGTGATGAGAAAATTTCATTTCCTAGAGTGTCCGACCAAGGAGGCACTATTAGTGCACCCTTGGCTTGATGTGCCAGAGTTGTTTGGTGAACTTAGTCAGCAACAAGATCCCGACTCTAGGTTGTCACATATTAAACAGCGTATTCAGTCTGGGGAGGAAGTGCTCGGATACCAGTTTAAAAAAGGAATTTTGTGTTTGAAAACCAAGGGTGATAGTCAGTGGAAAATTTGCCTGGAGATCTCTTTCCCTCTGTCTTTAAACATTGTCATCAGTTGCTGTTAGATGTAAATTTAGGCATTTATAAAATCAAACACTAGATCAAGCGACATGTGACCTGATCCTCACTCTGTAAAGATATAAGCAGAATGGTTGGCCAGTGCCGAGAAGCAAGTTCAGGCTGTAAGGGCAGATTGCTGCACTCCACCCATTCCGAATGTCCCATAGAATGTCTTTTGATTGATTCTGTCAGCTCCTTTACCCAGATTCTGGAGGGTTACCGCTACATTTTTGTTGTAGCGGATCGCTTTTTGCGTTGTGTGTGGTTGATGCCGAGCGGAGGGGTAATTGCGGGGGCCAGAACTAAACATCTTAGTAACTCCCGCTAGCGATAACGCTCCAGCGTTCCGGGAATTCCGTAGGTTTTGTTTTTGGCATGGGATTCATCACCCTATTACCCCCTATTACCCTTAACCGTCTTTCGAAGAGAGGGTTAATAGGAACTTGAGAGCTGCACTTTTTACTTACGACTCGGAGGCGCAGTCGAAGAGGGACCGTTCCCTACCATGATTGAACTTTGCTTTTAACACAGTGTGGCACTAAGTTCATCGAGCTGTTCCGGCGTCCTTAGTGTCCACCCATCTTGTAAACTTGAACTGTCCAACCCATGGGAAATGGCGGACTTGCTTCCTGATCAGGTGACTCCTGAGGCTCTTAAGGACAACTGGCGGATGGCGAGAGTGAACATTGCGAGATTCCATCAAAGGGAAGTGACACTCTACGACCGTGGGCGACGGCCTGCCAGTTTCAAGGTATCAGACATGGTTTACATTCGCAGCCTAGGATCTCGTGACAAAAGGGTCAAGGTATTGAGTAAATTTATGCCGGGTTGTGTGGGTCTGTGGGGCACCCTTGAGGTCTCTGCTGCCGTCACGCTAAGAGTGAGAAACGAGGCATCTGACCATGTGCAAAGGGTACATATGTCAGGTTAAACCTGCTAATATTAACGGATATGTTTTTGTTTTCCCTTACTGGCCTTTCTCCCTGAGAGTTCAGTTAACAGGGGGAAGGCTGAGCCGTGCTGCGAGGTCGATAGCTCGCGCCCGGCTAGTCGATCACTTTCTTTGCCGGTTCAAGGTCTTTGGTCTCTCTGAGTGGTAGGAAGAAAGGAGTGGAGCGAGCGAGACAGAGGAGGCCGAAGCTGTCGGGGTGGTAGTGGTACCTGGATGAGCATACATGCTTCTTGGGGAGCAACTAGTCAGTCAGAAACAGATGAGCTGTTTTCTAACAATTTTGTTGTGCTCATCAGAGGCTTGTATAAGAACGAAATGTTGTTAGCCATCTGGGAATTGAAGAAATGTTTGGCTCTACTGACATATACCAACTCCTAGTTTTCAACACTCTGCACATCTATAATCTGCCATGGTTGTCCTATATTAACTAGGAAATAACTGTAGCAAATGAACAGTTGGAAAGCATATGTATACACTCCAAAATACTATGATAAATGTAAATGGAATTGGACGTGTATTTCACACTCGCCACAGTTTACTTTTAAATGAACATCTACTAACCAAGAAAGTGCTTTGTATAATAGCAAACAAACGTATTAAATGCACAGAAAATAACTTTAGGATGGTATCAACACTCTCTCTACAACTCTTTTTAACATGTATTAAATGCACAGGAAATAACTTTAGGATGGTATCAACACTCTCTCTACAATTCTTTTTTAGTTTATGTGTGGAGACTAACTGTGCTGACAAAGTTCAAAGTGAATTGCGTGTTAACATCAGATCCTTAAGATATAAGGTAGATGATCTTGGCGTTCTACTAGGACAAAGCAAAAATCTAAGTATTAACGAACACTGGCTAAATGAGAATGAATAGGCTTGGTTGAGGTCCTGGACGGTAAAATATCTTGCCCCGGCAAATCTTATGAAACAATGATACAGATCGGGCATCGGTACTGATTATAGTACCACCTTGTCATTCAATACACTAAAATCAACAACGGGTCTACCCCTCCTCCAATGGGCTTTTTTCACAAGAAAAATGGGGTGAATCATTAGATGAAATGATTAGTAGGATTTTCACTATTGCCTAGTGCAACGCCTTCATTTACGGTGGTGGCAGGCGGCAGGGAGTTTGGCTAACTGGAACCTGATCCGTCAATTCGATCCTGTATTCGATCGTATTCGTCAGCGCCCACACTTGATGTGCCTGCTCAACCGAGAAACTTCCCATACCCAGCCGCCGAATGGACCAATGGGCATGTCGGCAAAAGGTAAATCTTACGGAGGGCGCGATCTTAAAACGAAACTGCCCTTGGTCATAATCCAAGACAACGCCGATATTCCTAATAAAATCACAATCCTCAGGAAGTCGACATTCAGACCATTGATGACCATTGCTGGAAGAAGCCAGCAAAAATCACCCAAGCAACAATAAACACGCAATGAGCCGAGGGTGGTAGTTGATGCATGCTATCTGTGGGACAAGCGGTTAGCACGTGTGAACTGCCCAAACTTACAGATAGCATGATGTCTGAGCTCAACATGGACACCGAATCACCAGAATCAAGAAAATACACAGGTTCGTGATTAATAAACGCGCAAGCGCAAGGGAGGGGATACAAACTCGAGGAAAAGAGGCTGGGCCGCGGCGCCTATTTGTCCTCTGGTGTCAGCTGTTTTGCGCCGATTTAGATTTCATGTGACATGAGAGGGCAAAACGCCCCGGCTCCTCACAATGGAAAGATCATCCCTTACTGTGAGTGAAGTTATTAGGAGCTATAGTCCTATCACGGGGAGCACACCCGGCTTCCCTCACACGTTCACGTCTAGGGTTCGCCTGAGCAATCCCAATGACATCAGAGACCAGACGCTCTAAGTGTTTCCTTTCTGGAAACAAAACCCGGGAGCGGTCATCTTGATTGATGCTGTGCACAGTGGTAGACACTACCGCTGCCTCCGAAAGTTGCACATCGAACGCAAGGGCGCCAGTACTCGCTTCCCACATGTAATCAATAAGGGGTTCCCCAACCTAATGTACTCGTAAGACCCGAGCAGTCTGTCTTTGCTGAAGGATTATGGAGTGGAGCTCAAGCAAATCACGCTTACGGACCAGGACACTGCTCACCATTTCAGCTAAAGAACCCTTACACAGGATAACCTCGAATGGATACTTTACACGTTCCATCACTGCTGGAGTCACAGCAGTGTGGGGTCGGCCGGCACGCGGTAGATCTGAGAGGTTTGTGCGCCCTTGTTGCGATGATGACAGATGGCTCTCCCAACGACCCACCGTGTTTTTGTTCACTGTCAGGTCTCCGTAGACAACCTACAAGTGTCTATCAATATCTGCGATGCTCTCGTTCTCCTCCCAGAGAAACTCAGTTCTCTGCTTGGAACGCACCTTCGTTACAGACGCCATGTTGAAAGGTATGTATAGCGCCACCACATATAGGAATCTCATGAAAATATAGTGGCTGAAATGGGAATATTCCACGATGACCAACAACATATTTCGTAGTTTTTCAACTTAAATTATCCCGAAAAAATGTGTTGCACTACTTCTTGAACGCCCCTCGCAACATACCTCTTGCGAATGTGGCTTAGTATAGCTTTTCAGGAAGTACCAAAAATTTGTACACGGCACTCAGAATATGACATATTAGAATCAATATTGTGTGTCAAATAAGCTGTATTTCATTACGTTCGAAAGAATCCAACGATCTTACGCTGACTGTAAAGATTGATGAACGAGAGAAATCTCAGCAGAACATTAATCGTACAGCTATCAGTCTGAGCCTATCTCTTACACGTCCTTGGAAGTCGGAAGCTTCTGTTGCCGATGGTGCTAGAATAGCGGTGAATGTATTTTGTAGTAACTTAGCTTAGTTGTTGAATAACATATTTCGGAAGCCAGTTACTATGTGTGCACTGAGGTGCGTGCGCCACATTTTGCTGTCGCAGGAGCAGCCAGTACTGCAACGGAGCCGTCGCAGCAGTCAAAGCGCGCGATAAGGCGGCAGGGCGGCGCGCGGTTCATCTTTGCCCTCGGGCCGCTCGCCTCGCCGGCTGATAGTAGCCGTGTACTCGCGATCCGTAACTCTCGCCCGCGCGCGTGTGCGCTGCATGTGCAACAGCCGCACGCATGCGAGCGGCGCTCAAGTGTTACTGCGTATTCGTACATACATTATTTTATACTCCGCAAGCCACGTTAGGGTATATGACGGAGGGTATTTTGGGTGTCACTATCATACAGCCCCCTTTCCCTGTTCCATCTGCGAAAGGTGCACGGGAAGCTAAACTGTTGGTAAGATACCGTACGAGGTCTAATATTACAGATTTTCTATCATATTCCTTTCTCGAGAGATTCGCTATCTACACTGTCCAGCCACTTAATGTGACCATCTGTCAAAAGCCTGAATAACCATCTTTCGAAGCGCGGAAGTGAAGGAAGAGAGTCAGCGACGTTGGTTCAAATCGCTCTGAGCACTATGGGACTTAACATCTGAGGTCATCAGTCCCCTAGAACTTAGAACTACTTAAACCTAACTAACCTAAGGACATTATACAGAACCATGCTTGAGGCAGGATTCGAACCTGCGACCGTAGCAGCAGCTCGGCTCCGGACTGAAGCGCCTAGAACCTCTCGGCCACAGAGGCCAGCTGTCAGCGAGGTGCGGACAGGGATGTGGAGCCATGCCAACTCCAGTGCCGTGGCCATCTGCGATATGTACTCGGTTCAGGATCCATTGCGCGAACAGCCCAGCCGAGCTGATCCCATAGATTCTCTATTGGGTATAAATCTGTGTTATTTTGTGGACAGGGGTGTACGGTAAATTGATGGTGGTGCTGTCCGTCTCCGGTAGCTGAGTGGTCAGCGCGACAGACTGTCAATCCTAAGGGCCCGGGTTCGATTTCCGGCTGGGTCGGACATTTTCTCCGCTCAGGGACTGGGTGTTGTGTTATTCTAATCATCATCGTGTCATCCCCATCGACGCGCAAGTCGCCGAAGTGGCGTCAAATAGAAAGACTTGCACCAGGCGAGCGGTCTATCCGACGGGAGGCCCTCGTCACACGCCATTATTATTATTATCCTGGTGCTCTTGAAACTACACTCTTAGATTGCAATCTGTGAGACACGTCGCATTGTCCTGCTTGTAGATGGCATTGGGCTGAGAAAACAACAAACTGCATGTAGGGGTGGACATGGTCCTCAAAGACAGATGCGTATTTGTGTTGACCCAATGTGCCTACCAGAATAACAAGACAAGCCAGGTAATGCCATGAAAATATTTCCCACACCATAAAGCTCCCTCCTACGGCTTGAACCTTCACGATGATTGTTCCAGGGCCACACACACCAACTACCATCTCTCTGCCGGAGTATAAACCGCGCTGCACCCGAAAAGATCACCTATCGCCTCTCAGCAGACGTCCAGTTGCGATATTGGCACGCAAATTCCTGCCTTCGTCGTAGTTGAACAGCAGTCAGCACAGGTGCCAATACGCAGGAACGTTTATTGCACACGCTCATTGAAGAGTCACTGTTTGTAGCCCCTAGGTTCACCTGGGTGGTCAATGGTTCAAGAGTTGCACATCTACATGCCCGTATACATCTCTGCAGCTGACGCTCACCCCTATCGTCTATGGACCGCAGTGCACTACATACAGTTGCCTAGGCGCCGGTTTTGAATAGTCCCATTTGTCATGTACGGCATACTTTAACCATGGTGGCACGCGAACAGTTTACTAACTTTGACGTTTCGGAAATGCTTCCATCCTTGGATGTCGTCTGCGCCACCCCCTTACCCCCTTTCCCTCGAAACACTTGATATACCCCCCATTTCTAGCGGTGCCACCACCCGTCTGTGAATGATTGTTGCTTGTTGGCTCGAATATTGGCGGTGGTCACATTAATATGAACAGACCCTGTAATGAAAAGTGTAATGCGGAATTGATTCGGATCTCGAATCTTCCGACTTTCATTTGCTTGGCCTAATGGAGGATGCACTCCACGGGAAGCAGTACGTCGATTATGGGGAAGTTATTGACGCAGCAAGACTTTGGCTCCGAATCTCACCAGTAGAGCGGTACCATTAGCATCAGGGAAAGCTTCAAGGCCATCATAATCTGCATGATTGCCCCAAACAACAGCCAAGGTCAGCCATGTACTGCCTCCAAATACAGCTTGTACATCACAGGTTAACTCCATTCGTAGTCCACGAAAAACATTAGGGCCACCCATAGGCTGTTGCTTATTAAACTGTCCACTCAAATCATTGTCTATTGCTCTTAGAGTCTTGCAGACTGGAGCACTACCCCGCCAGCGACGACGATAACCGCGTCGGAGAGGCATTGTTGAGGTGGCGTGAGACTGTAGCTTTGAACGGAGCTCATATTGACAAACAGGGTTTCCTAGCCAAAAGAGTGGGGAATAATATGGTGTACGTAGAGCCCCGAACAAAACCAACCCGGTTTAAGAAAAAAAAGCGTTGCATTGTTTATTGAACGCTCCTTGTACATTAGCATGGGTTATATTACTAAACCTAGCCACTAGATGTTACTACAGGCGGCCCGCCAGTATGAAAAGAGACGGACAGTATTGTGTTGACAATACAGAAGCAGTAACAGCAGAATGACTCGATGAGTAGAGCTCATTGACTTCCAACGTGAACTAGTCATTGGTTGTCACCTGAGTAACAAATAATCTTGCAAATTGAAACCTTTCTGAACCTGCCAAAACTTACTATTGGTGATGTGATTGTGAAGTGAAATGCGATGGAACTGTACCAGACCAGGCCAGGCAGACGGAAAGGAACCGTCATGCGTTGCAGAGGATTGCAATGATGTGAAGTGATGAATCACCCTGTACCACATGGTAACAAAATGGGAAGGTTTAGATTTAACGAATGTCGGAAGGACGTTACGCGCCATCATTTGTAGTGCCAACGGTGAAATATGGAGTGGGTGGATTACAGCATGAGTGTATTTGTCGTGGTTAGGGTGTGGTCCCCTTATTGGGCTTAATGAAAAACGCTAAACCCAGAAGGATAAGAACACATTTTACAGCACTGTGTACTGCGTACAGCAGAGTAACAGTTCGGAAACGACGATGTTTGTATGAGCGTGGCAACGTCCCCTGTCAGACAGCAGCATCTGTGAAGCAGCGGATTGTGCAAAACAACATTTCTGAAACGGAATGGCTTGCCTAGAGTCTGGATCTGAACCAATGCAATACCTCAAGCATGAGTTAGAACGTCGACTTCAGACTCCAGCGTCCAATATCTCTAACTTATCTCGTTTTGGCTCCTGAGGACGAATGGTCTGCCATTCCTCCATAGACATCTCATTGAAGCGTACCCATCTGAGTTCAAGCCGCCATAAAGGCAACGCTTAGACACACCTTATGTTGATGCCCACTAATAGGTGTACAGATAATTTTGATCAGAGGAGGTAACATGTCGCTTGACTCTCCTTGGGAGATACGCTCTTGAAATTTCAATAGTAAATCTCTTCGTGATGTGCTTGTTCAGCCTGTGCCTAGAGTTACAAGAGAATTTACGTACGAGAAGATCTCGTACTTGCTAACCGAATCCATCACGAATCGCGTTCCTCTCTTCTGTCTCTTCTATTACTCTTTTCCGTTATGGGATTCAAGCTGACAACCAATACTCAAGAAATGCTCGAACGAGGATTTGGGATTTGGTAACCTACCTGTTTTGTGGGTGATTTACGTTTTCTTTTCTTCCCTGAATCCCAGTCTGCCATCTGCTTTTCCCACAACTAGCACTATGTGTTCCTATTGCTTTAGATCGGTCTAGATGTATATTCATAGATATTTACGGTTGATACTGTTCCCAGAGACGGGCCGTTAGTCGTGTAGTAGAACAGTAGTTGGCTTTTTCGCCTATGTGTGTGTAGTACCTCACACTTATTAATTCTGAGTATCAGTGGCCAGTCCCTGCACAAAACGTCGATCCTCTCCAGGTCTTCCTGCATTTCGCTACAGTTTTCTGTCATTGCGACTTTCCTGTATGCAGTGGCATTATTCGCGAATAGTATCTTATAACCTCCGATAATATGCCCCAGATCATTTATACACTCCTGGAAATTGAAATAAGAACACCGTGAATTCATTGTCCCAGGAAGGGGAAACTTTATTGACACATTCCTGGGGTCAGATACATTACATGATCACACTGACAGAACCACAGGTACATAGACACAGGCAACAGAGCATGCACAATGTCGGCACTAGTACAGTGTATATCCACCTTTCGCAGCAATGCAGGCTGCTATTCTCCCATGGAGACGATCGTAGAGATGCTGGATGTAGTCCTGTGGAACGGCTTGCCATGCCATTTCCACCTGGCGCCTCAGTTGGACCAGCGTTCGTGCTGGACGTGCAGACCGCGTGAGACGACGCTTCATCCAGTCCCAAACATGCTCAATGGGGGACAGATCCGGAGATCTTGCTGGCCAGGGTAGTTGACTTACACCTTCTAGAGCACGTTGGGTGGCACGGGATACATGCGGACGTGCATTGTCCTGTTGGAACAGCAAGTTCCCTTGCCGGTCTAGGAATGGTAGAACGATGGGTTCGATGACGGTTTGGATGTACCGTGCACTATTCAGTGTCCCCTCGACGATCACCAGTGGTGTACGGCCAGTGTAGGAGATCGCTCCCCACACCATGATGCCGGGTGTTGGCCCTGTGTGCCTCGGTCGTATGCAGTCCTGATTGTGGCGCTCACCTGCACGGCGCCAAACACGCATACGACCATCATTGGCACCAAGGCAGAAGCGACTCTCATCGCTGAAGACTACACGTCTCCATTCGTCCCTCCATTCACGCCTGTCGCGACACCACTGGAGGCGGGCTGCACGATGTTGGGGCGTGAGCGGAAGACGGCCTAACGGTGTGCGGGACCGTAGCCCAGCTTCATGGAGACGGTTGCGAATGGTCCTCGCCGATACCCCAGGAGCAACAGTGTCCCTAATTTGCTGGGAAGTGGCGGTGCGGTCCCCTACGGCACTGCGTAGGATCCTACGGTCTTGGCGTGCATCCGTGCGTCGCTGCGGTCCGGTCCCAGGTCGACGGGAACGTGCACCTTCCGCCGACCACTGGCGACAACATCGATGTACTGTGGAGACCTCACGCCCCACGTGTTGAGCAATTCGGCGGTACGTCCATTCGGCCTCCCGCATGCCCACTATACGCCCTCGCTCAAAGTCCGTCAACTGCACATACGGTTCACGTCCACGCTGTCGCGGCATGCTACCAGTGTTAAAGACTGCGATGGAGCTCCGTATGCCACGGCAAACTGGCTGACACTGACGGCGGCGGTGCACAAATGCTGCGCAGCTAGCGCCATTCGACGGCCAACACCGCGGTTCCTGGTGTGTCCGCTGTGCCGTGCGTGTGATCATTGCTTGTACAGCCCTCTCGCAGTGTCCGGAGCAAGTATGGTGGGTCTGACACACCGGTGTCAATGTGTTCTTTTTTCCATTTCCAGGAGTGAATATGTCGTGAATATTAGCTGTCCTACAGCACTCTTCGGAGAAAGCCAGAAGGTGCTACTATATCTAATGATTGCAGTTTGTTAAGAACAAAGTGTTATTGAACATGGTGTTAAAAAAGTGAGGAACTGAAAATTAAAGGCGAACAGTTTGTATTAGTTGGTTCAAATGGCTCTGAGCACTATGGGGCTTAACATCTGAGGTCATCAGTCCCCTAGAACTTAGAACTACTTAAACCTAACTAACCTAAGGACATCACACACATCCATGCCCGAGGCAGGATTCGAACCTGCTACCGTAGCGGTCGTGCAGTTTCAGACTGAAGCGCCTAGAACCGCTCGGCCACCTAGGCCGGCAGTTCGATTTAGTGTCGTTTGGTTATAAATGTAGTGTTTGCCGTAAGGGACACATAGAAAGAGACATCAAAGTGTTACATTCACACATACGTACCGTACTGCCTAAATCTGCCACCTCACATGTTTCTGAAACGATAAAAAGTGTGAAAAATGCGGTTGTCCAGGGATGCACCTATCTCAGGGGCTCACACAATAGGCAGATCTGAGCAGCCATAAATGTAAACAAACATCAATTTCAACACAAAGGTACGTTTTCTTAAGTGCCACATGTATATTTTTTTTCTACGGAAATGAAAACTTGAAGTTCAATTAGTGACGGTAGATTTGTTTTCACTGTTGTAAACCCCATATCGTCTGAAATACGTAGACTGTAAATGATGCCTACGGCTCCAAAGTTTCTGCCATATGCGCAGATCAAGGGTTGCCTATACCAGGCTTCAGAACAGCGCAGGCAATCCGCATTACGGCATTTCGGCAGAAACTGTAGCACCATTTCCTTTATTTAAAGTGTAAGTACTCCAGACGGCATAAGGATTACGGCAGTGAAATCGAGTCTGCCATCACTAATTCTACCTCTAGTTTTCATTTCGGTCGAAAAAACTTACATGTATCACTTAAAAAAACCTAACTTTGTGTTGAAAATGACGTTTGTTTACTTGTGAAGATTTTTTTTACCACCCAACAAACTCAATGAACGAACTATCAGTGAATCCCAAAGTACAGATCGATATCTTACGAGACAGGGACTTCAGCCTGACCTGGACCATACACGTCCACCACATTAACAATTCGCGATCTATAACACATTTTCGAGATGGCTTTCCCTCCCGCTTAAACAAATCACATCCTTGTTTTCAGACTACCAGTTAAGGTTTCCTATAGGCTGCAGTAAAGCAGCTCACTCAGCGACGGGGCTCAAAGCTCTCTTCTAGCTGATCGACCACGGCTTTTATCCTATATCGTACGGATATCTCTGCTCAGTATAACAACTTAACATTTTACGAAAATTTTATTTTTGTTGTTTCAGTTGCACAACATAAATCCTTGACGACCATTTTAGATTATTTATAATAATCGTCTTGACATTAGCAATATCCATCTCGCTTCAATGAAGGTCGTACATATCAAGCAGAATAATGGATATTTTGGTGCTGCATTTGCTAGAGTGCTGTAAATTTTGATGTTTCAAAATACAAGGCTTTTTATGCTCTTTTCTTCCTCCTACAACCTCATGACTGCCAGTGCCGGCACTTGAGACATCAGATTCACACTCTGTAGGCGGCACTGTCATACTGAAAACGGTGTGGTGGCGTGCTTCCTCCTCTCCATGCGTTATCAACAACTCTACAAACTACACCATTTCATTTACAGCCCATGTTAGCAAACATAAACATTCATAAGCGGACAATACCATCGTTGATACTACATACATCAAAAAAAGTTTTGCATCACCTCGGTTTCGAGAGTTCCAGAACCTGTACAGAAAATTGGAATAGAGAACATAAACATCATTTCCGCCCTTTTTATTTATAATGAAAACCACACATTGCGTGTTGTACCAACATGCAGCGAGACCTACAGAGGTGATGGTCAAGACTGCTGTACACACCGGTACCTCTAATACCCAGTAACACGTCCTCTTGCATTGATGCGTGCCTGTATTCGTCGTGGCATACTATCCACAAGTTCATCAAGGCACTGTTGGTCCAGATTGTCCCACTCCTCAACGGCGATTCGGCCTAGATCCCTCAGCGTGGTTAGTGGGTCACGTCCATAAACAGCCCTTTTCAATCCATCCCAAGGATGTTAGATAGAGTTCATGTCTGGAGAACTTGCTGGCCACTCTAGCCGAACGATGTCGTTATTCTGAAGGAAGTCATTCACAAGATCTACACGAGGGGGCAAGAATTATTGTCCATGAAGACGAATGCCTCGGAAATATGCTGCCGATATGGTTGCACTATCGGTCGAAGGATTGTATTCATGTATCGTACAGCCTTACGGCGCCTTCCATGACCACCAGCGGCGTGCGTCGGCCCCACATAACACCACTCCAAAACAGCAGGGAACCTCCACCTTGCTGCACTTGCTACACAGTGTGTCTAAGGCGTTCAGCCTGACTGGGTTGCCTCCAGACACGTCTCTGACGATTGTGATATTGAAGACATGCGACACTCATCGGTGAAGAGAACGTGATGCCAATCCTGAGCGATCCATTGGCATGTTGTTGGGACCATCTGCACTGCGCTGCATGGTATCGTGGTTGCAAAGATGGACCTCACTATGGACATCGGGGGTGAAGTTTCGTATCATGCAGCTTATTTCGCACAGTTTGAGTGGTAACACTACGTCCTGTGGCTGCACGAAAAGTATTATTCAACAAGGTGGCGTTGTTGTAAGAGTTCCCCCGAGCCATAATCAGTAGGTAGCGGTCATCCACTGCAGTAGTAGCCATTTGGCGGCCTGAGAGAGGCATGTCTTCGACTGTTCCTGTCTCCCTGTATCTCCATCATGTCCGAACAACATCGCTTTGGATCACTCCGAGACGCCTGGACACTTCCCTTGTTGAGAGCCATTCCTAGCTCAAAGTAACAATGCGGACGCGATCGAACCGCGGTACTGACCGTCTAGGCATGGTTGAAGTACAAACAACACGAGCCGTGTACCTCCTTCCTGGTGCAATGACTGGAACTAATGGGCTGTCGGATCCCGTTCGCCAGCCGTTGTGGCCGTGCGGTTCTAGGTGCGTCAGTCTGGAATCGCGCGACCCTTACAGTCCCAGGTTCGAATCCTGCCTCGGCCATGGATGTGTGTGATGTCCTTAGGTTAGTTAGGTTCAAGTAGTTTTAAGTTCTAGGGGACTGATGACCTCAGATGTTAAGTCCCATAGTGCTCAGAGCCATTTGAACCATTTTTGATCCCGTTCGTTTAATAGGCGGTGCTCATGCATGGTTATTTACATCTTTGGGTGGGTTTAGTGACATCTCTGAACAGTCAAGGAAACTGCGTCTGTGATACAATATCCACAGTCAACATCTATCTTCAGGAGTTCTGGGAACCGAGTGATGCAAAACTGTTTTTGATGTGTGTATAATGTGAGCTGTAAATGAAGTGGCATAGTTTGTCTAGCTAATGATACCAGATAGTAAAAAGGAACATACCAACACTCCTATTGGAAATGGTAGCGGCTCCAACAGTGTGATTAGATCTGCAGCCCCAAGCCCCATCTTTGTCAGCCGTGATGTGGAAGAAGGAAAAGAGCAACTTCTTCATTCAAGCTGTCTAAAAAGTACTCTGGTGCATCTTGATTATTGATCTGAAGATGAACATTGTATATGAACGAAACTAGTCAACAATCATTTAAGCAATGCAGCTGGTACTTTATAAATAAAATTTGCGCTCTAACATCCTGGCACAGGAGGCCATACATGAGGAGCGTTTAATAAGTAAAGTAACACATTTATTTCTCGACCAATTTCGGTGAAAAAATTCCAACTTTGCTGTGGGGCATCAATAACATCCCCACATCAGCCCCTATAGTTCCATGAAGTTCTGATAAGTGGCAGCGCTATACGTAGGCTTCAAAATGGCATCTGTAATGGAAGTGCGTTCCAAGCTGAGAACTGTCTTTGAGTTTCTTTTGGCGGAAAACCAGAGCAACGCAGATATTCACAGGCGCTTGCAGAATGTCTATGGAGACCTAGCAGTGAACAAAAGCACGGTGAGTCTTTGAGCGTGGCAACAAGGTTCTGCAAAACTTTCTCATCTGCCCAGCAGTTCGGATCTTGCACCTTCCGACTTCTATCCGTTTGGCCCAGTGAAGGATGTTCTCCGCGGGAAGAAGTACGTGGATGAAGCGGAGGTTACTGATGCAGCAAGACGTTGGTCCGATGTCGACTAGTATGTTTTCAGTTGTTATTTGTTTACACAACCAGGTTCGGCATCTCATTAATTCCATCTTCAGGCCCCTATGCACAGCATGTATAGAGAATCAGATATATCGATGCTTGCATAACCGGAGCCATCAATAGCTGGATTCCGTGAATTTTTCGTAGAGTGTGTTCTTCGAAGAATTGACAACAACTTGGATTGCTGCCAAGTCTTCGAAGGAAACAATCCACAAAAAATTGACGGAATCAAACTATTTATGGCTCCGGTCAAGCAGCATCGATGTATATGATTATCTATACATCGTGTGCATAGGGGCCTGAAGATGACACTAATGACATGCCTAAACTGGTCGTGTAAATAAATAAAAAATTCTGTAAATATACGTCTGTTTGGTATGCTTCTTTGGTAAATATCCATCTGTGCCCTCTCAATGCTACCGTCTGAATCACACTGGCATGATACCCCTTCAGCCGCGTGCCTCTAGTTGCATTCCACTCTGTGATGACGTGAACAGCATGCAGGTGTTGACAGTAACAAATCATCCGTCTTTCACGTAATCATTGGAGGAATGCAATACTCTTTTGAACAACACCTTTTCTTTATGGTACCTTTATAACTAAACAGCTAGATCAGAGAGGCAATGAGTTCAGGAGCAGATTCAGACATTTACATATAGAGAATTTTTGATCATTTGTGCATCAATAAAAATGTGAGGTAATATCTGAGTTCCTGAGGATATGGTCACTGTTCGTGGTTGTAAAAATACTGTTTCTATTTAGGTGGAATAACGACTCCAGTATCTCCTGCCCACAGTGCAGTCCTACAAAGGCCCGAAAATGCCAGAAAAAATACCGTGATAACTAAAGCATCAGATTTTTTTATCTACTTTCGAGGTTAAGTTACGCCCACTCTTTCTGCTCAATCACATTTTGCATGGTTGGAGCTACTTATAAAGTTATAGAACAGCTTCACGAACATTATTCAGAGGAGAGTCATACATAGACTGGAATAAAACAGATATACTCAGGTCTTCAAATATATGTACAATTAAAGTACAACAACTGAATAATAATGATAATCGAACTTAAAAGGCGACAAAGGCGTCTTAAATCGTCAAAAATGAATACGAGAAGAAATCAGGCAGACATTACTCTGATAATTGAATAAAAAGGAGTTTACAGGTAACAATAATCGTTAGATAATGAAGAGAATAAGAGAGAGAAACGGACAAGTAATGATGAAGCGGCAGCAGAGTATTGTGGCGTTACCTGAGCAGCACTATTGGTCGGTTTCGAGGCTCGGAGATGACCGTGCGAACGTGTTACCGTCGTTAAATTAGCCAACATGTTTTTGGACTCACGAATAATAAAATGAGTGGAATTGATGCTTATCGGTTGTTTTCCATATTCTTCTCAAGTTTCAGTACTTCCTGAAACTTCCACTAACATGGTGCCTAACTCGCAGGTCCGTGTGGCCATACCGATAGCAGCAGCAGTTAAAAACGTGAGGGTGGCTGGTCTCTGTGAGTCCTGTTTAAAGACTGGCATCTCAAGGAAAACAGTTGATGACGAAAGCTGAATGACGAACTCAACTGATTCTTTTTGCGGTAAGCTCTTAAGGTACTCTTCTGTAATATTAGGTTGCTAGGTTCTGGCGGTATTTTACTACGAATTTCACCTTTCAGCGCAAATTCCTCCTTGTGAAGGTGAGTTACTTCTCACAAAAGTTTAGTTTCAACGGAACTCGCCATCCTGGCGGTAATTTATAGCTTAGTAATGCCAGTAGTTACTGAGCTGCAGAGGAAAAGTTCCCCGATACCCGAATTATCGTCACCACTCTGCCCCCTCCGGAACAAATATAAAATACTATAATTTCAATATTTAACAGGATAATATTGTTTTCCGATTTAACTTTAAATTTTTGTTACTTCTTCTCCTTGTTTCTACGTGTAATTTAATTAAATGCATGATATGCTCGCCGGCCAGTGTGGCTGAGCGGTTAAAGGCGCTTCAGTCTGGAACCGCACGACCGCTACGGTCGCAGGTTCGAATCCTGCCTCGGGCATGGATGTGCGTGATGTCCTTAGGTTAGTTAAGTTTAAGTAGTTCTAGGTTCTAGGGGACTGATGACCTCAGATGTTAAGTCCCATAGTGCTCAGAGCCATTTGGACCATTTACGATATGGCTGCCCCTTCAGGATGCACTTATGATGTGCTTGCGAGTGATCAGTCGTTCTTGATTCCATTTTTTGCAAAATATTTCGACGATCTTCACAGTCGTCTTCTGCAGGTACTTTGAGTTCTTTTGTTTCGTGTACTCGCCGCTGAGACACCAACCAGACACTGAAGTATCGTTGGTGTCTCGCTACCATTTGTTGTTCTACTGCCGGCGCCCGCTAGCTCTACGATACTCATTTGTTTTTCGGATCCCGCATTATTATGCCATGAAACACTCATCGTCTCAGCATTTTCCAGCTCTTATGGAATAGTCTGAGGCCACTTAAGAAATTGAGTGTCAGATACCAAGTCCTGCTTGAATAGAAATTTCCGTCTCGGTTCAATAGGTTTTCCGAAATCTGTCTTTCGATAGACTCCTGAGTTACCCTTCCCGATAAAATGTAACGTTTTGTCCACGAAACTGGTCTCATCGTACTTCATTTGATGATTATACTCGAAACAGAGCTCCGCGACAGTTGATTCCCTCAGTTGTTTTAGTTACGTGTGTCGTTGATCTTGTTTGAACCTCTCCTCGACTTTTGTAATAATCTGCCCCGCACATGTCATGCCACATATGCCTGGATTGCAGTACTTCTTAGGCTTTCTGGGACTTAACTCGTCTTTCACATTAAAAAAGGACTTTTTATCTTTGGAGCGAAATACAGTGGATACCACGTTTATGTAGAAATCTACCGATCTTTCCGGAGACTGGATGGGCATAACTTATGTAAATGATTCTTGGCTTTTTCTTTCTCAGCACAAGGCGTTATTAATACTGCTTGCAGCGGTCTCTCGATTTGACGATCTGAGTACCCATTCCTTCGAAACATTATTTGTTTAATTAAGTTCTCCTTGTCTCAAAGCGTTCGAGCTCGGTGGACCAGAGTGTTTGGCACGGTATTTCTGCGGATCGGAAGGTGATGGCTCGAGACGCTGAACAAACGTCACGGTTTGCGAGTTTTCTATATGCATTACGACTCGTGGAACTTACGTTATTCTCTTAACTAACACTTAATTCCATCGTGAATTTGTTGTTGCGGTGGGCAGAGTTTGAGTGTTCCTTGTGGCCACGCCACAAGCGAGTCGTCCACGTATCGGTAGAAACACTTTGAGTTGAACCTCGTGGATTTTAGTGTGTTTGATTCAAAGTTTTCCACGTTCAGCTTCGCCACGACAGGTGATAAACTACCCGCGGCAGTGCCTGAAGAAGACGGATGGGTCAGTAACCGAAATACTGCGCAGCAAAATGGAATCGACAACTCGGCTAATCACGAAAAGCACACAACTAATGAAGCCCGCCTAGGAAACCCGAGAGATCACACATTGGCTTGTTAGGTGCCACAGCAAACTGGAAATCCAGTACCCTGTGCCTCGCGTTATCGATGAAATTCTATCGGAGACGGAAGCCTTTGGCGTTCAGTGACCGCACCGCGTCACGATTTGCAGCGCATTCATTATTTCGCCGGGGGCGACCATTGAAGAGCGGCAGCCCGCGAGCGCTAGGCGAGGCACTAATTGAAAGCGCCCTCGTAAACAAGCGATAGGCCGGCGCCGCCTTGACCTCCGCCAGACTCGGTTCGCCTGTTAAAAAGCCCTGTTATCTAACCCGTCATGGCAAATGTCACGCGAGCGACAGCATTGATATACCGTCATTTCACAACGCAAGCACCAAGTTCAGAAGGGTGCTCGGCCAAAAGAGTGTAATACACGAAGGCTCTCATGGCCAGTGTTTGCATCTTCGGGAGAATTTTGTTACTCGGGCATGATGTAAGGCATGTTTCTGCATACATCGTTTCGTCTCCTAATGCTAACGACATCATCAGGTGCTGAAAAGAGTCAGTACTTTCAAACTAAAATAAGCTCAGCCAGCCTAACTGTTGGGACATATCCACGCAAGAGTCGGGTCGTGACGTCACAGGACCACTTCCTGACAAGGGAACCTCCCCATCGCACCCCCCTCAGATTCAGTTATAAGTTGGTACAGTGGATAGGCCTTGAAAAACTGAACACAGATCAATCGAGAAAACAGGAAGAAGTTGTGTGGAACCATGAAAAAAATAAGCAAAATATACAAACTGAGTAGTCCATGGGCAAGATAGGTAACATCAAGGATAGCGTCAGCTCAAGAGCGCCATGGTCCCGTGGTTAGCGTGAGCAGCTGCGGAACGAGAGGTCCTTGGTTCAAATCTTCCTTCGAGTGAAAAGTTCGATTTTTTTACTTTCAGACAATTCATTTGTTGCAGTTTATGTGACAAACTCTTATGTTTTCATCACTTTTTTGGGAGTGATTATCACATCCACAAGAAAACCTAAATCGGGCAAGGTAGAAAAATCTTTTTACCCGTTCGCCAAGTGTACAAGTTAGGTGGGTCGACAACATATTCCTGTCATGTGGCGCACATGCCGTATAGAATATATCAGACGTGTTTTCCTGTGGAGGAATCGGTTGACCTACGACCCTGCGATCAAATGTTTTCGGTTCCCATTGGAGAGGCACGTCCTTTTGTCTACTAATCGGTTTTGCGGTGCGGTCGCAAAACACAGACACTAAACTTATTACAGTGAACAGAGACGTCAATGAATGAACGGACAGATCATAACTTTGCGAAAATAAAGAATGTAAACTTTTCACTCGAGGGAAGACTTGAACCAAATACCTCTCGTTCGGCAGCTGCTCACGCTAACCACGGGACCACGGCGCTCTTGAGCTTAGAATATCCTTGATGTTGCCTATCTTGCGCATGGACTACTCAGTTTGTCTAATTTGCTTTTTTTTTCATAGTTCCACACAACTTCTTCCTGTTTTCTCTATTGATCTGTGTTCAGTTTTTCAAGGCCTATCCACTGTGCCAATTTATAACTAAATCTGAGGGGGGTGCGATGGGGAGGTTTCCTTGTTAGATGGCGTAATCGCGCCGACCGGTGTTATGGAGCTTGTAGTGCGACAGAGTTGGCGCTGTTTCTTCATGTAGCAGCAAGGCCCACAATTTATTCAATTTGAGTCTTTCTTCTGTTAAAGTTGTTTTCGTGCTTTTGAATTTCTGTTGTCTGTGTATGTCCTAGCATAGTAATGATTGGACATTGATAAAAAGAAGTGAAATAAAACCAGGCGCATGTGTAGTGAAATGATTTGTCTAAAACTAAGAAATAAAACGGATTAGAGAAACATTTGATGCGCCTTTAACTGGCGGTCGGAATAATGTACAGCAAATGAGGTAGCGACTGAGAATTTAAAATTCATTGTTTAACTTAGCATCTGTCCCCACCCGGTAGCTGAGTGGTCAGCGCGACAGAATGTCAATCCTAAGGGCCCGGGTTCGATTCCCGGCAGGGTCGGAGATTTTCTACGCTCAGGGACTGGGTTTTGTGTTGCCCTAATCATCGTCATTTCATCCCCATCGACGAAGTGGCGTTAAATCGAAAGACTTGCCCCGACGGGAGGCCCTAGTCATTCGACATTTACATTTAACTTAGCATCTTAGAATTTTACAGAGTTCTAGAGAATATTTGTCATGTGGAATTTTACTCACTAGTGTCCTTAAGACATTAACGTACGAGCTTCTTAGCAACTGTACATGTTTTCGAGCAACATTCAAAGACACGTCGACTGTTTCGCTAATGTGTTTTTATTTATCACTTCTAGAGAAATCATTTCACAGTATATTCGATCGCTTTTTTTAGTTATTTATTTTTTTGTTATCAAGTTTTGTTCAGAAAGAATGAAATATAATGTACTTAAATATGAATCGGTATTCTGTTATTACTAAGAGAATATATATCAAGAGAAAGCAGAAAGGTTTAAATTTATGCTGTCATTTCATTCTTTTTGATACTTCACACAGCTAGCAGCAGGTGTTCATGAAATATTTCAATTTTCGCTCAGATCACTAATTAAATTTTACTTAATTACCCTGATTACTTTCAAGCAATTAAATCTTTCTCTGCAAATCTAGACGTCAGGTCGTTCAATTTGATACCTCATTTGTCCGTTACCCATTGTTCGATTGGCTTGTTTTATTTATGTTCGAACATTTGACCAAAAGACTGCAAAGGGTCATTCAAAATTCCTATTACATCCTTCTAAAGGTTGTAGAGGGGACTTAGTACATGAAATTTTGATAAGGAAGCGATGTTCAAAAACGTTCCGTTTGGATATAAAATAAGTGTGAGGATCGGATCACTTTCATAGCTCCCACTTCACGGTATGCACACAAGTTGAGAAGAGGGCGTCGTTGTCAGTTCCTGTCGTTACTATGACATCACGTAACGCTTTCGTCTGACTACAACAACAGCTGCGAGAAGCTGGTGCGTTCGAAACACTGAAGTGGTGCACTCTCGACTTTGAAGAGGACGTCCTTCGTCGCGTAGAAGAGAACCCGAGGACAAGTATAGCACGTAAGTCAGACCCCACTGTCTCCTCTGTGAGCATACCGTGAAGCGGGAGATTTGAATGTGATTCGATCCTCAAACTGATCTTAAATCCAAATGGTACATTTTTCAGACTTGGCTTCTTTATCAAGACTATATGTGTTGTGGCGTAACAAGACAGCTACGCCACACTGAAGTAGCCGAAAGGCACGCGTAATCTCACTTAGGCTAGAGAGAGGTCTGAAACAGGATAGGTAATGAATGGTAGCAAGGAAAGTACGTAGCTGCTATAATACTTAACTTTTAATCCATAATTTGTATACAGCATTGCTGAGGAGACATTTCATACGATAACTATCAAACTATGTAAGGCTAATGGCGCCTTGCTAGGTCGTAGCCATGGACTTAGCTGAAGGCTATTCTAACTATCTCTCGGCAAATGAGAGAAAGGCTTCGTCAGTGTAGTCGCTAGCAAAGTCGTCGTACAACTGGGCGAGTGCTATTCCGTATCTAGAGACCTGCCTTGTGGTGGCGCTCGGTCTGCGATCACACAGTGGCGACACGCGGGTCCGACATGTACTAAGGGACCGCGGCCGATTTAAGCCACCACCTAGCAAGTGTGGTGTCTGGCGGTGACACCACAATATGTACTAAGTTCTGCCTGCAACCCCTACAAGCCTGTAATAGGAATTTTGAATCATCCTGTAGTCTCAAAGAAACGAATCTGATGACTCCCTGAGCCACAGCCAAATGCGCGTACGACAAAAATCACCAAGAATCCACCAAAATGTCTCCCACATCTTTGCCATAAACTATTCCGTAACACACTCAAAGAATTACAACAACTACGAAAATAGGTCGGTCTAGTAACATTTCCTTTCCAGTCGTACTGCTGCTTTACGAATCCCAAGTTTCGAGGTATTACACCTTGACTTTCAAATACGAGTCTCGTTCAAACGACTAAGAATACTTTTTATCCATTAAAGGACGTCCTCGACCAGGCCGTGAAGATCCAAGGCTTATACATCGGCCACGTCATGCGGATGTGGTATGGAGGGGCAAGTGATCAGCATACCGCTCTCCCGACCATTTGGCGGACTTTCCATACCGCGGAGTCACTACTACTCGGTCAACTAGCTCCTCAGTCGACATCACGAAGCTGATTGCTCCATTTACCGAGGCTAAATCCTTGTCAGTGCGGGGAACCGAAATTTCAAATCTTAGGTCATCAGTTCCCTAGACTTAGAAGTACTAAAACCTAATTAACCTAAGAACATCAAACACATCCATTCCCGAGGCAGGATTGGAAACTGCGACCGCAGCAGCAGCGCGGTTCCGGACTGAAGCGCCTAGAATCACACGGCCACAGCGGCTGGCACGGGGAATCGAACCGGGGTCATCCGCATGGCAGCCATCTACACTGGCCACTCAGCAATGGCGTCATTAAAGTCTTCAATCCACGAAGGTGACTTGCAACAGACGTCAAATGAGCACTAAGTATACAAAATGCTTAGATATGTAAATGATTAATATTTCAGCGTTACCACACGAAGTACGTGGGAGTAACGACATTTACATCCTGCATTTTAGGAAACAATACGCAGCGGGTTTCTCACGAGAGAATCGAATTTGAAAGTCGGTTGTTACACCCCTTGCGTCAGATGGTTCAAATGGCTCTAAGCACTATGTGACTTAACATCTGAGGTCATCAGTCCCCTAGACATAGAACTACTTAAACCTAACTAACCTAAGGACATTACACAAATACATGCCCGAGGCAGGATTAGAACCTGCGACCGTAGCACCTTGCGTCAGAAAATGGGATTCTTTGCAACAGGAGAGGTGTGCAGGAGGACAGTGAGACAACTTGCGGAGCAGCACAGGCTGCCAGCGGCACGGCTACCACATCTGCGGCTTCCCTGGGCGCCGCATTGACGGGGGTGCGCCCAGTGACAACACCGATTCGGCACAAGAGTGGCACCGCGTCGTCTTTCCAGACGAGTCCCGTTTCTGCGCACAGTATGCACATACGGAAGCTGCGAGGAGAATGAAAGTGGCTGGGTTAGGTTTGTCATCAACATAAGGGTCCATCATATGGAAATGTGGTGTGGGGTGTTATTGTTTAAACTGCGCGACCATCTCTGATTCCCAAAGCTGGTAATTTGGGTAACAGCTTTCTGACGTGTTAGTGTCGGTGGCTGTGTCATATCTTCGTGGTATCCGTTCGTCTTTCAATAAGAAAACGGTACTTCACATGTTCCTTGTGCTGTCCTGCCCAACATCGCCACAATGGGTGATCGACCGTTTCCTTGGGCTAAACGTTCCCAGTGAAAACATTCGGCTATGGCAGGCGGTGCCAACAGGCTTTCACGCCACCACGCCAGACACTACAAGTGATGAACCTGTAGAAATTAGGAATATCAGTAGCCACACTTTTTATAGAATATACTCATTACGCGAACAGTTTCGACACTACGTTAGTGTCATCTTCAGAACCCTGTGATAACTGAAAGGTGATATCCAATCCTCGGACAGGTACCAAGAATATTCACTGCTCTCATTGATTTCATGGAACAGTGTGTATCTCACAGCAACATTATTTGCTAGATGTGTTGCACCATTCAGTATACTTAGGGACCTGAAGATGACACTAATCTAGTGTCGAAACTGGTCGCGTAATTAATATATTTCATAAAAAGTATGACTCTTGGTATTATTTTTTCTACAAGTTTATGACCAGCCGCAGTCCAACGTCTACTTCAGTGACTGATAATCTCCAACAACTGATTAAATCTGGCAAAGGTCTGAAACAGCATGGAACCACGTGCCCGTGTAAGTCATCCCGGTGCAGTTGGACACTGTGCCCACCTGGGTCAGAGCAATTGTGGCTGCCAAAGGAGGCAGCACTCAGTACTTAATTTCGTACGTGCTGCGCATCCAAGTGTCCGCGGTCTAGAGATGCCGGTACGATAGCTCAGTGTGTTAGGTCAGAGAGCTGGCTGGTCTCTGTAGTAAAAAAAAACTGAGTGAAGGAATCAACAACGTACTTCGATGGACGTCATGTGACGTCCGCTGCGACCAAATACAACGAACAATAACGAACAATTTGGAAAAACAAAACAAAAAACACAAAAAATTGGTAGCGATTTTGTTTAGTAATCAGAATGTTCTCGGTCCCGGGTTCCAAACCCGCCACCGTTTAGTTTTCGCTTAATAATCAGCATTGGCGGCCGAAGACTTCCGGCATCACAAGACACCCTCATTCTGCCAACGGTCTATCAAAGAGAGAGGAGGAGCGGTCAGAGGTTCGGGGCACTCTCTTGTCCTTTGGGTGAGAAACTGCTCCTAAAGGAGGAAGAATCAGCAGTGATCAATTGAAGAATCAGCGATGATCAACGGCATGAGGATGCAGAAGACAATGGAAACTACTGCATTAAAGACACATACTGTTATCTACAGGACATGTGGCCTTTAACTGAAAAAGTGTCATGATGATCTCTCCATTGACAAAAGATTCCGGAGTAGTCCCCCGTTCGGATATGCGGGAGGGGACTGCAGAGGAGGAGGTGACCTAGAGAAAAAGATTAAATAATTAACGAAAGGATAACGTTCTACGAGTCGGGGCATGGAATGTCAGAACCTTGAATGTGGTAGGCAAGCTAGAAATCTGAAAAGGGAAATCCAAAGGCTCAGTCTAGATATAGTAGGGTCAGTGAAGTGAAGTGGCAAGAAGACAAGATTTCTGATCAGATGAGTATAGGGTAATATCAACAGCAGCAGAAAATGGTATAACGGGAGTAGGATTCGTTATGAATAGGAAGGTAGGGCAGAGAGTGCGCTACTGTGAACAGTTCAGTGGTAGGGTTGTTCTTATCGCAATCGACAGCAAACGAACATCGATAACGATATTTCAGGTATACATGTCGACGTCGCAAGCTCAAGATGAAGAGATAGAGAAAGAATATGAAGATATTGAAAGGGTAGTACAGTACGCAAAGGGAGGTGAAAGTTTGATATAAGTCCGGTGACATACCGCATGACTTTCAAAAAAATATCATCCACGCAATTCCCGAAGACTGCAAGAGCCGACAAATGAAAGAATTATCTCACAACAGCTCAACCATCCAAGTTGCTGACAAGAGTACTATACAGACGAATGGAAAAGAAAATTGAAGATGTGCTTCAGAAAAGGTAAAGGCACCAGAGAGGCAATTCTGACGTTGTGGTTGATAATGGAAGCAAGATTAAAGAGAAATCAAGACACACTCACAGGATTCGTCGACCTGAAAAAGAGCTCGACAATATAAAATGTTTCAAGACGTTCGAAATTCTCAGAAAAACAGGGTTAAGCTGCAAGGAGAGACGGATAATTTACACCATGTACAAGAGCGAAAGAGGGAATAATAAGAGCGGACGACCAAGAATGAAGCGCTCGGATTAAAAAGGGTGTAAGACAGTAATGTAATCTTTCGCCCATACTGTTCAATCTGTACATCGAAGAAGCAATAATAGAAATAAAAGAAAGGTTCACGTGTGGAATTAAAATTCAAGGTGAAAAGGTACTGCCAGCTGGTGTGGCCGATCAGTTCTAGGCGCTTCAGTCTGGAACCGCGCGACCGCTACGGTCGCAGGTTCGAATCCTGAATCGGGCATGGATGTGTGTGATGTCCTTAGGTTAGTTAGGTTTAAGTAGTTCTAAGTTCTAGTGGACTGATGACCTCAGATGTTAAGTCCCATAGTGCTCAGAGCCATTTGAACCATTTTGAAAAAATAGTGATACGATTCGCTAATGACGTTGCTATCCTGAGTGAATGTGAAGAAGAATTACATGATCTGCTGAATGGAATGAACAATCTAATGAGTACAGAATGTAGATTGAGAGTAACTCGAAGAAAGACGAAAGTAATGAGAAGTAAGAGAATGAGAACAGCGAGAAACTTAACATCAAGATTGATGGTCACGAAATAGATGAAGTTGAGGAATTCTACTACCTAGGCAGCAAAATAACCAATGACGGACGGAGGAAGGAGGGCATCAAAAGCAGACTAGAACTGGCAATAAGCGCATTCCTGGCCAAGAGAAGTCTACTAGTATCAAACATAGGTCTTAATTTCAGGAAGAAATTTCTGAGAATGTGCGTCCGGAGCACAGTGTTGTATGGTAGTAAAACACGGATTGTGGGAAAACCGGAACAAAAGAGAATCGAAGCATCTGAGAGGTGGTGCTATACACGAATGTGGAAAATTTGGTGGACTGATAAGGTAAGGCATGAGGAGATTCTGCGCAGAATCGGAGGGGAGAGGAATTTCTGGTGGGCCGCATCAAAGCAGTCAGAATACTGATGTCGACCCTCTCTCCCCCCCCCCCCCCCAAATAGCCTTCAAATCACCGACAAATTTAATCATGCATTATTCGTGCTATAGTATGTAAACTCAGTAAGAATAATATCCTTATTTGCAGTTCTAAATGGCCTGCAGTGTACTTGTCAAACAGATAAATTTAATTTTTCAAAGCAATCACGACAAGACTTTTAGCACATACCTTGTTCATAAAAGTATTTTGGCTCAAATGCTTTAAAGCTTCAGTTCTTCAATAAAGCCTCATTCGAGCGCAACCAGCTGGCCATCCGAAACACTACTCAGTCACAAGGCGACAGGTCTAGCTCGTATGGAAGACAGTTGCGCGCTGCGCAACTTGGGGCTCCACTGACTCTTGTATCGTTTGTATCGCGTCGTGGTTTTTCTTGTTACAAACTGACTCTATCGGTAAAACGTTCGGGTCAGCTGACAATTTCTACGAACGATTTCGAAGTATCGACAAACATGAAATACTCTCCGTTTGTCAGAATGTAGCACAGAGAGTCTAATAAACAGTATGGTCATCACTTTTTAGTAAAGTTTTGACAACGTGGCTATATGTCATGTTTCCATTGCGTGCTACGAATCTTGCTTTACCGTGTTCGCTAGCGAAAATTATTTCGAGCAGTTAGTTCATGAGCCCATACGAATAGTAAACGGTTGTGAAAACACACTTGACCTCTTAGCAACAAATAATCCTAATTTAATAACGAGCATCAAAACCGATTCAGGGCCGGCCGAAGTGGCCGCGCGGTTCTGCCGCTGCAGTCTGGAACCGCGAGACCGCTACGGTCGCAGGTTCGAATCCTGCCTCGGGCATGGATGTGTGTGATGTCCTTAGGTTAGTCAGGTTTAACTAGTTCTAAGTTCTAGGGGACTAATGACCTCAGCAGTTGAGTCCCATAGTGCTCAGAGCCATTTGCACCATTTGAACCGATTCAGGGATTAGTTAACACAGGGTTGTCGTAGCGAGACTGAATATCGTAATCCCCAAATCTTCGAAAAATAAGCGAAAAGTATATCTATTCAAAAAAGCAGATAAAAATTCACTTGACGCCTTCCTAGGAGACAATCTCCACTCATTCCAAATTAATAATATAAGTGTAGACCAGATGTGGCTTAAATTAAAAGAAATAGTATCGGCAGCAATTGAGAGATTTATACCAAATAAATTAACATACGACAGAGCTGATCCTCCTTGGTATACAAAACGGGTTAGAATACCGTTGCAGAAACAACGAAACAAACATGCCAAATTTAAACAGACGCAAAATCCCCAAGATTGGTGATCTTTTACAGAAGCTCGAAATCTAGCGCGAACTTCAATGCGAGATGCCTGTAACAGTTTCCACAACGAAACTTTGTCTAGAAACCTGGCAGAAAATCCAAAGAGATTCTGGTCGTATGTGAAGTATGTTAGCGGCAAGAAACAATCAATGCCTTCTCTGCGCGATAGCAATGGAGATACTATCCAAGACAGTGCTGCCAAAGCAAAGTTACTAAACACAGCCTTCCGAAATGCCTTCACAACAGAAGACGGAGTAAATATTCCAGAATTCGAATCGAGAACAGCTGCCAACATGAGTAACGTAGAAGTAAATATCTTCGGAGTAGTGAAGCAACTTAAATTAATTAATAAAAGCAAGTCTTCTGGTCCAGACTGTATATCAATTAGGTTCCTTTCGGAGTATGCTGATGCAATAGCTCCACATTTAACAATCATATACAACCGTTCGCTCGACGAAAGATCCGTACCTAAAGACTGGAAAGTTGCACAGGTCACACTAAAATTCAAGAAAGGTAGTAGGAGCAATCCACTAAATTACAGACCTATATCGTTAACGTCGATATGCAGCATGATTTTAGAACATATATTGTGTTCAAACATTATCAATTACCTCGAAGAAAACGGTCTATTGACACATACTCAACATGGGTTTAGAAAACATCGTTCCTGTGAAACAAAACTAGCTCTTTATTCACACGAAGTGTTGAGTGCTATTAACAAGGGATTTCAGATCGATTCCGTATTTCTGGATTTCCGGAAGGCTTTTGACACTCTACCACACAAGCGGCTCACAGTGAAATTGCGTACTTATGGAATATCGTCTCAGTTATGTGACTGGATTTGCAATTTCCTGTGAGAGAGGTCACAGTTCGTAGTAATTGACGGAAAGTCATCGAGTAAAACAAAAGTGATTTCTGGCGCTCCCCAAGGCAGTGTTATAGGCCCTTTGCTGTTCCTTATCTACATAAACGATTTGAGAGACAATCTGAGCACCGGCTTCGGTTGTTTGCAGATGACGCTGTCGTTTATCGACTAATAAAGTCATCAGAAGATCAAAACAAACTGCAAAACGATTTAGAAAAGATATCTGAATGGTGCTAAAAGTGGCAGTTGAGCCTAAATAACGAAAAGTGTGAGGTCATCCACATGAGTGCTAAAAGGAACTCCTTAAACTTCGGTTACACGATAAATCAGTCTAATCTAAAAGCCGTAAACTCAACTAAATACCTAGGTGTTACAGTTACGAACAACTTAAATTGGAAGGAACACACAGAAAATGTTGTGGGGAAGGCTAACCAAAGACTGCGTTTTATTAGCAGGACACTTAGAAAATGTAACAGACCTACTAAGGAGACTGCCTACACTACGCTTATCCGTCCTCTTTTAGAATATTGCTGCGCGCTGTGGGATCCTTACCAGATAGGACTGACTACTCCGTACAGTACAAAGAAAGGCAGCACGTTTTGTATTATCGCGAAATGTGGGTGAGAGTGTCACTGAAATAATACAGAGATTCATTAAAAGAAAGGCGTTTTTCGTTGCGACGGAATCTTCTCACGAAATTACCATCATCAGCTTTCTCCTCCGCATGCGTAAATATTGTGTTGACACCGACCTACATAAGGAGGAACGATCACCACGATGAAATAAGGAAAATCAGAGCTCGTACGGAAAGCTATAGGTGTTCATTCTTTCCGAGCGCTATACGAGATTGGAATAACAGGGAATTGTGAGGGCGGTTCGATGATCCCTCTGCCAGGCACTTAAATGTGATTTGCAGAGTATCCATGTAGATGTTTACAATTATCAGCAGTCGAATATCGACGATGATGGGCCCAGGCGAGGAGTATAGCTTTGTTTCATGCAGTCATCAGGGTACACGAGTGGGCCTTTGGCTCCGAAAGCCTGCATCGATTTTCATTGAATGGTTCACACGCTGACACTTGTTGATGGCCCAGCATTGAAATCTACAGCAATTTGTGGATGGTTTGCACTTTTGTCACGCCGAACGATTCTCTTCAGTCTTCGTTGGTACCGTTCTTGAAGGATCTTTTTTCGGCAGCATCGATGTCGAAGATTTGATGTTTTGCCGGATTCCCGATATTCACGGTACACTCGTGAAATGATCGTACGGGAAAATCCCAACTTCATCGCTACCTCGGAGAGGCTGTGTTCCATCGCTCGTGCGCCGACTATAACACCACGTTCAGACTGAGTTAAATTTTGATTACCTGCCATTGTAGCAGCAATAAGCGTTCTAACAACTGCGGCAGATACTTGTCTTACGTAGGCGTTGCCGACTGCAGCGCCGTATTCAGCCTGTTTGCATATCTCTGTATTTGAATACGCATGCCTGTACCAGTTTCTTTGGAGCTTCAGTGAATATACGCCACCTATTGCACCCATTCACTTCTGGCAACTTTTATCTGAATCGCTTTACTGGCCACAAAGAAAGATGCGATATTGCCATTATCCATTTACATGCAAAACTGCATTCCACACATTAACTGCCAAATTAAAAACTACGTACCCAGAAAGTCGACATTAGCAGCCTGCACTCTACGCAGAAATACGAGGGTTGTCCAGAAAGTAAGTTCCGATCGGTCGCGAAATGGAAACCACAGTGAAAACGAGAAACGTTTCATTTGCAACAGTTAGGTACACCTTCCACCTACTTCTCTATATAGTCGCCGCTCCGACTTCGAGTTTTGTACTAATGTTGTATCAACTTTCCAATATCCTCGTCATAGAAAGCAGCCGCCTGTGCTTTCGGCCACTTATCTGCACTGGTCTGCAGCTCGTTGTCTGTGGAAAAATTTTGTCTTCATAGCCAGCGGTTCTCGTGAGCAGAGATGATACTCAGGGAGAGCCAATTACGGACTGTATTGTGGGTATCAAACACTTCTCATCGGAAACGCTGCAGGAGCGTCTTCATTGCCCCTGCAGTGTGCGGCGAAGAATTGGCATGAAGAAGGAAATGCTAGACCGTTGTGTTATGTGGGCTGCATGACACAGGCGAAATCTCTAACCAGGCCCTCATACTTGGCGGGAGACGCTATTCCCTACGCATCTTTACGTGCTCACTGTTCACTCAAACCTGAAAAGAGCGACGCGACACGATCGACGGGCATACTAGAGACACTGCCCAACACGTCCGTGCAAAGCTTTACCGGATTTTCCCAGTGGTTCCCATTTCGCGACCGATCGTAACTTACTTTCTGGACAACCATCGTAGTAGTATGAAGATAAAAGCAAATTATTACACTACCAAGCAAGCGTACGGTCTGTTGCTGGAAATCTGTTAATTTTTAATGGACCTCCAGTCGCCCAACGCGGCTACTGTGAGTGGGTACAGGCTGTGGTCCTGACAGACACGGAGGCGTGGCCAATCACATTCAGTGGGAACTGCATCCTGAGATACTGAACACTACGAGATGGGTACTATGTTTCGTGTTAGGTGATCGAAAACATGTTTTATTGGCGTCAAGCCGATTGATTTGGTGGATTACTGAAGAGCGGCAATATTGCAGTGGCATTCGTGTGATACGCAGGACGGGCAATGCTTTATAATGGTCTCTCATATATTATGGTAATCGGGTGCTGCATCGCATTTCGTAGCACCTCAGCGAACATGTGACAGACGCTAACCCTGACGCTGCCACGGCCGCCTCTGGAGCGTGTAAGGAACACGGCTATGTCTCCGGAAACAGCCTTGATCACTGCGTTACGGATCACAGAATATACTATCTGACTGTTTTCTGGAAATCGTTTTAAACGCTTAATTATGTCATTTTATGTTCATAATACGCTCTTTCACCCCATGAATTTCAGTATTTTTTTAAAAAAAGACGGAAATCGAATTCTAACACTTTGAAATCCCGCTAAAGCGCTCCATTTGAGCCATGTGATGCCTTTGACGTCACCGGTTAGCAAGCTGCTGCTGCTGTCGTAGAACTCAATCCAGGAAAAGTTTTGTTTTGGAATTTTGTTTCGAAAAACTTCTTACAAATGCGTGAAGTACCACTTTGTACAAATACATCTATAAAAATACCTGAAAAATTGTTTTTGAGTGTTCCAAAGAATGAAAAGACGGGTGAAATACGGTTGTAACTTGTTCGTAGAGATCCAAATGGGACGCTGTATATTTTTGTAACGATCATTTTTATGTAAGTAAATACTCCATACGAGCGCGTTATCGCTTATAGCGTAATATGCAGCATACTGACCTACTAATGCAATGTTCCTAAAATTGAGCCCCATTAGGTGCTATTTTTCGCTTAATACTACTGTTTTTCTCCAATTTATTTTACTCGTAATACAGTTATGTAGGAGCTTTAAATCCTTTATTACATTACATTTTAATAATCATTTATTAGCTTTATTTTACGCCCGATCAGTTTGAGATGAATCACAAGAGTGGCGTTAAGAATCTATATTTCATATCTGACGTAGCTCTTATTGTGAAGAATCTGAGAAACCATTTAACAATTTCCGACCACATTATTCTTCTCAAATCAGTCGTTGAGACATAATTTGGCCACCTTCAACTGTCTCCATTGAGCCTGTTACGATTTTGACAAACAGAAAGATTGATCACTGCTTGGAACCTACGAGGAAATGTAATAAGGCCAGGGTATTGCGATGAATGAAAGCTGGTCCTGCTTAAGAACTTTTAAATCATAGTGTTTTAGCAGCAGTTAAGAACGCAGTAGAACAACAGGTATTTAATGTTCTGCTGCATCAACTGCATATTTTCCTCTGCAGAATTTCTTGACCGTGAGAGAAATTCATCCTAGTTCGGTCGCCTAGTGTGTAGACTGTTTGCCGTTCCGTCGTCACGGACCGGTCCCCGGTACGACACAGCAAGGGAATGGAGGCAATACTGGTTGCTGAATAATCACCATCCTCTCATCACTGATTTTGATCCTTCGATACCGGTGGAAGGAATGCAAATGCCCGGAAGAACTTGGTGCAGACTTAATCGTGTGAGGACCAACCACGGCAGGTGTAAGGCCACTCTCCACAAATGGAAACTCAATGGTGACCAACGATGCGACTGTGGTGCATAAGAACAAACAATCCCTCACCTGATCTTCGAATGTCCTGCGAGGAGGTTTGAAGGAGAATGGATGGAAATCATGAATGCTACTTCACGTGCTGTTCAGTGAGTGACCTGCTTAGATGTGGACTTGTAATAGCTGCAATGGCTGCCTCCCTAATCTTTCGCATTATTATTGTTTGCAATGAATCATTTAATAATATATTTGTAATTCGTTTATTATATTAATTAATAGTATGTGTGCAGTTTTACTCTGTAGATGCCATACGCTAAATAAATAAATAAATAACTGCATATTTTATAGACATAAATTCCCGCAGCTTAAATTAACGACCTGGAGGAACAGATAAACTACCTTGTATGAAGCTGTTGAACGCAAACACGATAATGCTAGGCAGTTCCCCACTAGTGTTGAGAAAACCACAGTAATTAACAACCAGAATTATCTTCTGAATAAATTATTTCCACTGTGTTATTTTCCAAAAACTGTCACGTAACTTGTTTAATAATCCAGTATGTGTATCTGACTAATAAATCAAATCAAAACACTTACGCGGCATAAAAGCTGTAAGCAATAGTAAAAAATACCAAAGATTGCAATTTTAATTAACTCTGTCTTTTCCTTTTGGTATGGTGAAGGAGTCATGTAATTGTGGCAACTTTGGGGTTAGCTGGCTGGTGAAAGGGAAGAGTCACTTGGTGGAACCGCACAAGTTGTAAAAATGTGTCCACTGAAAACCACAGCCTCGTGCAGATAAAGCAGGTGAGAGCCTTCTGCCGACCAAGGACGGTAAGAGGGACCACCAAGGATGGCCAGCCCTTTATATAGATTTATTGTGCTTGAAGTGTAAAGAAACCATTTGAGCAAAGATAGAGATTTGGAGGACGCGATAAAACATGAGACCATGAATGTGGGACCAGCTGTTAGATCACAGTCCAGCTGCAATGTTCAAAGGTTAGGAGATCTGTGATTGGTTCTTAATAATTATATTGCTAGTTTGAGGGAGAATTCTTGTGTGTGTGTGTGTGTGTGTGTGTGTGTGTGTGTGTGTGTGTGTGTATCTCTATGAATACATCGCCTTTGATTGACACTAGAAATCTGTTACATAGTGGCAGATTCTCGTCTTCTCCCTTGCACCAAGAAAAATGTTTAATAATTATCGTTGGTCGGTACACGCAATGTCTGCTGCAACTGGTCGGGGAGATTCTGCTTCCGGCCGAACCAGCTACATTTTGTGCAGGAGAGTAAGAAGGCTGTAGAAGGCATTTTTTCTCCGGGCATCACAGATTTCTCCATAGATCATTGTAGAGAGCAGCAGAGCAAGATGTCTTCAACTTAGAGCAGAATTCGGATTCCAGGGCTGAACTTAAAATGGTTCAAATGGCTCTGAGCACTATGGGACTTAACATCTGTGGTCATCAGTCCCCTAGAACTTAGATCTACTTAAACCTAACTAACTTAAGGACATCACACACATCCATGCCCGAGGCAGGATTCGAACCTGCTACTGTAGCAGTCGCGCGGTTCCGGACTGAGCGCCTAGAACCGCTAGACCACCGCGGCCGGCGGCTGAACTTAGATTCTCAGCTCCTACTGCAGCCATCTTCTACTCTCATACATCGTTAGAGTGGTAAGCATGGACTGTATTTTCATCCACTGAGATGAGGCGAGTGCGAAGTCATCTATTTTGCATTAGGGTTTACTTTTGTCGATGTAAGTTTCACAGCCAGCTAGCGGCACCAACCACGCACTTAGGCGAGAGGACTTGTGTTTGTTCTTGCTTTTCTGGGACTTTTCTTAATTCATTAACATTTTCTGCAATCGTTGGCGATATTTGTGCACAGTTATACAGGGTGAAGAAAAATTCGCGCACTCGGACTGTGCAGTGCGATTCCTCACATACTATCAGTACAAAATGTCTCTCACAAAATTTCGCCCTTCGTATATTTCCGGCAGTAAATGGACGTTAAAGATTAGCAATCTACTTCACTCAGCATACAGCTTATAGTAGTTGGCGCCATGGATATCCTTTTGCGTTAGCGTGCAGGAGGTCAAGGGCTCGATTCTGTTTCGAGGCATTTTTATTTTTAGTCGATAAATGTAGTCTACATGGCACGGTATCTAATGTCTTAATAGCCATATAGCGTTTACAGTGGGTCTTCTACAAAACATTTGCACATGCATACTACGGAAACAGAAATCGAAGCACAATCGTTTTCACTGGCAGCTTTTAAAAAAGCCTTTTACACGTCATGGACGGAAATATTTCACATCACTGCACCCACTAGATATCAAACCTGTTTTCTGCATCCCATCGATTAGTACCAACTATTATTCTTGCCACGTTCAGGTCCGTTACAGTTCGTTATGGCCATACGTCACCAGTAGGGCTAGCAACGTGCTTCGCAAATAATTTCCAAACATGTACTATGCAAAAGTCGGATCATGTGGTTTAAGAAACGGTGTATTATAGGGCAAGATGAAACTGGCAAATAAAAACAATTACGCCTCGATCCAGAATCTGCAGCCTCCTGCATGCTAACCCACAGTGCTATCCACTGCACCAACGACATAGCACTGACTTTACTTGCTGACAGAGGTAACTGGCGTACATGTGATTATAGTGTTGCCACATTGCCAATCTTTAACGTCCATTTATTGCTGGAAACACGCGCAGGACGAAATTTTGAGACAGACATTTCTGTATTGCTAGTAAGTGAGGAATTATGCTGCGAAGTCCGAGTGCGAGAATTTTTTTTTTCGCACTGTATATCGTATCTGTCATGTATCCCTTGTGTGCTTAATAATTGATTATATTCTTGAGTCAGTGGAAAAAACATTTTTGATGTCTTTTACCAATAAATCAGATTGTTATAGTGACTGCTAGCTTTCTTTCGAAATCTGATGTTCCCGCTGTAAATATGCTTATGTGAGGTGCGGTACCCATACTTCTATGCTTAACTGGGACACCCGCGGAAATTTCATCAGATAAGCCGTCATCTGTTGCACGAGGAGTACGATAAACTGCTCAGTTGGCACCTTACAATGTGAATGCTGAACAATTAACTGTTACTTTGCAGAATAGACATTCTCGAAAGAGAGGTCATTAGAAAAATAATGACTGTAGAACAAACAACAGACGTATGGAAAATGAGATGTGACGAGAACTACCAAAAAGAACAGAAAACAGCAGAAGCAGTGGCAAGCCATAGCTTAATCTTCTTTAGACACCTCAGCCAGAACTAGCATACCTGTGGTTGCACGAAAAGAAATCAGCAGTAGCATGGATTACAGAAATAAGAATAGACCTAGAAAGAAAAATGTCAAAGAACTGGAAATAACAGAAAGAAACAGTTTAAGACTGAAATACTACATTCAAAAGACTTACAAGGCAGGAAAATAAAGAATCAGGAACAACGTCGCTGGGAGAATAATGGACACAATATGGAACGAAGATGAAGGGATATTTTAAAAGTATGAAACAACAACAAAGCTCATGGAATCAATATAAGAAATAAAAAACAATCATCGCTTACTTTGAGCCAGAAAGGTGTCCATAATTCAGGAACGCACGTTTTAAGTAACTCACCAACAAACCACATCAGTGACTTACGGAATCAGCTCACAACACATAGAACTGACGGGTTGCTCTGCAACTACAATTGGTCTACAGAGGTCCGAAATTTGAGCGAAGCCGGCAATTATTATCAGGACAAATCCGACAATAGACTGCAATAAAAATGTTATTATATCCATAAAAAAGCTGAAGTACTAAAACTCTTCAATTTAAGTGGAGCGTGGAGGATTTACTGAGGACAACTCCTTTTACTCCATTGACGAATTCCCTAGTAGAACCAATTAATGCACATACATTATTAATAATATCAACTAATGTGAGTAGTAGTGTGATAAATGTAAATAAGTGTTGTAAACAGATTTTCCGTTTGATGTTGCATGGCTATAACAGCCTAAGAATTATCGTATTCGCATGAAGTATTGAGTGCTATTGACAAGGGATTTCAGATCGATTCCGTATTTCTGGATTTCGGGAAGGCTTTTGACACTGAACCACACAAGCAGCTTGTAGTGATATTGCGTGCGTATGCATATAGTCTCAGTTATGTGACTGGATTTGTGATTTCATGTCAGAGAGGTCACAGTTCGTAGTAATTGACGAAAAGTCATCGAGTAAAACAGAAGTGATTTCTGGCATTCTGCAAGGTAGTGTTATAGGCCCTTTGCTGTTCCTTATCTATATAATCTATATTATCTATATAATCTGAGCTGCCGGATTAGGATGTTTGCAGATGACGCTGTCGTTTACAGACTAATAAAGTCATCAGAAGATCAAAACAAATTGCTAAACGATTTAGAAGAAATATCTGAATGGTGCGAAAATTGGCAGTTAACCCTAAATAACGAAAAGTGTGAGGTCATCCACATCAGTGCTAAAAGGAATTCGTTAAACTTCGGTTACACGATAAATCAGTCAAATCTAAAGGCCGTAAATTCAACTAAATACCTAGGAATTACAATTACGAGCAACTTAAATTGGAAGGAACACATAGAAAATGTGCCAAAGACTACGTTGTAGTGGCAGGACACTTAGAAAATGTAACAGATCTGCTAAGGAGAATGCCTATACTACGCTTGTCCGTCCTCTTTTAGAATACTGATGCGCGGTGTGGGATCCTTACTAGATAGGACTGACGGAGTACATCAAAAAAGTACAAAGAAGGGCAGCACGTTTTGTATTATCGCGAAATATGGGTGAGAGTGTCACTGAAATGATACAAGGTTTGGGCTGGATATCATTAAAAGAAAGGCGTTTTCCGTTTCGATGGAATCTTCTCACGAAATTCCAATCACGAACTTTCTCCTCCGAATGCGAGAATATTTTGTTGACATCGATCCACTAAGGGAGAAACGATCACCACGATATAATAAGGGAAATCAGAGCTCGTACGGAAAGATACAGGTGTTCGTGCTTTCCGCACGCTATACGAGATTGGAATAATAGAGAATTGTGAAGGTGGTTCGATGAACCCTCTGCTAGGCAGTTAAATGTGATTTGCAGAGTACAGATGTAGATGATGTTATACCCCTCAAGAAAAGTGACTGAAGTCGAAAAACGGCAATTTTTAGTTTATGTCACTGGAAAATGCGTATGAAATGCCCCAACGTACACGAAAAGCGTCGCATTTCTATCTCACAGTTTGTCAACTTGAGAGAAGTTGTGTTTGTGTTGTTGCAGGCTGTTTCATGATCCACAATGGCAAGAATAGTGTCGCTTCAGCATTGCTACTACCAGGTGTGCATGGCCGGCCGCTGTGGCCGAGCGGTTCTAGGTGCTTCAGTCCAGAACCGCGCTGCTGCTACGGTCGCAGGTTCGAATCCTGCCTTGGGCATGGATGCGTGTGATGTCCTTAAGTTAGTTAGGTTTAAGTAGTTCTATGTCTACGGGACTGATGACCACATATGTTAAGTCCCGTAGTGCTTTGAGCCATCTGAACCAGGTGTGCATGGGTCATTCAGTAATAGGGCTGATTCTGAGTTGTGACACTTTTCATGTATAAGGTACGTTGAATATAATTTTTAAAATAATTGAGCATTACAATTTCTATGTTTACACATTTTCTTTACCTTAAATTACAATGTCTTTAAAACATGCTTGCATTTCTGAGGAACATTGTAATGTGAGTTACAGAAATAGTCTGAACACAAACATTGTAATAATAATTGATATAGACAACAGAAGAAAAATTCATAATGGGAATGTACTTCTTTGCTGTGCACAAATTTAAGACCGAATCGAACTCACACAAGTTTTTGATTACGGAAACACCCAAAACGAAGGAAACAATGTTCCGTCCGCCATAGAGAAATCAATTAAGCAAGTGCTTAAAAGCAAGTACCATCTATATTCCCAATGATTAAGTCGAATTACTTTAACCTACAAGAAAAACAGGAAATCCGTAAAAAGTAACAAATTTGAGTTATCAGAACTATGTGGACTTGAAAACACACTCACAGAAGGTAGGGTCAAACTATAACGAAACGCCAAACAATTAAATGAACAAAAGCAGTGACATAAAAGTACTCCAAGTGAAGAAGTGCGACCCAAGCATTCTTTTTTATGAAAATCACATAGGAGCAAAAAGAATATGCACTGATCATCATCAGCAGCACCAGGAGAAAAAAAAAATATGATTATGTAATGTAATGTGTTGCAGCGTTCAAGGAAAATATGAAAATTTCTACCATAAAGGAAACTCATATTGAATCCATTTCTCTGCGAAATGTATTCCTACACCATAAAGACCCATTTATGAAACAGTTTTTTCGTAAATTGTGTTTCTTTAATTGTAGCTAATTGAGGTTCCTTAGTAAACTGTATTAATTTTCATAAATTTGTATTTTTCTAATTAAACCATTTCGACTGGTTTTTCATTTTTAATCCTAAGCACTAATTTTGCCTGATGGAAGATCGATTATCGTATAATAATACGGTAAGTTAAAATTACCTTGGGTGGAAAGTGGCAAAAGTATTCCATGGGACCTCCTAAGAAAAACACTCTCAAGTATTCTATTTTTGGGCTGTATTATGGTTCTTGCCGGGGTGTGATTGTACCTGAGTGTATTATAAACTTACATGTTCTTTGACATGGTTGTTATTACCGCTTAAATGAAAATGCTTAAGATTTTTTATTTATTCGGCGTCCATGAGGTCCATGAGGTCCATGAGGTCACGTAGGCTCTGAGGAAGGAACACTCCTGTTCTTGGCAACTGAAACCATCCTGTAATTACACCGTAATAGAAACATAAACAAGGTTCAGGGACTCCGGCCGACACGTGTGTAAACACTGCTCCACTCTCTGAGTCATGCGCTTTCGCGCATGTTGACTGCACCAGCTGCGGACATTGAACTCAAATTACACACTCGAGGCGCTCCGCGCTTCTGACACGCTAGGTATTAATAACAAACATCGGTTTTTTCTCCCTTCGTGTTTGTATTTCTGCGTTTGTACGCGCGAGAACTTGTTTATGCGTGACGTATCGTACCGGCTGTGCTTGAGCTTTGCCTTACAGATCGAGGCGACTGGTACTGTCACACACAGATATCTGGTCATTACACGAACCCCCACGGTGAAATAAAAAAGTGAAAATAACGCAGGATCTGTGAGTGACCAGTTCCTGGGTTTCAAATCATCGCAGGTTTCTGACTACCATTTCATCACCCTATATTCTTCGTCCTATTGTGATTTTTGTACAATTATGAAAACCTCATTCGTCAGCCAAGACAGTTTTCCTTTTCCCTAAGGAACTGGCCGCTGTCACAATTGGTGTGGAATATGGACAACACGTGTGTAAGATCCCGCAGTAATGTAACCAAGCGTCCTCACTATGTGGTCAAAAGTATCCGGACATCTGGCTGAAAATGACTTACAAGCTCGTGGCACCCTCCATCGGTAATGCTGGAATTCAGTATGGCGTTGCCCTACCCTTATCCTTGATGACAGCTTCCACTCTCGCAGGCATACGTTCAATCAGGTGCTGGAAGGTTTCTTTGGGAATGACAGCCCATTCTTCACCGAATGCCGCACTAAGGAGAGGGATCCATGTCGGCCGGTGGGGCCGGGGACGAAGTCGGCATTCCAAAACATCCCTAAGGTGTTCTATAGCATTCAGGTCAGGACTCTGTGCAAGCCTGTCCATTACAGGGACGTTATTGTCATGTAACCACTCCGCCACGGGTGCTCAATCGTGTTAAAAGATGCAATCACCATCCCCGAATTGCTCTTCAACAGTTGGAAGCAAGAAGATGCTTAAAACAACAATGTAGGTCTGTGCTGTGATAGTGCCACGCAAGACAACAAAGGGTGCAAGCCCCCCTCCATGAAAAACACGACCACACCATAATACCACCGCCTCCGAATTGGCACTACACACGCTGGCAGATGACGTTCACCGGGCATTCGCCATACCCACACCCTGTTATCAGATAGCCACATTGTGCACCGTGTTTCGACACTCCACACAACGTTTTTCCGCTGTTCAATCGTTCAATGTTTACGCTCCTAACACCAAGCTAGGCGTCGTTTGGCATTTACCGGAGTGATGCGTGGCTTATGCGCAGCCTCTCGACCATGAAATCCAAGTTTTCTCACCTCCCGCCTAACTGTCAGTACTTGCACTGGGTCCTGATGCAGTTTGGAATTCCTGCGTGATGGTCTGGATAGATGTCTGTTTATTACACATTACGACCGTCTTCAACTGTCGGTGGTCTCTGTCAGTCAGCAGACTAGGTCGGCTCATACACTTTTGTGCTATACGAGTCGCTTCATGTTTCCACTTCACTACCACATCAGAAACAGTAGACCTAGGGATGTTTAGGATTGTGGAAACCTCGCGTACACAGGTATGACACAAGTGACACCCAATCACCTGACCATGTTCGATGTCCGTGAGTTTCGCGAAGCGCCCCATTCAGCTCTCTCACGATGTCTAATGACTACTGACGTCGCTGATATGAAGTATCTGGCTGTAGGTGGTAGCACAATGCACCTAATATGAAAACCGTATGTTTTTAGGGTTGTCCGGATACTTTTGATCACATACTGTATTTAACTTGGACTGACGGTGATTGCATTTTGTCTAATCGGACTGATAAGATCTAGTGTTCTCACATACATAAAGATAGAAAGCAGTGTATTGAAATGATGCAGCCATAAAACTCTTCATTATTTCAAATCACATTGGATAAAAACGGTCCCCACACGCTGGTTAGAGCTCGTCATCTCCGTAAATTTTGCTTACTTATTAAGAAACGATAATGGTTTGAAATACTATAAGCAATAAACAAAGAAACACGAAACTTCAACATTTATTCACTACAGTAATATTTGTTAAAACCGCTAAGGTTTTAAATCATTTCTGATGTTTATGTGACAACAGTTAGTTAATGAGTAGAAATCAAACATGTGAAATTTAGATAGAATGATCTCATTATGTTACCGCATATCAATGTGTACTTCAAGTATGTACATATATTTCACACTTTGATTACAATTAAGCAGAAACATGCAAGGTGTACCTGGTTTCAAACTTTAATTATAATTGTTCGGAACCATGCAAGCCTTTATAATAAACTTCACTAACCATGATTTCAGTACTGACATTTCTGAAAAGTTAAAACCCATCAACGCTGTCACAACGCCATTACAGTGAAACATTGAAGTAAAAAACACGAATATGTATACATGATAGTAAACACAGTAATAAATCACAATTGAGCAGTAAGTACCCAGCAAAACTTCTGAAATATTACTAAATGAAATTGTAATTTGCAGATTATATTAATGAGAGGTGTTGAAATATTATTCGAGTACGTTAGTTAGTTTAGTGATACAACTTTGGAATTTTAGGGAACAGGTGCAGAATAGTAACACTACAGTGATTCTAGGTAAATTTGAACGTATATTAACATAATATTTTCGCTGATCCACGTCCCAATGAATCCCTACTGGAAACGTATACACTGCCTTGATATGCTGAAGACAAGGTTCAGACAGTCGTGATTTGTGGCACTGGTACTGTAGTGTAGCAACTGCAAATAGTGCTCAGATGGTAGTCTTTGGCTGAAGACTGCCAGCTGATGAATATCGTTACTGAAGACGTTAAGTCGATTTTATCGCGATCCCTTACCGCCAGACTTCCAGTGGACTTTGCTTTAAGTCTGCATAACGCTGCGACATCAGAGACTCTGACTTCCACGTCCGTTCGCTCGGACAGCTCATAGCAGACTTCCGCCAGTTTCGCGAGCTTGGGTTTGTGAGTTCAGGATATAACTTATCAAGGAAGCATTTCACTTACGCTGAAAAGCGTTCTGTGCGAATCTGGATATCCTGATTATAATTGATTCCATTATATTGGCTCTCTATTTATTTCATTATTTAATATAAATAATTTTATTGTATTTATTACCTTAATATTCAGGGTGATTATAATTAACGTTAAACTTCCAAAACGCTGTAGAATGACGTCAAATTGCATCAGAATATTATCGGAGAAGGGGGAAAACGTATGGTAGAAGAAAAAAATAGTGTGAAAACTGATCAATAGATGGCGCTATATGTGTCAGAATACATAAATGAAAACACCTGTCATGCGTACGACCCATTGAAGTTGGTATACACATGCCGGGTACATGTCTTTTCCTCCCTTCGTGCCGGCCGGAGTGGCCGAGCGGTTCTAGGCGCTACAGTCTGGAACCTGCTACGGCCGCAGGTTCGAATCGTGCCCCGGGCATGGATGTGTGTGATGTCCTTAGGTCAGATAGGTTTAAGTAGTTCTAAGTTCTAGGGGACTGACGACCACAGCAGTAAAGTCCCATAGTGCTCAGAGCCTCCCTTCGCCTCTTCGACGTTCGCCATAACTGTCTCTATGAAGGATCGCGCTCTACTTGTAAAGCTGTATTACATGAATGATGACTGTGCGCACGTTGCTCTGCAGAAGTTCCGGACACTTAAGGGTTTGAAAAAAGGCGTTGGTCCGATGAGTGCCATGGGTCTGGGGAAAATGATTCGAAAATTATAAAAGACGTGTTCTTTTGGTGTGCAACCTGGTAGAGGGAGAAAACGAATTGATTCGACGTCAGTAAGAGCAGTGGCCACAGCGATGCACGAAGAGGCGAGTGGTGGTGAGCAAACGTGTAGTGTACGAAGAACTGCCCGAACATTGGACATACCCGAGTGCACGGTGCGTAAAATCCAACGAAACATTCTTCTTTGCTATCCATTCACAATTACCCATGTGTACAAGTTGCTTCCTGTTGGCCTGCCAACAAGAGAGACCTTTGCTTTAGAATTTCTTGCTCGCATAGAAGTGGATAATGATTGGTCATGGAAGATGTTATGGACGAACGAAGCCCACTTCCATGTGACAGGATATATCAATACACAGAATTGTCGAATACAGGCAACGGAAAATCCACACGCAAACCAGCCAGTACCACTTCATGCTGAAAAGGTCACTGTGTGGTGCGGATTTACGGCATCATTTATCATAGGGCCATATTTTTTCGAAGAAACAATTGCTTCCGGTCCTGTTACCTGTATTGTCACTGGTAAGCGCTATACGTGTCTTTTGGGCATCCACGTCATTCCAGATCTCGAATAGCGTGGATGTGTGGATGGGACCATTTTTATGGAAAATGGCGCACCTCAGCACGTTGCAAATCCAGCTAAGCAGCTGCTGAAGCGCCATTTCAAAACGCTAGAATTGTCAGCCACCATTTCCCTACAATCTGGCCGTCCCGATCACCTGATCTTAATCCGTTTGACTTCTGGCTGTGGGGCTATCTGACAACTGTTGTGTTCATTGTTCCAATTGCAAACTTAGCTACATTGAAGGCACGCATTGCACAACTCTTTCTGAACGTGACCCCGGAAACACTTCAATCAGTTGTGGAACACGCTGGTTATCTATTTCAACTTATTGCAAAAATCGGTGGACAGCATACTGAACATGTTTTGCGCCAGTCACAGGGAAATTAATAATCCGATCTGATTTTGATGGATGCTTTTTAAGCGGTTTTTGGCCTAAAGCCAATTAAAAACAGACTTTTCCCATCCGATGTGATGTGACCTACGTAACTAACAGTATCACACCTGTACACCCATGCACACTGAGTAGTGCAGTTTGCTTAACGTCAAACGTACACCTTAGGCTTTGTTGAACGATTGCTTTGTCATTTGTAGTCGACCACTATTAAATTATGATGATTACAGCGCAATCTATTGCTATATTTTGTAACTATTTATTTTTCTTCTGCCATACGTTTTACCCCTTCTCCGATAATATTCCGTTGCAGTTTGCCGTCATTCTGACCAGTGTTGTTATTTCTAAAGCGGTTTGAAAGTTTAATTATAATCACCCTGTATTTTGTAGATTTTATTTTTTGTGTTGCAGTTTATTGGTAATATAAGTAGGTTCTGAAATATTTACTTAAGTTTATTAAAGTAAATCTTCTTTATTGTATGTTTTGTAAATGGCTTTATCAAAATCTCTTCGTTGTGGGGATCTTCTATCCCCACACGTCGTATTATTTACTATTTTGGGGTTTATGAGCTTTTTCTTTAGTTTTTTTCCATACTGAACAGCGACAGTCTTGCAGTAACAGGTTAGTTAGGTGTAAGTAGTTCTAAGTCTAGGGGATTGATGACCTCAGATGTTAGGTCCCGTAGTGCTTAGAGCCATTTGAACCATTTTTTGAAAACACACTTGAAAGAGGTAGGAGGCGAGGCTGTCGGAAGACAGAATTTTTGACGAATCCAGGGGAAGCGCATCGCAGCTGTTGCAGCGACATAGTAGGCAGTATGTTTTCCTGGAGCGTTGCTTTAGTATTTGGCAACTTCTTCACGTGACCCAGACGGAAGCGTGGAAGGAATTCCGAAGCATGCTGCTCAGATCGTAACATATATATACGGCGCATAAAAACCTGTAACTGAAACGCCGGGAACCGTTGGGAGAAAGACATTGTTTTCTTCTGAAAAGCTGTCGGGTAAATCTAGAAAACTGTATTCGAGGTAAGTGATGTAACAGTCCTGCAGTTACCGTTACATTTCCGTCATAAGGATAATCATAATCGGTTCGGAGTTGTTATTGCACATATAGGAGACAAACAGGGTGCCATTTTTATACTCTCTCCATTGACGACTAGAGAGGAAGTGGCTCATGTTGGTTGGAGGTATAAGGGGCCATCAGAAAGTTACCGCTCTAAGGTCATACAGTCGAGAATCGATATGCTAATCAGCAAAAATCGCCCTGAGCATTGAAGTAACCATCCCAGTGACGCACCAGGTTGCCGGTCGTTGTGGCCGAGCGGTTCTAGGTGCTTCAGTCCAAAACCGCGTGGCTGATACGATCGCAGGTTCGAATCCTGCCTCGGGCATGGATGTGTGTGATGTCCTTAATTAGGTTTAAGTAGTTCTAAGTATAGCGGACTGCTGACCTCAGATGTTGAATCCCATAGTGCTTAGAGCTATTTGGACCATTTTTGAACGCATCAGGTTAAAAATACCTGTTTGTATGTACGCCGTGTCCTGCTGCATGAAGAAGTCCGTAACTGCCTGCTGCACTCACTCGCCCGACAGGAATCGTTGATCCTTCAGGGCATGTTTTAAGGACTCGTAGGCTTGATAATGACATGAGGGGAGATCAGGACTATATGGTCGGGGAGAAGGGGGGGGGGGGGAGGGTGCTCGAGTATCTCCCAATTGAATTGGAGAAACTTCTGCGTTAGGACATTTGCGATATGGGAGTGCGTTACCATGATCCAGCAGCACTCCCTGTCGCAATCACGGTATTCGACAGGTCCCGAATGTACTGCCTTCCAGAAAAGTTCTCACGCTTGAATTATTCTCGGGACCGAGAGCTGGCTCAAACCCCCGAAATGGAAAACTCTGAGATATTTAGTGAGTCATGCAACGTATATTTGAAAGACAGATAAGAGGCCATAGGAGAGGGAGTGTAGGAAGTTATCTGGTCGCGTATCATTGTCTAGGTAAAACTAAGTTAATTGTTGGATTTTTAACCGGCAACCCGATTCTGCTGTGACAGTTCTAGAGTCATTCAAAGAATGTCTACGTTCAGAAGCGTGTAAATACCCAGATCTTGTATTGCTAGTTGGAGACGACTTTAATGCACCGAGTATAGACTGGAATATCTGTGAATTCATTGCAGGGTATACAGACAGACAGACATGCGAAGTGCTTTTGAAACCGTTTTCTGAAAACTGTCTTGAACAGCTAGTTCGGCAGCCCACACGCAATAGAAAATTATTAGACCTCGTAGCTACAAATAGGTCGGACCTTATCGTCAACGTCAGTATAGAAATAGGTATTAGAGATCATGATGTTATTATAGCAACTTTGGTTAAGTTAATAAATCAGTTAAGAAAGCTAGGAGAGTGTTTCTGCTATTGAGAGCACATAAACAGTTGTTAGTATCTTACTTAGACAGTGAATCGAAATCACTTAGTTGCAATAGGATATACGTAGAGGAATTGTGGGCAAAGTTTTACCAGAGTATAAGTAGTAGTCTGGAGAATGATGTGGCTAGCAAGTGGATTAAGGACGGGAAAGACACAAAGAAGTTAGATAACGAGATTCGGAAACTGCTGAGGAAGCGAAGACTATTGCGCTCTCGGTTCAAAAAAGAACGCGCAAATGACGACAAGCATAGGTCAGTAGAGATTCATGCATATGTGGAAAGATCTATGCACGAAGGATACTACAGCTACCACCGTCATACTGTTGTGCACATAGTTCCGCGTAGTCAGCGCTTATACAACTTTCCCACTAGAGCGCGCCCCGCTAAGCACAACAGCACAGGCCCAGCGCTCGTCCGTCTCCACACTTCGAGATGGCGCTGCCATTGAGACGGACCAAATTCTGCTTCCGCTGATCCGCGTATTAATATGTAACGCAGCCAATGAGATTGCTGCTAACGTAGAACCTTTTCTCCTCGCGGATCACACTCGCGCAGTGATACATGAACGCGCGAGGTAATATAACGAGTGTACAGACCTCCGATTAGTCAGTCTACATTTATCTCCACCAGTCTGTACCAGTCTGCATTTGTCTGTACCAGACTGCATTAGTCTGTACTAGTCTGTACGAGTTCTACATTTGTCTGTACCAGTCTATAGTCAAGTTTCAGTCTGCACCTAATAAGATTACCATATTCCTGTCCATAGCCATGAAGATAAATATATAGACACTTTTGTCAAGTATCAGAGATATATGTGAGAATAAGACTAACGTACCAATACCAAAGGAACTTCAGATTGTCACTTGTAAATAGCATCCAGAACCAAGTTAAGTAATTTTTATGCTTGTTATTATTTTAATAAATGTGTGTGAAAATTAATCAAGTTCTGTTTAAAGTTGGTTACCGTCAACCTGCTACTCTAAGCATGCAAGTGGCATTTCTACCGTCTGACCTAACGGCAGAAGATAAACACGCCACGATGAGACCACGAGACATATTGCTGACACTCGTCTACTTCGTTAGAGCGACAAGTCAAATAATCTGATGGTGTGTGTACTGAAGCTCTTACAGTACGCACACCACACATACCTTAGCAAAGGATCTGGCACAGAACCCAAGAAAATTTTGGTCTTACATATAGTCGCTAAGTGGGTCTAAGGTTTCCGTTCAGTTACTTGTTGAGCGGTCCGATGTGTCCGTTGAAGATACCAATACGAGAGCCGAAATTTTAAATTTCACGCTCAAGAAATCTTTCACACAGGTCAATCGTAAAAACATACCGTCGTCTGACCATCGTACGGACTTTCCTTTGGATGACATAATAATAAGCATCGGTGGCATAGAGAAACAACTGAAGGAGTTAACAAAAATAAGTCAGCAGGTCTGGATGGAATCCCAGTTCGGTCTTTCAAAGCGTACTCTACAGCTTTAGCACCTTACTTGGCTTGCTCTTATCGCAAATCTCTCGCCAATCGCAAAGTCCCAAGACATTGGAAAAAAGCGCAAATGACTCCTTTGTATAAAAAGGGCAAAAGAACAGAGCCGCAAAATTACAGATCAATATCCGTGCACATAACGATCACGAAGGTATGAGAAATTAGGGCTCATACGGAGGCATAGAGACAGTCATTTTTCCCTCGTTATGTTTGCGAATGGAACGGGAAAGGAAATGACTAGCAGTAGTGGGGGCTACCGTCCGCCACGCACAGTACGGTGGATTGCGGAGAGTATATGTAGATGTGTATGCTGCCTCATACAGATTCTTCTTTCTCCGATGGATACCTACCGGCGTTTGTCCTTGGGCAGACAGGAAAAGAATAACTGGTCATTGGTCCTGTTTGAATACATTTAGTAATGTCGTAACTACAGCTCACGTTTCCGTATTTACCGCGCGCACGTCGGAAAGACAGACTACCACACTGATCCCTTGGCTACACGTCGGTGCTTACATATCCACAGCGTGGTTTCGTTACGTCGAATATTCGCTTCAGCAACGCTCTCAGACCGAAATTTTTTGATCGCTCCTTGTACTTTCCGCTGTGCACTCTACAGCGTCTTGTGGAGAGTATAAATGGAAAAATTTGAAATTTGTGGTAAGGTCTTATGGGACCAAACTGCTGAGGTCATCGGTCCCTAAGCTTACACACTACTTAATCTAACTTAAACTAACTTACGATAAGGACGACACACACACCCATGTCCGAGGAAGGACTCGAGCCTCCGACGGCGGTAACCGCGCGGACCGTGACAAGACGCCCCAGACCGCGCGGCTACCCCGCGCGGCGTATAAGTGGATGTAGATAAACCTCCAGCAACCATACAGTCCATAAACCCCTCTTATTTGCATATTTAACGAACATTACTTTAATTCCCACTAGCCTCAGAACAACTCATCTCCCACGCTACTGCTCAGTATGTCAAACCACCCACTGAAACAGCAGGGTTGGAACAGAGCTATGAATATGGAGGATTTGTTCAACCCACGGAAAATATTACTTTAAACTTAGAAGTTGTAGTGAAGAAATTTTATTTTACACCAGAGTCTGATTTTATGTTATTGAGTACTAAGAAATGTATATGTCTCACCAACTAAAGATACTGGTTCGATACGCTGATACGCAGATGAAGTGTATGTCATTCAGTAAACAGATAATATCCAACTTATATTTCCGTTGTCTTTAAGTCTTATCTTATTTCAGGTTTCTTTCAATTTTTGTTGTAATTATCTCTCTTCGTATGGGAGATTTACTATAAGTCACATTCAGCTAGATCACTGTAGACGATAAGAAAACACAGGTTTCGCATGTTGCTTCATTGAAAGAACCACTCCACCATTTAATGGCAGTGATTTAGTACAGGTTCAGGAACGCTACATCAAGACTGAGGTCGAGGTCCTTACGGAGGAGTACAATATTTGGTTCAAATGGCTCTGAGCACTATGGGACTTAACATCTGAGGTCATCAGTCCCCTAGAACTTAGAACTACTTAAACCTAACTAACCTGAGGACATCACATACATCTATGCCCGAGGCAGGATTCGAACTTGCGACCGTAGAAGTCGAGCGGTTCCAGACTGAAGCGCCTAGAACCGCTCTGTCACAGCGGCCGGCTACAATATTTGGTACTACGCCACTTCACCCGATACATTCATATTTTCAGTGTAGAAATCACACATTTACAACTACTATTATTTTTTCTTAGGTATACTTAAATTCAAGAGAATGTTACTCCACTAGCGCACTCTGGCTAAATTATAGTAAGTTTAAGACAGAAAAATTATTCTTACTGATATACACTAAGGTAAAAAAGGTCATGGGATACCTCCTATTATCGCGTCGGACCTCGTTTTGCCCATCGTAATTCAGCAACTCGACGTGTTATGGACTCAACAAGTCGTTGGAAGTCCCCTGCAGAAATATTGAGCCAAGCTGCCGCTATAGCGATTCATAATTGCGAAAGTGTTGCCAGTGCAGGATTTTGTGAACGAACTGATCTCTCGGCCCATACATGTTCGACAGGATTCATGTCAGGCGATATGGGTGGCCAAATCATTCGTTCGAATTGCCCAGAATGTTCTTCAAACTAACAGCGAACGATTGTGGCCCGGTCATATGTTTGGGAAAATAAAGTCCTTGTATGGCTACAGATGGCCTCCAAGTAGCCGAATATAAACATTCCCAGCCAATGATCGGTTCATGACCAGAGGATCCAGTCCTGTCCATGTAAACACAGCCCACCCCACAATGGAGACACCATCAGTTTGCACAGTGCCTCTTTTGGCAACTTGGGTCCATGACTTCGTTGGGTCTGCGCCACACTCGCGACTCGTTTTACAAGACCACGGTTTTCCAGTCATCTACGGTCCAACCGATATCGTCAAGAGCCCAGAAGAGGCGCTGCAAGCGATTTCGTACTTTTAGCAAAGGCAATCGCTTCGGTCATCTGCTGCCACAGCCCATTAGCTCCAAATTTTGCCGCTCTGTCCTGAAGGATACGTTCATCGTACGTTCCACATTGCTTTCTGTGGTTATTTCACGCAGTGATGCTTGTCTGTTAGTATTACAACTCCATGCAAACGCAGCTGCTCTCCGTCGCTAAGTGAAGGCCGTCGGCCATTGCATTGTCCGTGGTGTTAGGTAATGCCTGAAATGTGATATTCTCGGCACACTCTTGACACTGTGGATCTTGGAATACTGAATTCCTTAACGATTTCCAAAAAGTACCGTTCCGCGTTTATAGTATGTTAATTCCGGTCGTGCGCGCAAGATCAAGTCGAACACCTTTCCACATGAATCACCGGAGAACAAATGACAGCCTGTCCAATGCACTGCCCCTTTTAGACCTTGGGTACCGCCATTTGTGAGTGTGCATATCGCTATCGCATGACTTTCGTCACCTACTTTTTTTTTTTTTTTTTTTTTTTTTTTAGCACTGTGGGACTTAACTTCTGAGGTCATCAGTAGAACTTAGAACTACTTAAACCTAACTAAGCTAAGGACATCACATACATCCATGCCCGAGGCAGGATTCGAACCTGCGACCGTAGCGGTTGCGCGATTCCAGGTTGTAGCGCCTAGAGCCGCTCGGCCACTCCGGCCGGCTCGTCCCCTACTGCAGGAGATTGCCATCCAAAGAAACGAATACTCCCGTTTCTGTTTGAATAAGCCATCGTCTTACATGTTACAAATGTCTTATGAAACGTAAACTTACTCTTTATTTTTGTATACAAAAACGAAAATTAATCTCTTACTATCCACGGTTCTTTTTACATCATACTACAGACATCGTATTCTATCCAAACCGTGAAGACTAGTCTCTGAAACGTGGGGAATGGAATGAAATGACTGAAATTTAAGAAAGATTACAATATTTAGAACAAACATTAATTTAGACATAACACATTAACTTTAATGTTTTTTGAAGAAAATCTTCACTGAACAGAAAGAGTTGTGCAAGCAAATTCTGTAATTCAATATGAAGATCCAATGCATGACTGCTTGTTGAATACAGGTGTACCCATGTATCTGACTCCTTTGGGCACCAATATTAAATCCTGAAATACTTGTAATGTTTTTTTTAACCATATAATGACCCTGATCTCATAAAAAAATTTTTTTTAAAAAAAGAAATCCTTTATTGAGCCACTAAGCTGAAATAGATTAATTGAGACATTTTTCACGAATTTTAATAAGTTTAAATTGTTTTGATAAGAACCAAAATGTTTCCTACTAAAACTGACTAAGACAATCAGATTCATTTCTGTGAACTCACTGAGTACAAAACACCAATGGCAAGACTTCGATGCACTGCTGCAAATATTTAGTGCACCAGTGACCAACCAGACCGAGGCTGCAATTGAATCTTCCTACTTAAAATATCCTCAATGTGCCACGCCCCTTAAACCAGATTCTGCTTAACACAGGATGCTAAGTGAATATAGCTACATAACTGGCTTGTGGTTAGCTTTCCACCTACTTCTGTTTGAGATGGGCAAAATAATACACACACACACTCTTTCAAAATAACGCATCTGAATTTCTTTCGTAACGACAACTATTTAAAAGGTCAACTGTTTGCTATAGGAGACGTCTGTGTTGATACTAACGATGGTTATGTCAGGTATGTTGTGGGACTAAGAGCGAGTAAACCACTGAGAAATATCGGGTCAGTTGTAGTGTCCAATAGAATCCGACAATTATCTGAATTATCAGTGTACATCGGTAGATTGGTACTTAGTAAGATATCCTGAATCAAGTTTATAACATACATTGCCTCTTAAAAATCTGTTGTGTATCAAAATGCGAAGTTAGCCATGAACCGAGTTATCGTAGTATCAAAACGAAACTTCTAGCAATGATTGAAAAAAAGCATTAACGAGTTAAAATGAGATTCAAAGTGGATAGAGAGTGAACGTTATAATGGGATATTTTCGTGATGTTACACGTTAAATCTTGTTGTTTCTAAACAAAAGTGATACTTTCTTCTAATGGAGGTAAATATATTCAAAGAGTAATTAATTTCATAATATGATTGTTAATCATTTCAACTAAACGTTACACGCAAGCTCTAATGCTTAGACAGTCCCTGTTATGTGGTATGATTACAAATTCTAACTGCGAAAGTTTTATATTGATTATGAATTGCTATGCAATTAAATTATGTTCGTTTCTTTTCTTAAGTAATACAGAACACAGTTCTGTAGTCTTTTCCAACGCCTGCGTCTTATATAAAATGCAGTTTTTACCTGTTGCCAAACACAGTTGTTCACTGCGTAGGAAACGCTGGAATATTCATCTGTCTCACCTGTCGTCATACTGGCGGAATTAAATGTACTTTTATCCCGGCACTCTGCATCTGTTTTTGACAGTCGATTGACCACAGAAATATGGTGGTTGTTATCTTGTCAATAGTAAAGCTAATTAGAAAAAGCACAATTTCTGCTGCTGCTCCGACACACCGTCTCGTGGTTGAATCCAATCTTGGAAACTATTTCTGAATCGGATGCACAACTGGATTATGCCAGCTTTAATTTTGTAGATACGATTTTATAGTATAACAGTGGACGACTGCTAACTATATGTTTTCAAATGGCGAAACGTGTCTTATATAGGCCTTCACTGATTATTTCATGGTTTGGTCCTTACCCTGATTAAGCTAACTTTTGAAACGTTCCACAATTCAATACACAAACAATAACTGTCGCCTTCTATTCGTAACAGAGTCGATATTTCTGTCAAAAGTAACACGAAAAACAGCTTGGTATACTGGTAAGAATTCTCTTGACGAATCTGCTTCTGGTTTTATGCTGCTTGATGTATTCATCGGCTCTGTCTCCCGATGTCTTTTGCGTTGGATCTTGAAACATTTTCTTTCTTGTAATCCTTTATCTTCGCTTCTCTTCTTTTTCTTTAAAGCTTTCACTTCTTCCAATTTTCTCTTCTGCGATTTTCAGAATTAGTTCTCCACTCAAAAAATTCCGGTAAACTATTGCAACAATAGCGAAGCAGTCGTGTTCTGTAAAGTTCTGAGTTCTTCTTGCCTCCCTGTGTTATTACTGCGTTCTCTGTCTTCTTACACAACCTCTGTGACCTTGAGCTTCTTCACATTCAAGCACCACTAAAACTACTCTGCCATTCACAAAAATAATTAATTTTTCACTAATTAACTCCGCTCTGGCACCCATCCGTCCTCGCACATCCGAGTCAAATTTTTTCACAGATTAAACGTTCCCTACCGGCTCGACGCTTCAGAATATGCATGTAATTGCATTGACGGAATAATATTAAAAACTTTTTACCTTACATTCTCATCTACACTACACTAAGACATGAAATAAATAAAATAAATTAAAAATGGTTGGCTAAAGACAAATTTACATACATTCTTGCCAAATATTAGACTGGCAAGATGTTGTTATCTGATTAAAGAAGAGGCTGAGAGTATTCCCACTGTAGTCCCCGATTCTTTAAAGAACCGAACTCCCATATGTAAAACAGCTTTAAACGCCTGACTACCTTAGAAGTGAGTTAATGTCTTAAGTATCTGACTTATGCACGTAATCGAGAAAAAATTAGGACATATTGCAAATTACCTGTTCTTAAAGTTTTTTGGAAGTCACTAAGTGCTTCCATTATAAAATACTGGATGAGTAGGGTTTGGGCAATTTGGTCGTTACTTTAAGCAAAAGCTAGGTTTCCCCGCGTCTTAGCGTAAAGAAATTTACCATTTTTTTGGCGGGAAGGGGGGGGGGCAGAGTACCATTCTACCATGCGGCCTGATTGCGAAAGTATCGTCGAGACAGAGAAACCAGCACTTTAGCTTCAGCTATGCGGAATGAAGTGGTGATTCCTCAAACGCTTCCATAGTGAGGTATACTTGCGTTCCCCCAATAACGTTGCATGAAGGCTACTGGCAATCATGGCTGAAACGTCGCTACATCATTTCTACAACCTGACGCATTCTGCCACTGAGAACGAATTACACTGATGCAACCCATTATTTTTTTTAACAAAAGAGAGTTGGTAACGGTAAGGTACACTGCTGTTATATGACGTATTCAGATAGTAAAGATGTTGCCAAAATACCAAATTTTTGAAGAACAGTCTTCACCATGCTCTGTAACTAATACCACCTATATTACCCATTGTGTTTGGAGAACACCGAGGCTGTTATCGTAATTTACACTGTATGCAATACTGCAACCAGCTACAAGTTTTCTTGAAATGATTTTACTCTACCATTACTAATTTCAGGCTTGAGCTCATCGCCAGATTGTAGCGTCAAGTTCTTGCCTGTTTTACATTTTTGTCCTAAAATATGACACAGTTTTTGTGATTCATAGCTTACTGAAGACTTTTCATTTTAGGACGCAAGTGTAAAATGAAAGATCTTTTGTAAATTATGCGTCACAAAAATTTTGTTTCATTTTAGGACACAAATGTAAAACAGGCAAGAAGTCAACCCTGCCATCTGACGATGAGCTCAGACCCGAAATTAGTAATGGTATAGTAAAATCATTTCGAGAAAACTTGTAGCTGGTTGCAGTATTTCATACAGTGTAATATTAACTATTCTTATAACACGGTTTCGTTTTGAGAAAATATTACCCTGTAAGCTGGTTTTCACAGAAACGTAATTTCTGAACTTACTGTCTTCTGCCTACTTTCAAAGTTTTTTATTTTTAAATCACATACAGATATACTCACGCGTACTGTAGCTTTACCTGAATGAAGTCGCTTCATTAATTCAAGTGGGTTTTTCAATTCGTGTTGCCGTCTATCTGTAGACCTAAAATCTTATCGGTACCTGTTTCCTGTGTTTCATTCTTTGAATAGACTATCGACATAGCTTGTGAAGTTCTATGAGAGTTACAGAACTCAATGTTTTGAAATAGGGACTTTTGCTAAATGTTTTATGCTTAACTAACGACCCGCCGCAATTCCGCACGAGTAGCAATAAGTACTGACCCGACGACTTGTTTATAATAGTTACAGATATATAAAAACTCTCCTCTTAAAAGCGGAAGTCTATTAGTGAAAACCATGTCAAAATTCCTACAGTAGTTCCTGAGATTAACCTTCACATACAAGCAGAAAGAAGCGACGAGGGACTTTAATTTATAATACATACAGAGGGACCTTAATTTATAATACACATAGAGGGACTTCAATTTTTAAGATGTATAGACTTTTCACTATTCAGTAAAATGGCAAAACGCAGTTCTTCGGATTGTGTAGTATGAACTAAAAGCATCATTTCTCCTTTTTATCAATGACTTACTGTCAGTGAGTGATGTTACTGTGAAATGAGCCAACACATAACTTGTAGATCCGTTCTTAAATAATTTTGGGATCAGCTGAGACGATATTTGCATTTCTGGGAAACATGGAAGTTAATGGGACAGCTGATTTGTTTTTATAAGTAGTAGGCCTAAGTTAAATGTTCAAATGTGTGTGAATTCCTAAGGGGTCAAATTGCTGAGGCCATCGGTCCCTAGGCTGACACACTATTTAAACTCACTTATGCTAAGAACAACACACACACCCATGCCCGAGGGAGGACTCGAACCTCCGGCGGGAGGGGACGCGCAATCCGTGACATGACGCCTCAAATCGCGCGCTCACTCCGCGCGGCGCCTATGTTAAATTCCCCTCATTCTATTCTCGTTGTGATACGTGGACACGAACTATATCTTTCTTCGAGTAATACAAATAGGGCTACAGTAGATTCTTACGTTGCATTCTCTAAATTGCATGAAATAATCAGCGTCGTTGATTGTGTCTACCTATTGATGGCGCACAAAGTCCCATACTGTTGTCACGTGAGGATAATGCAACTTTTATCCGTAGCGTATCCCTTGGAGTATTTAAATTTCCCCCTTAGCCTAGCCTCACCGATGTCTCATACGTTTGGGCTGTACTTGCGAATAAATCGATCAAACGTTGCGTAAGCGCCTACTCCCGCTATTGACCTTGAGTGATCGATTCAACCAACGTAGCGTCCCATCGTTACTCTTATCTTTCTCTGTCGCACAATTCATATTAGGTACGAACCGTAACACTACTGCTACAATTTTCTTATATTTTTATATTCAGAAAGGGTCACAATTTCCATTCCCCTGCATCTAAATCCAAGCATTTCTGTCAGATAACGGTCATGCGTCTTATTGCTATGTGGACAAAGTAGTTCATAACAAGTGAAGTTATTTATAATCATTTACGTAGAAACTGATTTCAGTGGTATGTGACTCTTTTAAATGATTTGTGAGTGTTGATAACTGTCAACTCAAAATTCTGATCTATTAGACATAGAGCTATTCTCACAACTGAATCAACACCCACGGGTGCATGTTTGATTTTTGAGGTTTTTCGGTGTGTTTGAGTGAGTTTATGTTTCTGCACAACATTTCGGCAACTGCTTTAGTTGACTTCTTCAGGCTGTGGGAGGATATCTTGAATTCGGCCAGCGGTGTGCGGCAACAAGGTATTTTGTCAACTACTTCAAAATACATATATTCATTAATGTCCGTTCTCATTACCAATAGTTTCTCTCTTCATAAAAAACGATTAACATAACGCTAGGACCAAAAACAACTTTTGTTAAGACTTCATGGAATTAAGATTAGTGCAGAGAGGAGTCAGGTACTTGGGTACACATTTATTCAATAACCTACCATAGCAAATTAAATTCCAAGCAGATAATGCAGAGGAGATTGAGACTGAATAAATGAACTTTCTGTTTGGTAACTCATTCTATTTCATTAAAGAATATCTTCATAGAAACTCTTAAATTTATTTTTTAGGTTAATGTGTAATTAGAATTAGCAATGTAAAACACTAATGGTATGTCGTTTCACTGTACTACACTTAAATTAAATGTTCAGCCTTGAATTTTTCCAAGGACCATTCAACACAGGAATTCGAATAACGTAACTGAAGAGAATGACTGAGTTAGAGGCTTTTATCTATTTTTATTATTATTTATTTATTGGGAGGGGTTCATCAGTGTAACTGTTTGACGCAGCGCACCACAATTTCTTTTTCCTGTAGTACCGATCTTACCGTCTCACAGTAGAACTTACATCCCAAAACACTATACATAGTTACTAAAATGTCAACTTAGTTGAAAATCTGAAAAGAATGCTGTTTAGCTGTGTATTTTTCTTGTAGGCGTCAGCTTGCTACCAAACGTAATACTGTTAGAAAATTTCTCACTTGTTACAATGATCGACAGTTCTTTCTATGAGATTACTTAAAGCATCATATGGATTTTACACGACTGATGATTTTACGTAGCACATATTATTATGCACATATTTACAAATATTTTGTAGAATTATGTAATGGTGTACATGGGACGATATTCTAGTGAAAAAGACAGTACTCTCTTATCACGAGGGCGTGGTAAAAAGTAACGCCTCCCAACTTTTGATGTGAAAGACTCTTAAATCTTTTAAAATAAAACAATCGTTATTAACATTGTACTTCTTTATTCTTCATGTCTACGTATTTGTTTCTCAATATAGTCACCCTGGCGTCGAACAAATTTCTTCCAACGAGAGACCAGTTTGTTGATACCGTCGCTGTAGAATGTTTGAATTTGTTGACGGAACGACATCTTCACCTCTGCATGTACTGCTTCATCACTATCAAAGTGAGGACCTCGAAGGTGTTCTTTAAGTTTTGGATACACACGAAAAATGGATTTTACACGACTGATGATTTTACGTAGCACATATTATTATGCACATATTTACAAATATCTTGTAGAATTATGTAATGGTGTACATGGGACCAAGTCGTGATTGAACGGAGAATCGGATTATTGTAGATGTCGCAGCGCTCGAGAGTGGTCTCTCAGTGTCATGCTGCAGGAGAGGGCGCTCCCTGTGCGAACGAACTCTTCGAATTCGAAACTCGATTACAACACGCTGTACCTAAAGTACCGACACAGTTAAGTTACACACAGTCGGTGCCCTCTAGCGGCAGGGAGCTGCATATGCGAGGTTTGGAACTTAAATAGCGGCAACTATTTATTTCACAACCGACACTAAAAAGTTACGTGTTTGCACCTGTTACTGTCCTTCAAAGTAGTCACCAGCGTTGTGTAGAGCCCGTTGCCAGCTACGTGGAAGACGTAGTATACCGTTGGCAGAGCCTGTTCTGTTGATGGTGCGAATGGAGCGGTCTAAAGGTATGGTGATTCTCGTGTACGACTGTGATGGTGTTATCCTAACGCATTACGTTCCTCCAAGACTGACCGCCAAGGCACAGTATTACTGTTCGTTTTTGGAGATTCACCTGCGACCAGCTTTGCGAAAGAAGCGGCGACACTTTCTACGCTACTCAACCATCATTTTGCACAACAATGCGCGGGCGCATACAGCGCAAGCTGTGGCTGCTCTGTTCGGTCGATGGGACTGGGAAGTACTGTTCCATCCGCCATACTCCCCGGACTTAAGTCCCTGTGACTTTGATTTGATTCCGAAAATGAAGGAACCACTTCGTGGCATTCGCTTCGGAACTGTTCCAGAGATTCGACAGGCAATAGACCGCTCCATTCGCACTATCAACAGAAAAGGCTCTGCTAACCGTATACTACGCCTTCCACATCGCTGGCAACGGGTTATACACAACGCTGGTCACTACTTTGAAGGTCAGTAATACGTTCAAACATGTAACTCATTTGTATTGGTTGTGAATAAATAGTTGCCACTATTTAAGTTCCAACCCTCGAATGTAGACATGAAGAATAAAGACGCAGAATTTTATAGCGTTCGTTTTATTTAAAAAGGTTTTGGAGTTTCCACATAAAAAAATTCGGAGGCTTTACTCTTCACCATGCCCTCGCACATAGGTATATTCTTGTACATTTCCAGTTTTTCGAGCTAAATGTCTGATCGACGGACCCACGCTAAGTATTGTTCAGGAGGTGTTAAATCATAAAGGTATTCTACACAGCTTAATCTTTTAAATTTTCAGTAATTTCGCCTGCTTTGAGGTATCATTGTTGTTTACGTCTATATAGTTATGTTTCCATTCAGATTCCGTGGGGAATGAGTTTCTTCTCACCGTGGATCTGGATCTGAGACCAAATGTCCATCTTTACCGTAACGTAATGGGAGGAATGCAATGTTTTCCGCATCTCTGAGCCCAGTTCAAACTCTGTTCAGTACGTTTTGTTGTAAAATTGACTGCTGAAGTGGCACTGAAGTGTAGGTGTGGAACCAGCCCAGCATTCCACAAAACTGTTGTGAGCGAAGCACCTATAAAGAAAATCCAGGCCACCGAATGTACCATTCGAGTGGTTGTTGTCTCGATCCGAATTTGGTTATTCTCCCTATATGCAGCTATTGCGTTCTGAGGAGTCATGTATAGAGGACAATGTGTAAATTTATCGTTCATCTTTCAAGACGATAGGATTTGGCTGTAAGTGATCACTTTGTCGCACTATGACTGTTGAAACAAACAACCTATCAACTGAAGATGCATCTCTATGGATGCGAAACAGTTAGTGACTTTTAATAAAAGTATTTTAACAGCTATGCAGAAGATTTTATTCACCATGTGGAATTTTGGCTGCTCTTGCCACACTTTTAAAATAATATTTTAAAACCGCGTATCAGACTCGAATCCGAAGCCTCACCTTTCGTTGATAATACGCTTAACGAGGGGAGTTGATTGTTCGTAATTACCACGTTATTGGCTGGGAGCATCAGTTGGTTCATTACTTTCTCTTATAATGTTTACTTCAGTGAGTGCTGGCGTAACCGTTTAAGACCATATCGGTATCGACAGTCTGATCGTTATCAGAGGTTCGCAAATATGGCTTGGCTGATAGCAGCTTCAAAGCATGCTGGAAGCCAACATTTCATTGAGGCGAGAGGACTCTGGCTGATGGCTGCGTCTAAACCTTATGCACTATTAAGAAAATGGCTGCACAGTCGAAAGCGGCGTAGTGAATAAATAATTTATGCGAGGTATGAGCTCTAATCTGACAGCAAGTTTCAGTTTTATGTGTTATTGTTCCGCGAATTACTTGTGTCGGGATGGACCTTCGAACAAAGCCACGGCTTTGGCCAGGTCAAAGTCGTGTTCCATCGCTAATGTTCCCGACGTTGACATTAAACGCCAACCATCCCGACGGAACCCCCTGCTGAAAAGATAAGCGTTGCGACTTTTCTTGTGCCACAGAAAAGCTCGTCTTTCACATCGCGAAAGAAAATAGAAAAAAAAAGGAAGAAGAAGAAGGAGACGAGGAAGAAGCGTTTGTGTGTGTGTGTGTGTGTGTGTGTGTAACGGTGCAGGCGACCACAGCTGTGCAGCGTTTCTCCAGAAGGGGAGCGCGGTTCCTGTGTGCCGTGTGGCCTTTTACGGCGCCTCGTTAAGGCGGTAGAGGAAGGGGAAAGGGACAGAAAGGGGAAGGGGCGTGGCGGGGTGAGCGCAGCTGCAGGGGCAGCGACAGGGCACAGTCTGGCGACGCAGACCCTCCTGCCTGTAGAGGGCTACGGCCGCTCAACTACGCTCAATAGCAGCAGCCTGCACACAGTCTCACACACTTACGTAAGCTCCCTCTGCCGTGGGACGAGGTGGCCGAGTGGTTAAGGCGTTGGACTGCTAATCCAATGTGCTCTGCACGCGTGGGTTCGAATCCCATCCTCGTCGAACGTTTTTATTCGCTAATGTCTTCCGATTATGCAACGGTGAGTACTAAGCGTTACGTAGGTCATCGGTACGTTGCAATACGCAAACCATTCGGTGACAATCAAATATCCTCACGTAAATAGAAATTTGAAGAAATGTCCGAATTAGTGTTATAACGAACATTATTAGACCTATTTGGCAAAACATAAGTGGCGAAATGTAGCATCTGGAGCCAATGCGAACGGAAAAAAAAGTAAGATGTTAAATCTCAGAGGTTTTGATAATATCAACGTCGAGTGGGCAAAATTAGTCCGACAACATAAAACACTTGGGATCACCCTGACAGCATGCCCTATGAAAATGACGGCTTTAAATTGGAAAGTTGCAGCAGATAAAGTTCAAGGTGCCATTGTACAGAATTTAACTCGATATATGAATCAAGTTCAAAGAACACAGTATATCAACTCGTGCATCCTTGCTAAGGCTTATTATACTGCCCAGCTGTTTCCAATACCGAGAATGATAGCGAGGAGAATAATGTCCAAAATCACAAACTTTTTGTGGAGAGGTGAAGTGTTCAGAGTACCTGCTAAAATAGCCACTTTAGATCCTAAAATGGTGGACTAGGATTAACTGATATAACGGATAAAGCCTCTGCTCTTTTTATCAAAAGGCAAGTTATTTAATAAGAGACTTGCGAGAAAGCATAACCAGCCAACTTTTCGAGATAATTAAACCTCCAAGCCTGCTTCCCCCGATAGACGTGCAGAATATCAACAGTCGCTTACAGCACGTGAGGATTTTCTACGTTGAGTTTAGTTATGTCAGTGTCGAACTCAGGCAGTCCCGACACTTAACATCGAGAGCCATAATGCGGGAACGAAAGAAAAGCGAAGGAAGAAACAAAATAGAACGACAGTTTCCAAACATTGAGTGGACTGAGATTTGGAAAAACATTAGTTCTAATGTGCTCACGTCTAATGCAAAAACGTCATGGTACAAGACAATTAACAACATAGTTAGCACCAATGAAAGACTGCACGCAATCGGACTCTGTGAAACAAATTTATGTCAACAATGCCATCTAGTTGACACAGTAATTCATAGATATACTTGCAGTGGTCACATGAATAGTTGGAAGTGGATCCGGGAGCAAATAGCTCTGATTACAAGAACATCCCCTGAGTATACATCGCTGTCATTGATACACAGGCCTGAAGCACGCTATTTCCCAGAAGCAAAAAATAACGCTGTGTACTGGTTGCTGGGAAATTTTGTTAACTACGTCCTTAACAAATTAGGATCCGATAGCATCATAGAGTTCAAGGTACACATGCTGTGTGAGTTCCACAAAATTAGACGCTATTCGAATCACAAGAAAAAGTTCGGTAATATGCTAAAAATTGTATTTGAAAGAATGGGCATTGGTTAAAAAAAAAAAAAGAAGACTGTGTTGACAGTGATGTATTGTAGTTACCTTAAGGATACTATTTAAGATTTTACAGTATATTTATGATGTGAGCTTTTTCTACTTCAGAGAGTAGTTTTTTGAAATTTATATGCTAATGTACAGAACTTATGTGACATTGAGATTGTGTGTCTAATAATGCCAAACACAAAACATTAAAGGTGCGTTATTGGCTTATACTAGAAATTTGGAAATAGACAGTTTTTATAGAAATGTTCTTATTGATTGGTTAAAATCATAAGATTCTATCTGATAAATGTAATATTCAATGGCTGGCACATTGCCCTGTTCATTTTTGCAGTGAAAGACTGATTATATAGATCTGACCACTTCAGATACATAGATTCAATTAATGTCCAGAAAGAGTAGTTGGAAGGCTAGTCAATTTTATTATATATCTCCTTTCCGCCATTCTCAAGTATTTCAGAAATTGTCTAATATGATTATTCAACTGCTTTATATTTAAAATTATCCCACCAACTTGCTGATACCCATCATAAAGAACTAATTATGCTTCTGTAAAGATTGCAGCTCATAATTCAAAGTGCAGATTTTACTTCTTCAGGTTGAAGTTTGAATGTCTTAAAATTTTTTTCTCTTGGTGTTTAATTTAATTCTTTCTGGTAATTTAGTCAGTAACACAATTTTCTGTTGTCTTTCCTTAACGTCAGCGTAATTGAAATGATCAAACCGTTTTGTTTAAACAACTTCATGTATGTATAACTTAGTATGTATTTGGAATGTGTAACATTGTTTTTTTTTAATAAAGGTTTTTATATTTAAAAAAAAAAGTGGTTAAGGCGTTGGACTGCTAATCCAATGTGCTCTGCACGCGTGGGTTCGAATCCCATCCTCGTCGAACGTTTTTATTCGCTAATGTCTTCCGATTATGCAACGGTGAGTACTAAGCGTTACGTAGGTCATCGGTACGTTGCAATACGCAAACCTTTCGGTGACAATCAAATATCCTCACGTAAATAGAAGTTTGAAGAAATGTCCGAATTAGTGTTATAACGAACATTAGACCTATTTGGCAAAACATAAGTGGCGAAATCTACCAAACTGTCACAAAGAAATATAAAACTGAAGTGACCACTTTACAGTGAAACTATTCAGATCAGACTGCCTGCCACTCGCTGACGAGTGTGATTATCTTCTTCGAAACTGAGTTGCTATGGGGTCTTAAGTTACTGTACAGTACGATCCTGGCGCTGCTGATTTTCCTGCATTTTTTATATACATTTTTTCTGGTGCGGACTGGCTGTTTAATGTTGCTTACCTTTACGAGCTCCCGATGTTTCCTAGCATTGCGCTTGTCAGTTTCTTTTTTTCGCCTCGGTTCTCGAAGCGCGGAATTTCCTCCCAAGCATTACGACACCGCACTGGGCGATTAAGTGCAGTGGTTTTCGAGTTACCAGTTTGAGCCGGACATATTTTCACGTTGTCCTTTAATAGATCTTTATATCGTCTTTGTGGTCTCCTTAAACCAATCTTTAGCTGGGAATGCATAATTTGTTTTGGTAGCTGGGATTCAGGCATGCAAACAATGTGGCCCGTCCAATGAAGCTGATGATTGATGATCATGGTTTCAAAGCTGATAGAGTTTGTTTCTTCCAGAACACTGATGCTAGCGCGTCGATGTTCACCCTTACGATCCTTGTCAGGCAGCGCTAATGTTTCTTTTCCAGACAATGCATGGGCCTTCTGTAAGAGATGTTATAACAGACATAGACCTCGGTCTTAATGCTGACGTTATGGTTTAGGAGGCTCTTACACGAACGCGACAAAAAGCCGTACTGGTACATCTGAAGCGGTGTTGGATTTCATCAATATTTGCATTTGTTGAAAGATGGTTGCCCAAGGAATGGGAATTGTTCGGTGTTCTTTAGCACATTGCCTTGGACTGTGATTGTTGGTCGTGTGATGATAGAGTTAGACGCAAATTGACGTACGACCTGCGTCTTCTGAACGTTAAGGCTTAGTCCAATGCGCCCATAGGCTTCATCAAATGCATTTAGGATTGCTTGTAGATCTTCTTCTCAGTTGACAAGAACGACATTATCATCTGCGTATTGAAATTTAATGATGGTTGCAGTGGATACTTTAGTATTCGCGCATAGTCTACTAATACTGAACAATCCACCATCAGTCCTACGTTCTATTTCTATGCCCCTTAGCAGTTTCTCATCGACAATATGATGCACAGTTCTAACAAATGTTAAAAACAAAGTAGAAGCTATTATACAACCTTGCGTCACACCCACCGTCATTCCGAAATTCTCTCCAGCGCTATTGTTGACCAGAACCATGCCATTCATGTAATTCTGCAGCAGTCTAACAATGTTAATGTCCGGCACAGGACAGCCTGTTTCAGCTAAGATCTTCCAGAAGGCTTCCCTTTTGACTGAGCTGAAGACCTTGTCAATATCTACGGATATCATGTATAGAGGATGTTGTGGTTCGTTGCACTTATCCTGTGTTTGTGTGGCACAGAAAGTCATGTCTGTGGCAGTGCCATTAGGGCGAAATCCTTACTGTTTTTCAGACACTCTTAAGCAAAAGGTATCATCAGGTTGGGTAGAATTCGAGCAAGTATTTTTCCAGCAGCAGATAGAAGATATAATCCACGGTAGTTACCACAGTCATTTCTGCTCCTTTTTTGAAGATTGTCGCCGTCAGTATATCTTTGAAATCAGGAGGAATTGTTTCAGTGTTCCATATTTTGACACTGAACGTTTGTATATGGTCAACGATGATTCCTCTGCCCTCCTTGAAAAATTCAGCAGAGATTCCATCTGATCCAGCAGCTTTGTTTTTTTGTTTTTGTTTTTTTTTAGTTATTTAATAGCTGTCTCAAATTCTTGTAGAGTTGGAACTTCGCCAGGATGAGGTTTTACAGGTGGAAAGCTTTTTTTCACTGCTGGGTCTTTTTCCAGGAGTTCGTGAAAATGGTCCTTCCATTGTGTGTTAATGAAATTTCTGTCCTTCAGGAGAGTGGAGCCATCCCTAGATTTACGTGGGTTTAGATCTAAACTGTAAACATTTGGAATAGGGCGAACGAAAAATCTCTGTATCACCACGAGAACTGCTAGAAATATGATAGACGACGATCAAATTTTGCTGCCGGATTAGTAATTTCTCCCGGGTTGTCAAGACAATGCATTTGGCTAGAATGTCAGTCATCTGTCATTTTTTCTTGTCAGACTCAACCGTAGATACATACAGGAATTTATCCATTTTCTCATCATTGCGACAGTGGAGTCTAAAATCTCATCTATGGGTCATGTATGGACCATAACTACATGGCTGTCTGCGTTTGATTCTCAAGACAGGTCAAGAATTGAAAACGATGACGAAGAGTTTCCATTCCAACCAGTAACACCATCACCGGATAGAACATTGGTTGGGAAAATTATCTTCTAAAATGAGAAAGTAAATACACTTCAAATGCAGAATGTTTTGACACTACATAAAGGAATTCTGTAGACACAAAATAATTGTTTTGTGCAAAACTGGACTTTTTTATTGCTAAATGTAAATAATTTGGGAGATGTTTCGACAGTGGCTAAGCTATCAACGTTTTTACAACATTGTAGCTCGTTGCATTTAAACATAAAAAAGAGTAAAACATGGAGGCAGAGCGATTAAAGCGCTGGACTACTTACCCAGAGTGTTCTGCAGGCGTGGGTTCGGATCCCATCCTCTTCTAATGTTTTTATTCAGTGAGATCCTGCGAGAATGCTACTGTAACCTCCCCACAATAAAATATTATGAATAATATTCACATTTAGTGTAACCTCCCAACAGTAAAAGTTCCGAAACCTCCCAACAGTAAAAAATATAACCATAACATTGACATTTAGCGTAACCTCCCAAAAAATAAACTGCGTAACCTATCAATAATAAAATGTGACTAATCTCTCAATAAAAAATTGTGGTTCACTTACAACCTTTCAATAGTTGACTGTGAATTTAAACTGGTAAATTTTGGACGTCAGCAGTGCTGCGTCATGGTCCTGAAAGATCATTCTGAATAAATTGAAAATTCTTACCTCAATAAGATCGCCGGATAACGCATATATATCTGCTCCTATAAGAAATTTTTCTGGCACAGCCGAGTTCATTGCTGGCCGATAGATTTGTCATGTATAAAAAGAAACAACTGATTTTTCTTTTCAATAATCGGGATGACCAAGGATTGGAGAAATTAGTAAATTCTTTAAATGGAAATGAATGATTGTCAAAAGTTACTTTTTATGAGAAAGATTATTATTAAGAGATTTCTTTTTAAAAGCATTTGCATGGGACTTGATATAACAATCTAAATATGCGCGTGGCTATACTACAACGCTCAGGCACCGCCATCGCTCTCCACACGACCGGCCCAGCCAACTCGATACACACGACAGCTCGCTAGCAACTCCTTACTCCTACTGCTACACAGTTCCTACTGCAGTCAACACTGCTCTTTGGTCTGGAATTCTCTTATAGCTTACGTATCGCAGGCAGCGCGTGAGCAATCCATCGAAATTACATCTGCTCGAGTGCGCTAGCAACAAATTCTTTAATCATGGACCTCTTACACTACTAAGACATGAGTGAAAGATCGAGATGGGACACTCGTCCACAAAAATTAGAAATTTTCTAGCAGAACCAGTTCCTAAATCGTAGTGGATTATGATCTGGCGCATTTGTTAACGGATCATCACAGAGCCTACAAAACTGGTGGTTTCAGTGGCAGCGTTTCAATATTACTCCACAATGCTAAACAGCGTATGAACGGATGCTTTTGTTTTTATTCCATCTTTTTTTATTTACTGCTTCTTTTTATAAAGCAGATGGGGAAAATTTTAAGGTTTGGCGACGATATAATTCTGTCAGAGAAGGCAAACAACTTGGAAAATAAGTTGAATGCAATGGATATTATCCTGAAAAGAGGTTATACAGTGTCTGATCACAATAATGTGACCACCTGTCAAAAGCCTGAATAACGAGATTTTCAAGCTCGGACCGCTGCGAGACATGCGAGAAGATGAGATTCTGGAAGGCTCCAACAGGATGGGAGACAACTCCAATGTCGTTGCCAAGTTGCGTTAGCTTTCTCGATTCAAGATCCATTGCGCGAACAGCCTGATCAAGGTAGTCCCACATATTCTCGACTGAGTTTAAATCCGAGAACTTTGATGGCGGGGGACGTACGCTAAACTCATCGTGGTGCTCTCCGAACCATGCACTCGCGCTGCGAACAGTGTGACAGATTGCATTGTACTGCTGGTAGATGCCATCGTGCTGAGGAAAACAGACTGGATATAGGTGTGGACACGGTCCCCTAGGCTAGATGGATACTTCTGTTGAACCATTGTGCCTTTCAGCATAACGAGATTGTGGTGTGCGTACTGTAAGACCTACAGTACACACACCATCAGATTATTTGACCTGTCGCTCTAACGAAGTAGGCGAGTGTCAGAAATATGTCTCGTGGTTTTATTTTGGCGTGTTTATCTTCTGCCGTTAGGTCAGACGATAGAAATGCCACTTGCATGCTTAGAGTAGCAGATTGACGGTGACCAACTTTAAACAGAACTTGATTAATTTTCACACACATTTATTAAAATAATAACAAGCATAAAAATTACTTAACTTGGTTCTGGATGCTATTTACAATTGACAATCTGAAGTTCCTTTGGTATTGGTACGTTAATCTTATTCTCACATATATCTCTGATACTTGACAAAAGTGTCTATACATTTATCTTCATGGCTATGTACAGGTATATGGTAATCTTATTAGGCGCAGACTGAAACTTGACTATAGACTGGTACAGACAAAAGTAGGACTCGTACAGACTGGTACATACAAATGCAGACTGGTACAGACTGGTGCAGACAAATGCAGACTGACTAATAGGAGGTCTGTACACTCGTTATAATACCTCGTGCATTCATGTATCATTGCGTGAGTGTGATCCGCCAGGAGAAAAGGTTCTACGTTAGCAGCAATCTCATTGGCTGCGTTACATATTAATACGCAGATCGGCGGAAGCAGAATTTGGTCCGTCTCTATGGCAGCGCCATCTCGTAGTGCGGAGACGGACGAGCGCTGCGCCTGCGCTGTTATGTTTAGCGCGGCGCGCTCTTGTGGGAGAGTTGTGTACGCACTGACTACGCAGAACTATGTACACAACAGAGATCACCCAGCGAATACCACGAATATATTCTGCAGACATACCGCTCCCTCCTGTTGCCTGGATCCTTCCGACGATTGTTGCAGGGTGTTTGCTTTCAGACGTTCCACGCCGTATGGAGCATAAAAAGTGAATCATATCGAGAGGCCTCCCGTCGGCACTCAGTGGAAGTACACTTGCGGTACTGGCGTGCAAATTCCAGCCTTCGTCGCCGATGAAAAGCAGTTGGCATCAGTGCAGGAACCAGGCCCCTGCTGCAGAAGTCCATACCAAACAACGTTACCTGAACGGTCGTTAGGAGACACTGTTGATAGCCCCTTGGTTCATCTGGGCAGTCAGCTATTCGACAATTGCATGTATATTCGCCAGTACGCATCTCCGCAGCTGTCGTTCGTCCGTGTCATTTATGGCCCCGTGGTGCACCGCAGTTGCCTTGGCGCCAGTTTTGGATAGCGCTATTTTGCTATGCACGGTATACTTTAACAATGGCGGCAAGCGAACAGTTTACAGACTTATCCGTTTAGAAAATGCTTCCATCCTTGGCCCGAACGCCAACGATGAAGCCCTTTTGGACATCTGATAAATGGCTCCGTTTCCGCATTACGACAATGGCTGCAGTGTTATCCACGTCCTCCTCCTCCACCCCCACCACCGTCTCCCCGACACGCTTCATATACCCTCTTCAAATAGCTGCCGCCTACCGTCTTTGAGTGGTTATTGCACGCTGATGTCGAACACAGACGATGGTCACATTAACGTGACTGGACTGTGTAAGATGAGTATGAACAACAGTAAAGCAGTAGAATTAAATTAGGCGATGCTGAGGGAATAAAATCAGGATATGAGACGCTAAAATTATAGAAGAGTTCTGTTAGGAGCTGCAAAATAACTGACGATTGACGATCTAGAGAGGATATAAAATGCAGACCGGCAATAGCAAGAAAAGCATTTCTAACGTAAATTTAAGTTTAAGAAGTATTTTCTGAAAGTATTTTAGCCTTGGACCCAAGTGAAATGTCGACGATAAATAGTCAATAGAAGAAGACAATAAAAATTTCGGAAATATGATGCTACAGAAGAATGCCGAGGATTAGATGGGTACAACCAATGACGAGTTACTGAAAAGAATTGGGAAGAAAAAAAATATCTTACAACATGACTAAAAGAAGGGTTCGTTTGACAGGTCATATCCTAAGGCGTCAAGAAACTGCCAATTTTGTAATTTAGGATAGTGCAGGGAGTGAAAATTGTAGAAGGAGACCAAAGCTTCACCACCCCATAAGCAGGTTAAGTAGATGTAGGTAGCGGTAGTTAGTTGAAGAGGCTTGCAAAGGATACACTAGCTTGGAGAGATGCATCAAACCAGTGTTCGAACTGAAAACGACAACTTTTTTTTCGCGATAGTGTGTGACACTTAACACGGCGGAGAATCTGGAGACCCGGCCTGCCAGTGAATGTGCGTTGTTGTACAGTATGCTGGCCGCGGCGCGCAGCCTACGCACCGCACGCAGCTGCGTCTGCTTGCAAACAAGTGGCTGTGCCGGGGCCCTCACCGCCCACGACTTCCCAGCAAATCGCCGTCGCCTATTGCTTCGTCTCTGCGCAACAGTGCCAGCTGCGGCACGTGATGGCTAGCGAAAGCTGACACCGACGTCCCTCAAGGAAGCACTTGTGACACTGCAACGGATTTCAGCGACGCAGCGAGCTATCCACACCGATACCGACACTGTGCGGGAGACCTAATGAGATCTCTTGCGCACTGTACACCAAACACCTGCAAACTCTCCACAATCCCTCCCGACGAAATTTCAACAGATTACCTCCTCAAGACAATACTGCACATTCCCATACTTACCTATCACATCAGCTCTTTCCTCTCCATCCCGCACCATACCAGGGCTGTCCACATTCCTCTCCATCTGTCCCCGTTCCTTTCCTCTTCCCACCATAGTCGGGAACGCACCTCATTGTCCTATTCCATTTCTTGATGTCTTCTACCATCCATCCCCTGATCTATCCTCATCTCCACACTACAACCCACGTGTTTCGTCTGTTTATATACACGGGGACGGTAGTCGGTGGATGTGGTGTACATGTACAGACAAACAAATTATTAAAATATCAGAACAACTGGATAATTTATTCAATGGAAAGAGCTTCAAAAACTGAGCACGTCAGTAAAGCACTGGTCAACCTGTAGGCCCTGTACAAGCTATTATTTGGCTTGTCTTTGATTCATAGAGTGTTAGATGTCCTCTTGAGGAATAACATGCCAGATTTTGTCCTATTGGCGCGTTAGATCGTCAGAATCCCGAACTGGTTGGAAGGCTCTTTCCATAAGGTTTCAAAAGTTCTCAATTGGGAAGAAATCCGTTGACCATACTTGCCAAGATAGAGTTTGGCAATCACAAAGACAAGCAGTAGAAACTCTTGCAGCGTGCGGGTGAGCATTTCCTTGCTGAAATATAAGCCCAGAGTAGCTTGCCATAAAGGGCAACAAAACGGGGCGTAGAATATCGAAGACGTACCGCTGTGCTGTAAGGGTACCATGGATGACAGCCAAACGGCTACTAAAAGAAGTGGCACCCCAGACGATCAGTCCTGGTTCTCGGGCCGTATGGCAGGCGACAATCAGGTCGTTACCCCATCGCTGTCCAGGACGTCTCCAGACACGTTTTCGGTGATCATCGGAATTCAGTTCATCACTGAAGACAATTCTACTCCAGTCAAGTAGATTCCAGGACAAATGCGTCCAACACCCCTGCAGATCGGCTTGTTGGGGTACAGAGATCAATGGTATTCGACGCAAGGGGCTTCGTGAGCTCAGCCCCCTTTCTGTGAGCCGCCTGAAGTATCAGTTGCACATCAGATCGATGATGATGATACATCATGGGCGCTGAGTATCTTTCTCATGATCGGACTTTCCTCACTTTCTGTCGTTTCTCTAGATCGACTGCTGCCTTCTCGACGCTGTATTCTGTCATGACTGACCCATTCCTGCCACCATCGTCGAAGAGTAGCATAGTTCGTATTCCATTGTCGAGCGAATTGCCAGTCACTCCTACCGGCTACTTTAAGCTTAAATATACGACTTCTCTCAGAAGCTGATACCTACGTATATTATTGACGCATCTCTCTGCGAGGTATAGTTACTGTCCATCTGGGTACACGGAATGAAATACGCAAAAACTTTATAACCAGGTATCGACATGTCCCCTCTTTACTATCCCTGCCAGCTATGCGGTGAAACTGCGCTCAAGTATCACACATTCATCTATCAGCCACCAGAGTTTACAGTTTTGCATTTTTTGTCGGTACCTGTGTGAACATAACTCCTTCATGATGCGTCTTTTTTGTCTTAGAGCGTACATAAGTGATCTGACGTACAGGGTGAGCAGTAATTTACGGCTGTTTACTGATGACGCTGCAGTGTATGGTTCAAATGGCTCTGAGCACTATGGGACTTAACATCTATGGTCATCAGTCCCCTAGAACTTAGAACTACTTAAACCTAACTAACCTAAGAACATCACACAACACCCAGCCATCACGAGGCAGAGAAAATCCCTGACCCCGCCGGGAATCGAACCCGGGAACCCGGGCGTGGGAAGCGAGAACGCTACCGCACGACCACGAGATGCGGGCGCTGCAGTGTATGGGAATGTGTTGTCGTTGAGTCACTGTCGGAAGATGCAAGATGACTTAGACAGAATTTCTGTTTGGTGTCACGAATGACAGCTTGCTCTAAATGTAGAAAATGTAAGTTAATGCGGATGAGTAGCAAAAACAACTCTGTAACGTTCGACTACAGCATTGTTCGTGTGCTGCTTGATACAGTCAAATCTATTAAAAATCTAGGAGTGACGTTGCAGAGCGATAATAAATGAATGAGCATGTCAGGTTGCCAGTAGTGAAGGCGAATGCTCGACATCGTATTATTGGGAGGATTATGTGAAAGATTAGCTCATTTATAATGGAGAGGGCTGCGCATAGAACGCTAGTGCGACCCAATCTTGAGTATTGCTCGAATGTTTCGGTTCGCGACCAGGTCAGATTAAAGGAAGACTTCGAAACAATTCAGAGGCAGGCTGCTAGAATTGTTAGCGGTAGATCCAATTAGCACGCTACTCTGGAGGGAGAACGATGCTTCTTTCGTAAGGCGCTATTGCGGGGATTTAGCGAATCGGCATTTGAGGCCGACTACAGAACGATTCTACTGCCGCGAACGTACATTTCGGTTAAGGACCACGAAGATACGATTAGAGAAATTAGGGCTTGTACGGAGACTTATACACAGCCGTTTTCCTTCGCTCTATTTGCGAGTGGGAGAGGAAAAAAATGACTAGTACACGGTACCTTCCAGCATGCAATATACAGTAGCTTGTCCAGTAGTATATGAAGATGTAGATACTTCATAATCTCTATTCCTTGCTTTCCTAGATATGTCCCTTCTCGGAGCAGTTGCTTCTAATTTCAGTGAATGTCCAAAACTAGTTTTTATATGATACGCTTCTTGTATTTTATTTATATCATACGTGTTGTCGAATTTAAAAACGGGAAAAGCCGATAGTTTGTGTTTTGAAATTCTCCGGAGCTTTTTTTAATAATTTACAAAAAAATGTTAATATTTCACGTTTTTAATTATATTGCTTCGTCTTTATCAATTTCTCACCCATTTGACCAAGAGCAGTATATCAGTTATGCCTATGACAACGGACTGTTTGTCCGTGGAACGAGAAGGATGGAACGACAATAACAAAAACGAAACGAACTACTTCCTGAGCCTGAAAACGATAAGTATAACAAACCACGATATTTCTTTCATGATTGCTAGTAACGAAAAGAATTAAGCAACTACTAGGAGAAGATCAGAGAACAACCAATCTGGGTTCTTCGCTTTCGGTGTGCAGTGAGAAGGACGCAGCATACGCAGTCGTAGAAATTCTTGCGATTGCTTAGAAAAAAAAAGCCAAGAAAACGGAGAAAAATAGAACGTAGAAGTAAGGGGAATGTTACAGTTTTCTATGATTGCTGCTGTCGTTGTCTTCAGTCATAAGAATGGTTTGATGCAGCTCTCCAACCTAGACTACCCTGTGCAAGCCTCTCCATTTCTGCATAACTACCGCAGTCCATATCCATTTCAATCTCAATCTTCTTGCTGTATTCAAGTCTCGGTCTTCAATTCCCCCCCCCCCCCCCCCCACACACACACACACATTTTTTTCCATTACCAAATGGACAGTTCCTTGATGCGCCAGGGTGTGACCTCTCAACCGATAGCTTCTTTTAGTCAAATTGTGCCATAAAGTTCTTTTTTCCCCAGTTCGATTCAGTACCTGTGAATTTGTTATTCGATCTACCCATCCAATTTTAAGCGTGCTTCTGCAACATCACTTGTCAAAAGCTTCTATGTTTTTTTTTCGCGTTGCCTACAATACTTAACTAGATATAAATATCTTCAGAAAAGTCTTCCTAACACTTAAAATTACATTCGTGGTAGCAAAGTCCTCTTTTTCAGTAAAGCTTTTATTGTTATTGACAGTCTACATTTAATGTCTTTCGTACTTCGACCATCATGAGTTGTTTTGCTGCCAAAATAACAAAACTAGTCTACTACTTTCAATGTCTCATTTACTACTTTCTGTAATGAATGGAGAAAATATGGCAGCAAACGTTCTAATTACTCGAGAATTCCAGCAAAGATAGTTTCAGGATAGATTTTTTCGTAATTCTTTTCAAAAATAAGGGGGGGCTAGAACGGCAGGAGAACGCTACATAAAACAATTATATTGAACTTATCTTATTGATTCATTATAATACACTGAAGAACCAAATAAACAGGTACACCTGCCTAATATCGTGTAGGGCCCCCGCGAGCACGCTGAAGTGCAGCAACACGATGTGGCATGGACTCGATTAATGTGTGAAGCAGTGCTGGAGAAAATTGACACCATGAATCCTGCAGGGCTGTCCATAAACCTGTAAGAGTACAAGGGGGTGGAGATCTCTTCTGAACAGCACGCTGCAAGGCATTCCAATGCTCAATAATGTTTATGTCTGGGGAGTCTGGTGGCCAGCGAAAGTGTTTAAACTCAGAAGAGTGCTCCTAGAGCCATTCTGTAGCAATCCTGGACGTGTAGTGTGTCGCATTGTCCTGCTGGAATTGCTCAAGTCCGTCGGAATGCACAATGGACATGAATGGATTCAGGTGATCAGACAGGATGCTCACGCACGTGTCACCTGTCAGAGTCGTATCTAGACATATCAGGGGTTCCATATCACTCCAACTGCACACGCCCCACACCATTACAGAGCCTCCAAAAGCTTGACAAACAGGTTCCACGAAATCATGAGGCTGTCTCCATCCCCTTACATGCCCGTCCGCTAGATGCAATTTGAAACGAGACTCGTCTGACCAGATAACATGTTTCCAGTCATCAACAGTCCAGTGTCGGTGCTGATGGGTCCAGGCGAGAAGTAAACCTAAGTGTCGTGCAGTCATCAAGGGTACACGAGTGGGTCTTTGGCTCCGAAAGCTCATATCGATGATGTTTCATTGAATGCTTCTCACGCTTTTTTCTTCTTTTTGTTTTTGATGGCCCGGCATTGAAAAATTCTGAAATTTGCGGGAGGGCTGCACTTTTGTCACGTTGAATGATTCTCTTCAGTCGTCGATGGTTCCGTTCTCGCAGGATCTTTTTCCGGCAGCGGGAATGTCGGAGATTCGATGTTTTATAGGACTCCTCGTAGATGCTGTGTCCCATCACTCGTGCGCCAACTGTAGCACCACGTTCAAACTCACTGAAATCTTGATAACCTGCCATTGTAGTAGCAGTAACCGATCCAACAAGTGCGCCAGACACTTGTCTTATATACCAGTTTATTTGGCGCTTGAGTGTATACTATATTTTAAGTTTTAAAGTGTCGGAACTGAATCTTTCAGTAATTTTAATTTGTTGTATTCTTGAATACTGTTGGAAACAAGTGAAACATTAGTACAAGAACTATGCTGTTACAAAACAGCGAAAAAATGTTAATAACTATTTCAGGTAAAAGGTAATTACATAAAAAAATTTCGAGGAGAGGTATTAGAAGAATGTGGATGTGGAAACTGAATAAAAATTGATATCTAAGCTAAAATCGATACTTAACTGTTTTCCAGTCTCCTTCGTCATCCAGTTTAGAACCACAAAGATTCATTTCCCGATTTGAAATCCAGTGGTCAGACGAGACTGGGAGTGCATACCAGTCTCGGGCGACTCGTTGGTTCTGCTGACCGGGCGTTTAAGCGCACACATCTTCTTTAATACCCCCTGACTGCTGTCGACTTACTCGCTGGCAACCAATGGACAGCGCACGTGAGGCTTTACTGTCCACTGCGTAAGCGATACTCCGACGTCACGGCGAACTGACGGACTTTCGACTTCGTAATTTATACTAAGTTCGTTGGTAGGAATGTACTCGACTATTTAGAGTGCAAACAGGTACCGATATTTAGCCGGCCGGAGTGGCCGAGCGGTTCTGGGTGCTACAGTCTGGAACCGCGCGACCGTTACGGTCGCAGGTTTGAATCCTGCCTCGGGCATGGATGTGTGTGCCGGCGATCCTGGACGTGCTTTCTAGGCTGTTTCCCGTATCCCGTTAGGTGAATACGGGGCTGGTACCCCAGTCCCACGTTACTTACACGATTTGCAAACATTTAGAAAACTTTCGGTCCTTTGCACATAAATAACACTACAAACAGACAGCTGGGATACATATATTCCGTTCCGGAGGGTAACGAGGTGGCGACAGGAACGGTATGCTGCCATTGCTATCCTATACGACATCAGGACTTCTCCATCACATTTTCCTGTTCCTTTCCTTTTCATATCATGACTGCTACTCTATTTTTGTCCCCTACTAGTCACGCGCCCATCTTCCCTCACTTCCACATTTCAATTCACCTGGTCTGTTTGTTTGTATACACGCGTTATGACCCTACAGGATCCCTCTGATCCTTCCCGTCCTAAATATACGTCTTCCCAGTGCATGTCCTTCCAATTTAAGTAAATGTGTAGCGCTTCTCTTTAAATATCTTTCATCTTTATCTGTATCTTTCTAAATTTCTTTTATTGTTTAATTTAGAAAGGGAGAAGGTCAACATTTCATTTCTTTAATACTCTCAGAGAAATAATTATCTTAAACTCATTTTGAATATATCAAGTTTTAAATTATATTGTTTCATTTTCATATGTTGTAAACCTATTTGAATAAAGAGCAGGACATTTTCCACACAGACAAGATGACAAGCTAAGATGTAGTTGTATTGCAGAATACTACACTCCTACCAGACGAAGCAAAGAGGTTTGCATATTCTTGGGGTTTTACAGGCCCTAGTAAACGCTCTGTTGTATGTGGAAGCCTTCCATTTTCTAAATTTCATCCTGTGACAGTTTTACATACCTTAACTAATCACAAACAATTGACGACTGCGAATGGCATGCCGTTAAAACACCTCAGAAATTTGTAGTAAAAAACCACACGATTTGCAGATGCCCGTGTTAAATACTGAATAATTGAATAACAATATTTTTATTTTGGCCCTGGATATACATCTAACTGCGTACTGAAACAAGTGCTTCCCTACACAGTTCTAAAGTTAAAAATCCTAGGTATTTCTATAAATTCCAGAGAATAAATGTTCTGATCAGTTCTCGTAACTATTACTCACATGAAATAAAAGTTGTACTGTATATTATTCTTCAAAGCGGTTATCACAGTTCATTACTATCTCTCCAATAACTTCGAACTACTAACCAGAACCAATGAATACTGTTAAAACGTAACTTTGTCTATAACGTGGAGCTTCTCATTTAGCATTTACAATACACTTCATTAAATACACTCCTGGAAATGGAAAAATGAACACATTGACACCGGTGTGTCAGACCCACCATACTGGCTCCGGACACTGCGAGAGGGCTGTACAAGCAATGATCACACGCACGGCACAGCGGACACACCAGGAACCGTGGTGTTGGCCGTCGAATGGCGCTAGCTGCGCAGCATTTGTGCACCGCCGCCGTCAGTGTCAGCCAGTTTGCCGTGACATACGGAGCTCCATCGCAGTCTTTAACACTGGTAGCATGCCGCGACAGCGTGGACGTGAACCGTATGTGCAGTTGACGGACTTTGAGCGAGGGCGTATAGTGGGCATACGGGAGGCCGGGTGGACGTACCGCCGAATTGCTCAACACGTGGGGCGTGAGGTCTCCACAGTACATCGATGTTGTCGCCAGTGGTCGGCGGAAGGTGCACGTGCCCGTCGACCTGGGACCGGACCGCAGCGACGCACGGATGCACGCCAAGACCGTAGAATCCTACGTAGTGCCGTAGGGGACCGCACCGCCACTTCCCAGCAAATTAGGGACACTGTTGCTCCTGGGGTATCGGCGAGGACCATTCGCAACCGTCTCCATGAAGCTGGGCTGCGGTCCCGCACACCGTTAGGCCGTCTTCCGCTCACGCCCCAACATCGTGCAGCCCGCCTCCAGTGGTGTCACGACAGGCGTGAATGGAGGGACGAATGGAGACGTGTCGTCTTCAGCGATGAGAGTCGCTTCTGCCTTGGTGCCAATGATGGTCGTATGCGTGTTTGGCGCCGTGCAGGTGAGCGCCACAATCAGGACTGCATACGACCGAGGCACACAGGGCCAACACCCGGCATCATGGTGTGGGGAGCGATCTCCTACACTGGCCGTACACCACTGGTGATCGTCGAGGGGACACTGAATAGTGCACGGTACATCCAAACCGTCATCGAACCCATCGTTCTACCATTCCTAGACCGGCAAGGGAACTTGCTGTTCCAACAGGACAATGCACGTCCGCATGTATCCCGTGCCACCCAACGTGCTCTAGAAGGTGTAAGTCAACTACCCTGGCCAGAAAGATCTCCGGATCTGTCCCCCATTGAGCATGTTTGGGACTGGATGAAGCGTCGTCTCACGCTGTCTGCACGTCCAGCACGAACGCTGGTCCAACTGAGGCGCCAGGTGGAAATGGCATGGCAAGCCGTTCCACAGGACTACATCCAGCATTTCTACGATCGTCTCCATGGGAGAATAGCAGCCTGCATTGCTGCGAAAGGTGGATATACACTGTACTAGTGCCGACATTGTGCATGCTCTGTTGCCTGTGTCTATGTGCCTGTGGTTCTGTCAGTGTGATCATGTGATGTATCTGACCCCAGGAATGTGTCAATAAAGTTTCCCCTTCCTGGGACAATGAATTCGCAGTGTTCTTATTTCAATTTCCAGGAGTGTAGTATGGCCTGGCGGAGCATAAAAGCAGACGTCAGTCAGATAATTAAATAGTATGACTGACGGTTACAACTTCTCTTTATCATTTTTTTCACGCTCCTTGGCGGCAGGTCCACTGCCGCCTTGCTGTCACTGCACGTGCTGGTGAGACCAGGTGCTTCATTCCCCAGCGCTCCAGGCTGCTGTGTGGCGGCGTATCATTTTTATTTCGACAGTTCTTAAAACAATGAATACATGTTTAATCCCCCACTCGTACCTTGAGTTGTCGCTCAGGAACATTTCTCTTTACACCATCTTCCTTGCCTTATTACCTGATGGAGGAAATAATAGAGGCGTAAGGACGTCCAATGGAGACGGACCGTTACAATAAAGTACCACGAAAGATACATACACATTTCTGGTACCCGTTACAGATAATACTACAACTTAAAAACAGACATACTAAAATAATTTTTGCAAGCAGTGTTCATTAGTTCTGAAATTACTCAGGGATCACATTTTCAACTGCTAAAAGCTGCTGTATCAACGTTGTTTTATTTACGACTAGTTTCGTGTTGCTGTCTACACAAGACTCTAGCTCACCTCACTGAAGTCTGTAGTGACTTCAGTGGTATTCCCACCTTCATCCAGATGAGGAGTTGTGGTTGGCTTTTATGGTTTTGTCATTCGTGATTATGCAAACTCTTTATTTTGTATTTATCGTTCATTTTAGAACCGTTACGTATAATAAAGTGGTCATTCATAATCTGTTTGTACATGTAATATCAACGAACTGAAGAATTTCTGGAATCATGATGCTCAATAAGGAGGTTCATATATCTCCCTTCAGTGTCTGATATCAGTGAACTTCCCCTCCATGTCATATTAATTATGATACTGAGTATTCGCATTATTCTATGTATCACGAGAGTCGACATCCTTTTATTACTATGTTCATGTGCATATTCCGTGTACTTTCATATGTTTTTTTGTATAGCGGACCTGATCGTAACATCCGAAAATAGTTGTAAGTAATATATTATTTACAGAGCAGATTTTAGCTGTTCTAAGATGTCATTCCTGAAGGACAGGTCAAACCAAAAATGGCTGTCTCACGACACGTGAGTTTCTCGTTCATCTCCCAAAAATCACTGTCATTGTTCTGAAAGCACATTATTAACCGTGGATTTTTTCTGGACATTTTAAAAATATCATTTGTGTTTTTTTTTCATCTTATTGACAGTTTCGTTGCCTTAGTAATTTCAAACGCACATTGTTATTTAGCATGTGTTGTAAGTTTTAAACATCCATGGTTTTAAAGAGTACGATCCGCAAGAATGCATAAATGTCATCACTGTGATTCGTAGATAAAGGTGTGTGTTGATGATCACATTACGTTATGTTGCACTAGAAAGATACATCTCGTAGCTATCAGGATTCCCAAATTTGCTGTAAATAAGCGCATAACTCCCTCAAATGAAATTATTTAGCATTAAACATCCTTAGGAATGTAACCATTTATGAAATATGTTACTAACATATCTGTAAAGAGAATTTTTCTATTTTTGGACAAAGATAAAAATGATAATTCTGATAAAATAATCCTTTACTCACAGAAATTTTTCGTATCTTTAATTCCGTTTAACTGTCACCTTCACTAAAGCAAATGCTCTTGTTTCTAGAACTGTACTTCTCAGATATAGCAAAAGGACAGTAAAAGCTGAATATTAGCTCGAAGGCGTCTGCCACTGACTCATTTCTAAGTCTGTATCATTTTCCTCACTGCTGCGCCCAGTTCAGTTGTAATGAGGCCAAATTGCTTTCTAAATTGTCCAATAAAGACGACCAGCTCCCAGCCAATATCTACTCTCCTGATAAAAGCCCTCATTACCTGCCAACGCTACCTTTCAATAATGAAGGTCATTTATTTTTATTCAATGGACGCACTGCATACTGACATCGTGATGTAAGACATGTATCTAACAGCTCGGTATTAGCCAATTAAGGTATATCATAACTTACATAATAACTAGTCGTAAATCCAGCGTAACTCCAGTACATAAAGGTCCGTTTACAGCAATGTAGCAGGTGCTTTACCGGATGAGTAACAAACGTTCCGTGCTGAGAGCTAAGTATTATCTCCTAACACTATTCCGTAACGAATGTGATTGGTACATGGCTTTAATCACTAATATTTAATCGAGGTATCGTTTGGTGACTTATACCTGTGTCGTCAGAGAACATAGACTGGAAAAATGGAGACAAATATATTGTCATTCCGGGTTCAATAGGATGAAAGAACTATTTGTCACGTTCTGCTAGAGAAAAGATTGATGTTTCTCTTGACCTTCACTAAACGAACTGACACGTATAAATAGGTAAGCATATTTCGACTAATAAACAACGAAATCAAAGTTTAAAAAAACGCACAGAGTGGCGCAGGAATAAGACATTTGACTCGCATATTTTCCGTAATTTCCCTAAATCGCTCGAGGTTTGGCGGAATATTTTCTTAATAAAAAAAGCTATGGTGGGTGTACGAGACTACCTAAACTTACTCAACATCTGAGGTTCATTATTACCTTATTTTTAAAAACGAATGCATACTAGAGAACCATCCGCCAGCACGGAGTCACAGATTTCAGTCATAACCAGCGAATTCTTGAAAGAGTAGAAACCATCCAGCAGAAGTAAATAATTTTGGAGAGCCAGTTACAAAGATGTGCAATAACTGCTGATAATTCTGTGTGTACTGAAATCGCGTTAGCTCAGTGTTGCATACAGAGCAGCAACAACAAACGGCCCGCTTGTTTATTTGGAAGTGTACAACGACGTATGCTTAACAGGTCAGCGCCACATTCGGCTGTTCATCAAAGCCCCTTTGCAACTCGATATCCTCCCAAGTGTTGATTTGCCGTAGGACCTATCAACAGTCAATGTATGTCAGTATAAACAGCATTCTGTGAGTGTAACAGCCCACCGGGAGTACAACATTAGCACCGGAAGTTTATCCCCTGAATTCATACTTAAACATTTCACACACTGAAGCACTGGAAAGAACTCTCCATCACCGTTGCTGTAGACCATATGATTTACTTTTGCATTGCTAACGACGTATCATCTCATGAAAAACTGCGAACAAAAATTTCACTGCAAGAAGTCACAGGATAATTTGCTTCCGCAATAGTACGGAAGAGGGATGAGTCTAGCATCTCACATTCGATTTACAACGGGGCATATTTACTGCCTTGCAACGAAAAAATTGAAATTTAAAAACTTACGCGACTGTTGACAGCAAAAAAATCTAAAAAAAATGTTGCACACATTCCGCAGCAGAGTTATACATGTATAGCTGGGCCGTGTTAACACAGTAGCTTGGTACTGTCGTACCCGACGCATTTGGATGTTTTACGTACCACAAACACTGCTTTAACATCTACTAGTGGATATTAAAAATGACTGTGCCCATCCGACGTCATTATGACAGGTTGAAATCTGTTGGGAGCACTTTCAGTGAGGTTCCTGGATGTCTATGGAGGATTGGCAGCCCTTGCTTCCTCAAGAGCCGAAACTAAAGGAGATGGTCTTGTTGGATGCTGAGATGTAGGGCGAAGCCGACGTTCTAACTCCTCCCAGAGGTGTTCCATTGGGTTCAAGTCGGGACTCTGGACAGGCCAGTCCATTTCAGGAAAGTTATTGAGCACATACCACTGCCCCACAGATGCTGCTTTATGACAGGTTGCATTGTCATACGGGATACAAACAGGCATCGTCTCCGGATTGTTTCTCTTCTGTACTCAGTACACAGTGTTGTAAAATGTCTTCCTGTCCTTCCACATTTAGAGTTTTCTTAAGTGTAACAAGGGGACACGCACTAGCCACGAAAAACACCCCATACCGTAACACCACGTCCTCAGTACTTTACTATTGGCACTACACATGATGGTAGGTAGCGTTCTCCAGGGATTCGGCAAACCCGAACCCTTCGTTGAATTGCCACAGGGTACGTCGAGATTCATCCAGCGGCGTTATCTCAAGTGTCCCTTAGCTTCGAGTACAGAAATGTGTGGCTTATGAGAAGCGACTTGATTGTTGCATTCCATTCTTCATAACTCCCTAAGCACTGTTATTGTACTTGCTGGACAGCTGATAGCACTCTGGTGCTCACGAGTGATTCCTTCCGCTGATTTCGTGCGATTTCTTACAACCTCCCTCCGCAGTCCTCAACAGTCACTGTCCGCCAGTACGCAAGTTCTGCGTGGTCTTGGTTTAGCTGTGGTTGTTCCTTCAGATTGCCACCTCACAATCATGTCACCAACAGTCGACGTGGGGAGCTTTAGTAGGGTTGAATTGCCCTGACAGGGTTGTACCTCAGGTGATGTGCAGTGGCTAGTCCACATTCGAAGTTAATGAGCACTCCGGGTTGGCCCTCTCTGCTCTTAGTGCTTCTCTACTAACAACACTTTCCGCCTCCTTTTACACTGACGGGTCCGTCTCCCGTGAAACCTAGCAGTCAGTTCCACATTACGTAGCAGTGACCAGATACTTTTAATCAGATAATGTAACTGGTGTTTACATGACTATTCCTGTATGTTCAAATAAGGAACAGAATGTTCTCCACATATGATACGACATGCAGTAACCAATTTCAAAAGAATAATGAAACATTTTAAAATAGTAACAGAGCTGAAATCGTTATAGTGTCCAAATGGAACTAAAAATGATTGTTACATGACGAAAACGTTATGATTTAGACAATTCTACATGACTGTGACACCTGATAGTGAGAATATAATCAAACGTATTTTGATTTTTTAAACGTTAACCTGTCTTTTATAAAGTTTACATATTTGATAGACTTTCTTACAGCCTGTTCGCTTTCGTTTCGGGATCTTCGGCCGTCTTTGGTGAAAGATTTTTCTGACTTTTGCCAGCACTGGTGTCTAGCATTGTCGAAGATTCACTCTCCATTCTGAGGGCGGACTGGAATCGAACCGCGCACACTTGTTGTGTCAACGTGTGAGGACCTTTCCCTGGTCGTTACCACTGTGATTCTCCCCTTATTACCGGCAATGGACGGCTGCTGCAGTACAACAATCCACGATGTTTTTACTTTTGAGAGTTCTCCTTGCCTGTTGAAAATATTTTCATTTTTGTGAATTTCTATGGTTTCTCCCGACAAGCGGGAGTGTCAGTCCTTCTCGGAATAAAGGCCATAGCGCACATTTCTTCTTCCAGCGAGTCACTTCGCCGGATTTTAGATTTCGTGATTTTTTTTACACAACTCCTGAGAAGGCACCCCAGATGTTGCACGTCGCGTCCCAGCTGCTGCCGCTCACACATTCGTCCTGCGCTCATTACAAGCGTATTAATCATTCCTCTGTTCTGGCGATAATCTGAAAGTTCACACAAGCATAGGTCTGTGTGTGTTGGGTTTCTCACCATTACTCGTAATTAGCACATCTAGATAGATAAGCTGTTGATGCTTATTACTTCCACACTAAATCTGCTGTTGGCATGGATACTGCTGAGACGTCCTAGATAGCCACCGAGATGTTCCTCACCGCGGCTCTACGTGGCTAAGCTGTCGTCAGCGTACCTGTACCACACCTAAAGTTTACATGGTGTCAAGTCTAGCACACCATTAATTAAACTTCGGCAGAAGATCCCTAGTCAAAAGCCAACAGACAAGTACGTCAACAAACGGCCACTAAACTCTCAACTATTTTTATAAAATATGCTAATTATGTAGGTAGAGGAGAACCGGGTAAAGTGGCCATGCCTGGCAAAGTGGCTATTGGGGGCCTGGGAGCTGACATCGAGCTAAAAATCTCTCAACTTATTCTCCCTGGAAGCCCAGTCACCCCGTCAATCCTGAGCTGTCTGCTGTGCCGTTTCTCGGAGTTATAACAATATTTGTGGATTTTAGTTATCCTGATGTAACTCAAGGGGACACACTGTGTATTTATTATTGAGAGTGAATGTCACTTACCGTGTTTTTAATGAAATTGTGTTGCAAATATGTTGACCTTAGTTACTGGATGTTCGGTCATTAGAGGGTACGCAGCTTTTGTGTAAAGGAGTCAGTGTGGGCAAGGTAACCATATCGGCGAAGTCTTCTGGCCACTCTGTGTATGGAGAAAACGTAAAGGCAACGACAGAAAGAAGCCTCCGCTGCGATACGTACAGCAAGTCGTTATAACAGAGACCTAGAAGAAGTAAATAAAGAAAGATAAGAAAAAGAAAGTAACAAGAAGGAAAAAATGGAAAGCAGCCGAAGAGAAGAAAGGCAGTACGAAGAAAGTTGCCGAGAGCAGGAAACTGCATCCTAGAAGAAGTCTTTTTGACGACGACGACGACGACGACTGTGAAGAAAATTTTCAAATTCAAGACTATAGGGACAGTGGATTAAGTGTCGACTGTGCTCCCTCTGGTAACAAGAGCTCTACAGGAGTTGAGGAACACTGTTTGAGTTTTACTTGTGAAAACTGTAATTCGAATCACCTTCCGCAAATAAGATACATTTAGATCCTTGTTAATACAGGTTTTTATCCCTTATTTTTGAGTGTATAGCCTAATGGTCACTTTTCACTGCTCGTGTATGGCAGAGTGACCGTTTTGTCACTTTGTGAATTGCTTAAAGTACTTCATTTTATTTTATGGTCATTAAGCTATTCTATATTGTGCTTCAATTGTTATGGATTATAATTGCTGATTTCTATGCATTTACCTCTATTGCTACAAAGCTTAAAAACAGGATTACGTTAGTCCGTCCACTTTGCCCGCCTCTCCCGTACATACAGTAATGTCTGAAACGTTTAGTGATTTATTGCACATGATGACAATAGCTCGCCATAGTTAGCCAGTATGACTCAACTACACTGACAATATGACGATGGTGATTTCGAAGCTATCGAAACACGTCGTTGAACGAAGTAAAGTCACGTCGCTGCTTCCCGGCAGTCGAGCGTTCCTTTTCCTAATGTAACGGCATCGATGACTGCATCGCTGTTGGTGTAATATCAGAAGCGACTCTGCTGGCGTGCGTGTAGGCGGCTGCCGCGGCCACCCTTGAACCGGGCGGTGCGGGCGAGCGGCTGCGCCCGACAGAGGCGCCCTGTCAGCCGCGTGTTTTTGCGCGGGGCTAATGAACTTGCCGGCCGCGGGGCGTGACCCCTGGCTGACAGGCCTGCCGCCGGCGCCAGCTCCCGTGCTGGCCGTCGACACACGCACTAATCAAAGGGCTTCTGTTCGTCTCCACGGTGAAGTGCGCGCCAGCCCGCCTTGTTATCTGATACGGTGGCTGTACCAGCACGTCACGGGAATGAAGCCCAAAAGCTCAATCTCGTTACCATAAGATTCTTACAAATACGCTTCTGATGGCCTTTACTGTTTTGTTATAGTCGTCTCTCTTTATCGTCAAGCAATGAATTAGCCGGCCGCAGCGCTTCTTTGTCAAGCGTCGCCCACAGTCTTCAACAAGTGCCCGATATTTAATCTGCACCATCTCCTGCCTAGTTTACATCCACACTTGCTCTCTCAGCAAGCTGTTCACCTCACTCAGAACCCCTGCTCCGCTTTTTGAAGTCTTCTGTAGCTGCTGAATGTCGTGATAAATAATTTCTGACCATTTTACGTGTGTACTATTTCAGCATACTTTGGGGGTATTATGTTTTGAGGCCGGCCGAAGTGGCCGTGCGGTTAAAGGCGCTGCAGTCTGGAACCGCAAGACCGCTACGGTCGCAGGTTCGAATCCTGCCTCGGGCATGGATGTTTGTGATGTCCTTAGGTTAGTTAGGTTTAACTAGTTCTAAGTTCTAGGGGACTAATGACCTCAGCAGTTGAGTCCCATAGTGCTCAGAGCCATTTGAACCATTTATTATGTTTTGAGATATCTGTCATTTCCTCCTCAGTTCTTTGGTCCGTCCACAAATGAGACTAAAAATAATCTTTGAACAGAATCAGTGTAGGTAGTACCGCTACGAAATTATAAGTGTTCTAGGAGATCTTTGTGTATGTATGTAGACTATATATTTATTTGCACTTTTCAATCCCTTCCTTTTATGGTCGATGGCAGCTTGTATGGTGGCCTTAAGTGCTCCTTATGCAACCAAAACGTTTTTGATAGTTTTCTCTATCTTCATTACATTCGGTTTGTTTCAAAGTAAGTGTGTTAGTATTCCATTGTTACAATTTTTGGTTATTAGTTTGTGATTTAGAATTATTTGTTTGAAGATACCGATATTACAGTTTGTTTAGTAGTCTGAAACTTTTGACTATATGGATGTAAGAAATGGAGAATTACATATCTAAGTGTACAAACAAACAAACACGTACAGAGGTGAGCGATTCCTAGTGTACATACGGGCAAACATCTTATCACCAGACGAACAAACAAAGTGCAGGGCGAGCTACCGACATGCTGCGTGTAGTGAGTTTACAGTCAAACAAGGGATAAGTGTGACGTATGTAAAGGAGTAACCCGGAAGATGTGAACGAATCACAATTTGAGGGAGGGTAAATAATGAGCCTGCAATTGCATGATGGGAATGTGATGCAACTATTTCCACTCATGCGTTTGTGAAGTTTATATTTGTCGGTATTTGTTACAAAAGACCCTATAACTCTTTTGCTCACTCTGCAATGTCTGCAGATGCTCACCCTCAAAGCGTGAACCGAATGTCACGCTCCACGGAAATTACTGTTTAACTACTGCAATGTTTGTTATTTGTTTGTTTGTTTGTTTGTTTGTTGGTAATACGCATTTGTGTAAGACTGAGATGGATGCGAGGTCTATTGGTATGTTTGGATACACTTTTAAGTAAGGAATTACGAAACTCGGTAGACGTGATATACATGTAGCGTTCTCAGGGGCGTTTCCAGACATGTCTTCGATCTGGAATATCGTTGGCTGGGCTGGAATTGTCATCAGTGACGAGACCGTTTCGAACTGAGCCCCTATGAGCAGCGAAGACGCGTCTGAAGACGCCTCAGATAGCAGTGGGATACCAACCCGACTGTCGCCCGCCATACGGCGCGACAACCACGAGTGATGGTGTGGGGTGCCGCTTCTTTTCGTAGCAGCACCCCTTTGATTGCCATCCGCGACACCCGTACAGAATGGCGGTAAGTGGACGATATTCTACGCCCCGTTTTGTTGCCTTCATTGTAAGCCATCCTGGGCTTACATTTCAGCAAGACAATTCTCGCCCGCACACGGCGAGAGTTTCTACCGCTTATCTCCGTGCCAGCAAGGTCGCCGGATCTCTGCCCAACTGAGAACGTTTGGAGTATTACGGGCGGAGCTCTCGAACCATCTCGGGATTTTGACGATCTAACGCTCCACTTGGGGAGAATTTGGCAAGATATCCCTCAGGAACACAATCAATGCTAAGCTGAATAACTGCTTGCATAAGGGCCAGAAGTGGATAAAAACCTCATTCACTCGCTCAATTTGTGAAGCTCTTTCGCCTGAATGAATCGTCGATTTTTTCCGAAACTGTATTGATTTGTTTGTATTTACATGTGTATCACATCTACAGATTCTCGTCCCAGTCGGATAATTCCTTAGTGTTGCGTTTTGTCTTAGAGTGTATCTGTGAGCTATATCTTGTGCTATTGTGGTTCAAATGGCTCTGAGCACTACGGGACTTAACTTCTGAGGTCCTCAGTCCCCTAGAACTTAGAACTACTTAAACCTGACTAGCCTAAGGACATCACAAACATCCAAGCCCGAGGCAGGATTCGAACCTGCGACCGTATCGGTTGCGCAGTTCCAGACTGTAGCGCCTAGAACCGCTCGGCCACAGCGGTCGGCTTGTGCTATTGTCCTTGCTGCATTGGTGTGTTAGTAATTTGGTGTCTACATCGTGGTACAAAATTACAAGCGAACACCAATAAGATCATAACCTATTTTTCCCATATAGTTTCAAGTGTTAACCTGTCCGTCGCTTCTTAAGACATCGACTCGAACGTTACCTTAGGCAACAGTTAAGGAAGCGCCAAGAGTAAGAAGTCATGTACAACAAATAATTTGCTGCTGGAGAAAAATACACTCCTAGAAATTGAAATAAGAACACCGTGAATTCATTGTCCCAGGAAGGGGAAACTTTATTGACACATTCCTGGGGTCAGATACATCACATGATCACACTGACAGAACCACAGGCACATAGACACAGGCAACAGAGCATGCACAATGTCGGCACTAGTACAGTGTATATCCACCTTTCGCAGCAATGCAGGCTGCTATTCTCCCATGGAGACGATCGTAGAGATGCTGGATGTAGTCCTGTGGAACGGCTTGCCATGCCATTTCCACCTGGCGCCTCAGTTGGACCAGCGTTCGTGCTGGACGTGCAGACCGCGTGAGACGACGCTTCATCCAGTCCCAAACATGCTCAATGGGGGACAGATCCGGAGATCTTTCTGGCCAGGGTAGTTGACTTACACCTTCTAGAGCACGTTGGGTGGCACGGGATACATGCGGACGTGCATTGTCCTGTTGGAACAGCAAGTTCCCTTGCCGGTCTAGGAATGGTAGAACGATGGGTTCGATGACGGTTTGGATGTACCGTGCACTATTCAGTGTCCCCTCGACGATCACCAGTGGTGTACGGCCAGTGTAGGAGATTGCTCCCCACACCATGATGCCGGGTGTTGGCCCTGTGTGCCTCGGTCGTATGCAGTCCTGATTGTGGCGCTCACCTACACGGCGCCAAACACGCATACGACCATCACTGGCACCAAGGCAGAAGCGACTCTCATCGCTGAAGACGACACGTCTCCATTCGTCCCTCCATTCACGCCTGTCGCGACACCACTGGAGGCGGGCTGCACGATGTTGGGGCGTGAGCGGAAGACGGCCTAACGGTGTGCGGGACCGTAGCCCAGCTTCATGGAGACGGTTGCGAATAGTCCTCGCCGATACCCCAGGAGCAACAGTGTCCCTAATTTGCTGGGAAGTGGCGGTGCGGTCCCCTACGGCACTGCGTAGGATCCTACGGTCTTGGCGTGCATCCGTGCGTCGCTGCGGTCCGGTCCCAAGTCGACGGGCACGTGCACCTTCCGCCGACCACTGGCGACAACATCGATGTACTGTGGAGACCTCACGCCCCACGTGTTGAGCAATTCGGCGGTACGTCCACCCGGCCTCCCGCATGCCCACTATACGCCCTCGCTCAAAGTCCGTCAACTGCACATACGGTTCACGTCCACGCTGTCGCGGCATGCTACCAGTGTTAAAGACTGCGATGGAGCTCCGTATGCCACGGCAAACTGGCTGACACTAACGGCGGCGGTGCACAAATGCTGCGCAGCTAGCGCCATTCGACGGCCAACACCGCGGTTCCTGGTGTGTCCGCTGTGCCGTGCGTGTGATCATTGCTTGTACAGCCCTCTCGCAGTGTCCGGAGCAAGTATGGTGGGTCTGACACACCGGTGTCAATGTGTTCTTTTTTCCATTTCCAGGAGTGTACGTTTAACTGGCTGCAACGTATGAGCTCACTAACTTGAGAAACGTTTTTTGACGTCATTGACATAAAAGAAGGCTATTAGAAAAATCTTAAGCTATATCTCTGTGACTGTTATAAACTAACTTTATCCATTATTACAAAAAATGGCGCTGAGCACTATGGGACTTAACATCGGAGGTCATCAGTCCCCTAGACTTAGAACTACTTAAACCTAACTAAGCTAAAGACATCACATACATCCATGCCCGAGGCAGGATTCGAACCTGCGACCGTAGCATCAGTGCGGTTCTGGACTGAAGCGCCTAGAACCGCTCGGCCACAAAGACCGGCTCCATTATTACGAACTAGATGGAATGTAACTTATTTGGAGATGTAAGGAACAAACTTGATGGAGAGTGACAAAACTTTACTTGTTTTAAAAGAAATGACGCTCTTGAAAATAAATATTATTTTAGAACCAAGAAGTTGTAAAATTTGAATATCAATATTATGTGTGACGCGAGGGCAGCAGAGAGGTGATAAATAGCTAATGATTATATCCAGGATAGCTTATTTACCCCTGATGTTTTGGAGTTGATACCTAGTTGTATGAAAACGTTACTGACTTTCGGCAAGATGGTCTCATTAAAACCAAGTTTTTCTAAGAACTTGAATGCTTTAACGCACAAGAACACACCTGCAAGCTGGAGCAGGTCGTTAGGAGACGCTAGTGCCTGCCAACTTAATGTTCAAGAGCAGTACTTTCGGAACTGCTGCAAAAAATAATTGTTGTTGTTGTTGTGGTCTTCAGTCCTGAGACTGGTTTGATGCAGCTCTCCATGCTACTCTATCCTGTGCAAGCTTCTTCATCTCCCAGTACCTACTGCAACCTACATCCTTCTGAATCTGCTTAGTGTATTCATCTCTTGGTCTCCCTCTACGATTTTTACCCTCCACGCTGCCCTCCAATGCTAAATTTGTGATCCCTTGATGCCTCAAAACATGTCCTACCAACCGATCCCTTCTTCTAGTCAAGTTGTGCCACAAACTTCTCTTCTCCCCAATCCTATTCAATACCTCCTCATTAGTTACGTGATCTACCCACCTTATCTTCAGCATTCTTCTGTAGCACCACATTTCGAAAGCTTCTATTCTCTTCTTGTCCAAACTGGTTATCGCCCATGTTCCACTTCCATACATGGCTACACTCCACACAAATACTTTCAGAAACGACTTCCTGACACTTAAATCTATACTCGATGTTAACAAATTTCTCTTCTTCAGAAACGATTTCCTTGCCATTGCCAGTCTACATTTTATATCCTCTCTACTTCGACCATCATCAGTTATTTTACTCCCTAAATAGCAAAACTCCTTTACTACTTTAAGTGTCTCATTTCCTAATCTAATCCCCTCAGCATCACCCGATTTAATTTGACTACATTCCATTATCCTCGTTTTGCTTTTGTTGATGTTCATCTTATATCCTCCTTTCAAGACACTGTCCATTCCGTTCAACTGCTCTTCCAAGTCCTTTGCTGTCTGACAGAATTACAATGTCATCGGCAAACCTCAAAGTTTTTACTTCTTCTCCATGAATTTTAATACCTACTCCGAATTTTTCTTTTGTTTCCTTTACTGCTTGCTCAATATACAGATTGAATAACATCGGGGAGAGGCTACAACCCTGTCTCACTCCTTTCCCAACCACTGCTTCCCTTTCATGCCCCTCGACTCTTATAACTGCCATCTGGTTTCTGTACAAATTGTAAATAGCCTTTCGGTCCCTGTATTTTACCCCTGCCACCTTCAGAATTTGAAAGAGAGTATTCCAGTTAACGTTGTCAAAAGCTTTCTCTAAGTCTACAAATGCTAGAAACGTAGGTTTGCCTTTTCTTAATCTTTCTTCTAAGATAAGTCGTAAGGTTAGTATTGCCTCACGTGTTCCAACATTTCTACGGAATCCAAACTGATCTTCCCCGAGGTCCGCTTCTACCAGTTTTTCCATTCGTCTGTAAAGAATTCGCGTTAGTATTTTGCAGCTGTGACTTATTAAACTGATAGTTCGGTAATTTTCACATCTGTCAACACCTGCTTTCTTTGGGATTGGATAATTAGGTTGACCATAAAAAGCAGTTAGACTTTGGACTGCCGATGCTTTCGTTGGGAGTCGAGATATTAAATAGCACTCCAATTCCCCACTTCCCTCCGCGAACAGTATCTCACTTATGTTCACTTTTCAAATCTTTGTGAAGAAGTAATCACGCACTTTTTGGGGCAGATGCAGTCATCCTCCGAGCCACATGAGCCAACAGTTTGGATGATAGTTTGTAGCAGTTTGAGCCCTGAAGCTTGCCAGTTTTTTAACGAACAAACCCTGTAGGCACCATATTGCTATTTGTCGTGACAAGTTGATTAATAAATGTTATGATGATAGCTCGAAAGTATGACCGCAACCGAATCTCGGAGTCATCCAAGTTGCCTGTCAGGTGACGCTAACACTTCTGCTGCATCCGTAGTATTATTAACCGGAATCTATGTCGTCTTTTTCTCACATGTTTCAGCATTTGTTGTATGTGAGATCCTTCTGTGGATCGAGCCGTGACTGCACGTCGAAAAACCTTCCGCAGGTTGAACAGTTTAAGCTCACTTTGCCAGTTATTACAAAGCTGTCACTTCAGCTGATTAATGAGTTTCTTGTTTGTGTATTTGTGCGTTTTGTTCTGTGTATCGGTTTCTTTGAGCAGTCTGCGCTCCTGTAGCTTGACCATAATCACAGTGATTAAGCTAGAGAGCAAGTTGATGTCTGAGTCATCGCCAGCACTGGAAGCTCTAAGACGGTATCCAGTTTAGCAAGAACATCTGGCGTACGGGAACGCTATTGTAGGAAGTTTTATGTATCATATTTTTTATATCCTGTCTACTTTGGATCATACACTTGTCAAGTCAGGGTTTTGTTGTTAGAACGTTATTTGTACGAGGGCTGTTCGGAAAGTAAGGTCCGATCCGTCGCGAAATAGAAACCGCAGTGAAAATCAAAAATTTTTTATTCGCAATAGTTAGCCAAACCTTAGAGCTACCTCTCTAATTAATCGTAGATCTGACTTAGACATTTTTCGTGGCGTTGTACAAACTTTCTAGTACCTTCGTCACAGAAAGCAGTCGCCTGTGCTTCCCGCCAATTATCTACGCTGGTCTGCCTTTCGTTGTTTGTGCCAAAATATTGTCTTCGTAGCCAGCTGTTCTTGTGAGCAGCGATGAACATCGGAGGGAACCAATTAAGAGCTGTATTGTGAGTGATCAAACACTTCCCATCGAAAAAGGTTGAGGTTACACTACACTCCAAAGGAGTCCGATCACGTTCAGCGGGGTTGCAGTCCCATGATTTTCTGTAAAGTACGTTGCATCGCCCAGAAGGTGGCAGCAGTGGAAAAGGTGGTGAATAACGTCGTCCTGTAGCTCGTCGGACTGTGAACTTTCGTTGTCGGCCGCTAAATGTGTTGGAATCAACGCTGCCAGGGAAAGGATGGTTTCATTGACGGCGTTTATGCCAGCTCCTAAGGGTTTCTCGTGTCGATTCTGAGTGACGGTGTGTCTGAATAGTTTTCCTCGGCGACCCAAAAGAAAATCGCTTGATTTCAATCCTGGGTGTCGCAGTGCTGACTTCCACCACCGACGTACCAAAAGAAGGGATGAAACTTGGGTAAGAGGAGGTGTGACAACATCCCCACCGTCAGACACGCCCACGATGGCGTTGTGCGGAATTGTGGTGAAATTTGGTGCCTAACCATCATTAACCCACCGTACACCTCGTGTTAACTTCTGAGCTGTGGCCCTTTTTTTATGTATGTGTCGGTACCTTGCTGTTTGAAACATCGCCGAGTCCGAGGATGTTGTCGTAAGGCGCCACCACGCTTTTGCATCATTACAGATGAAGTTTGTAGGCAGTTTTGAACCAAATATCAAACTTACGTGTTGCTATGTGAGACATTTACGTGGTTTCGAAACAGTGTGGTAACATCCTCCAAGTAATAGAAAACTGCTCGTGTATTGCATACTGAAAAATAACAATTTCCGACTTCTTTCCCATTCTCACCCAATGCGAGCTTACTCTACATCTCTACTGCCCTCGACGTTAAACTAGGCTTCCTTCTTTTTTTTTCATAGTAGTCTCCTACTGTTCTAGACATTACCATTATATTTTTGGATTAATCTATCCTAATCTATCAATCGGCTCTCTTCTCACGGCCTGTTTTAAATTAACCTTGCTGTGTACTCGTTTGATGGGTATTTCCAAATGTCTTCTGCATTTCTTAAAAAAATTGCTTGAAATGAAGTTAACTGAAATATACTGAAGAGTCAAAGAAACTGATACATCTGCCTAATATCGTATAGGGCCCCCGCGAGCACGCAGAAGTGGCGCAACACGACGTGGCATGGACTCAACTAATGTCTGAAGTAGTTCTGGAGGGAATCGACACCATGAATCCTGCAGGGCTGTCCATAAATCCGTAACAATACGAGGAGGTGATCTCTTCTGAATAGCACACTGCAAGACATTCCAGATATGCTGAATAATATTCAAGCCTGAGGAGATAGGTGGTCAGTGGAAGTATTTAAACTCAGAAGAGGGTTCTGGAGTCACTCTGCAGGAATTCTGGACGTGTAGGGTGTCGCATTATCCTGCATGCACAATGGATATGAATGGACCCAGGTGATCAGACAGGTTGCTTATGGACGTGTCCCCTGTCAGAGTCGTAGAAGGGTCTCATATCACTCCAACTGCACAGACCTCACACGATTATAGAGCCGCCATCAGCATTTTAAAGTCCCCTTATGACATGCAGGGTCCATGGATTCATGAGGTTGTCTCCATACCTACACGTCTATCCGCTCGATACAATCTGAAACGGCGAAGCAACATGTTTCCAGTCATCAGCCGTCCAATGTCGGTGTTGACGGGTCCAGGCGAAGCGTAAAGCTTTGTCTCGTGCAGTTATCAAGGGTACACGCTTGGCCCTTCGGCTCCGAAAGCCCATATCGATGATGTTTCGTTAAATGGTTCGCACGCTGAAACTTGTTGATGGCCCAGCATTGAAATCTGCAGCAATTTGCGGAAGAGCTGCACTTGTGTCACGTTGAACGATTGTTGGTAACGGTTGGTAACGGTTGTTGGTACCGTTCTTGCAGGATCTTTTTCCAGCCGCAGCGATGTCGGAGATTTGATGCTTTACCTGATTCCTGATATTCACGGTACACTCGTGAAATGGTCGCACGGGAAAATCCCCACTTCATCGCCGCCTCGGAGATGCTGTGTCCCATCGCTCGTCCGCCAACTATAATATCACGTTCAGACTCACTTAAATCTTGATAATCTGCTATTGCAGCTGGAGCAACCGGTTTAACAACTGCGCCAGACATCTTTTGTCTTATGTAGGCGTTGCCTACCGCAGCACAGTATTCTGACCCTTTACATATCTCTGTATCTGAATACGCATGCCTAAACCAGTTTATTTGGCGCTTCAGTGTATATAATGATGGACACATTAGCTCTTTCGATCAAGAACACGTACCGGCTGATCAAAAAGTCAGTATAAATTTGAAAACTGAATAAATCACGGAATAATGTAGATAGAGAGGTACAAATTGACACACATGCTTGGAATGACATGGGGTTTTATTAGAACCAAAAAAATACAAGAGTTCAAAAATGTCCGACAGATGGCGCTTCATCTGATCAGAATAGCAATAACTAGCATAACAAAGTAAGACAAAGCAAAAAGGATGTTCTTTACAGGAAATGCTCAATATGTCCACCATAATTCCTCAACAATAGCTGTAGTCGAGGAATAATGTTGTGAACAGCACTGTAAAGCATGTTCGGAGTTATGGTGAGGCATTGGCGTCGGATGTTGTCTTTCAGCATCCCTAAAGATGTCGGTCGATCACGATACACTTGCGACTTCAGGCAACCCCAAAACCAATAATCGCACGGACTGAGGTCTGGGGCCTCCAAGGCCAAGCAAGACGAAAGTGGCGGCTGAGCAAACGATCACCACCAAACGACGAGCGTAAGAGATCTTTCAAGCGTCTAGGAATATGGGGTGTTTCTAATAAAACCCCATGTCATTCCAAGCATGTGTGTCAATTTTTACCTCTCTATCTACATTATTCCGTGGTTTATTAAGTTTTCAAATTTATACTGACTTTTTGATCACCCGGTATATCTATGCTCCAACACAACACCTAAAAGACGTCTAGAGCGCAGAGCTCTCGAATGAGTTTCGTGAGTGTTCTTTACACCCTATGTTCCCGTCGTCTTTAAGTTCGAGTGAAACATGTGAATCACTCGCTTTTAAAATAGACGCGTTTCATCAGCGCCCCGAGAGAGCTCTCAAGGAAAAGAAGAGTGCTGCCGCTTTTGATGTCCCGATATAGAGTTATGGACATGAAAGGCGAACCGACGCGTCACTGGCGTGCGTGCCGGGCCATTCAATAAGGGCTGCTCTCTGTCGCCGACGGACACGTGCCACGCTGCCCGCGGCTCGGCACTCAGCAGCACTCTGGGCTCGCCTTACGGGAGCACAGCTCGGCCATTCCTGATGGCCGGCTGCTGCCGCCTTACTGGAGCACGTACCGCCTGCACGTGTGCGACTTGCGACTCCCAGGCCACACGCGCCGCCCTAAGTGACGTGGCGTGCTACTATTACGTGCCTCTGCTCCATCAGGAGCACAATGACCCGTCTTGAAAGTAGGAAAAAGGCGCCATGAGCAAATACACCGATACACTCCACTGTCATTAGGCTCCTTAGTTTCGCAAGTACTCTGTGAAAATCCACGTAATTTTCAGATAGGCGTTTCTGCCTTTTCAAAGCATTTGTTTCATTCTGCCCATTACAAAAACTGACTACTTCTTTTGTACCTTCTTTCTTTCTTCCTGTCTTTCGTTCTTCCCGCAGCGTTTACCCCGTCCAACACGGCATCAGCTTTATCAGGATATAACAAGTTTTGTTTTTCTACTAACTGAGTGCCTGCTATTTCACGGAAATGCACAGATTCCAATCTTCCATTAGTCCTTCTCCTCCTTCCCCCTCCCTCTATCCATCTCCTCCTCGCTCCTCTTCCTATTAATCTCCTCCTCTTTCCTTTCCGTGTCCGTCTCCTCCTCTCTCCTTTCTCTGTCCATCTTCTCCTCTTCCCTTTACCTCTCCATTTCGTCCTCTCCTCCTCTCTCCTTTCTCTGTCTATCTTCTCCCCTTCCCTTTATCTCTCCATATCGTCCTCCCCCTCTGTCTCTTCATCTTCCCCCTCCCCTCTCTCTGCCTCCTTCTTCCTCCCGTGTCTCTGTTTATCTCCTCCTCTTTCCTTTCTGTGTCTGTCTCCTCTCTTCTTTCTCTGTCCATCTTCTCCTCTTCCCTTTACCTCTCCATTTCGTCCTCTCCTCCTCTCTCCTTTCTCTGTCCATCTTTTCCCTTCATCTCTCCATTTCATCCTCCCCCTCTGTCTCTTCATCTTCCCCCTCCCCTCTCTCTGCCTACCTCCTCCTCCCCTCTCTCTGTTTATCTCCTCCTCTTTCCTTTCTCTGTCTATCTTTTTCTTTCTCCTCTCTCTATCCATTTTTCGCACCACTTCTCTCTGCCCATCTCCTTCTCACCCATATCAGTGCCAATCTGCCCATTCACCTCCATTGTCTGTTCATCTCCTCCTCTATCTTTTTCTCTCCAAGCTATCACGATCAGTCCAATATGAGTCTGGTGGTTTTTACCCGCACAGTATTATAACTAATACATGTACCAAATTCGGCTGAAATCGTTCCAGGCTTTTAGGATTAGCTTTTTATTTGTGGCTTTGCCCGCATATGCGAATGTTAAATAAATTTTGCATATATTTAACATATTTGACACATATATGTTGCCTGTATCTCTAGAGAATTTCGCTCAGGATTTCATTTTCACGCAGCTCAATGTTTATGATGCCATATCTCTGAACTACGTGCTAAACAATGATATGATTTTTCAGGTACATCCAATGGTAGATGCGGCTACTGCGTGCAAAATGTTTTGTGAAAAGAGTTGGTAGTAAAGAATCATGAAATTAAAACGTCATAGATGATGTCACAGATGAAACACATCTCAGTATTTAACGTCATATATGCTAAACTTTTATGTCGTACAATTGTTTATCTTTGTAGGTACATTCAGCAATATACATGTATACTCTCTGCGAAATTCATTGCGAATAGAGTAAGTAGTAAAGAATTAATAAATTAAAACGTCATTCATGATTTGACAGTTTTTCACGCATCCCTGTGTTTGACGTCAATCTCCTGAACTATGTGTCATACAATGATATGATTTTCCTGGTACATTCAGTGCCATGTATGAAAACTGTCTTCAAAACGTGTCACGAGCACAGTTAGTCGTCAAAAGTAATAAAGTGAAATGCCGTGCTTCATGAGCCAGTTTTACTGCACGAACAACGAAAATGTAGTAAGGGATAAACTTTTTTCCTTTCGTCATTTTGTGGCATTTATCAGCGAGAAAAAGTTTCGAGAAGATTTGAAAATATGTGTAAAGATTGTTGGGTGGCTCTAAGTGGTCCTATTCTCAAATACTTGGTGACGAAAGTAAGGGAATTTGCGTGTCGTGGGCTACACTGCTCTTTCACCGTCATCCTCACGCCTTTGATAGGTAGATGGTTCTTAGCACCACAGCGATGATTTCCAGGCAGTAAGTGACTTCTTTACGAAGCTTCGTTGAAATCGATCCGCTGCTTTAGCAGGAGATGTGGAACATACATACATATATACGTACTTCGATTTTTATGATATGTATGGATTTAACTTTGCAGCCGGATGCCTGACTAAACACACAGCTGTGTGTGCCGTCTTTCCGCGATCGTGTAAATTTTTGTCCTGTGTGTTAACATATGTTTGTGTATTGTATCCTGTGAGATTGAAGTTTAGACACCAGCCCAGCATATGCCTCAAAGGACGTGGAAAACTACTTAGAAAGCACAATCAGGCTGGTCTGAGCATCAGCCCTCGGTCGCTAATCAGCAGAGCATATATGATCCGGATGTGTCTCATCTCCCCAGTACGCGTTATCCTATATGAGCAGGTTATTTCTCCACGAAGACGGCATTCAACAAAAGAAAAATTAGCACGAAGTGTACTACATTCTCGGACACGTAAATAAACATTTCGACTCAACTGAACAAAGTAGATAGGAGTAATGTTGTATACATTCTGTGCATGAAGAAAGGGTACACAGTGTGTTCCTCATTTAGAAATCACATTTGAATGTTGGCTGCGAGATGATCGTTTTCCGCCTCGCGTAAGAAGGAGACACGACAAACAGTCCGAGTTGGAATTCGAAAACAGCAGGACTGTGACCTAAAGAGACTTCGCTTTAACTTTCTGTGATATTGCTGTTCGCGTTCAACAGGAAGCCTGTCGTGAAAATATGGAATTCAGGAGTTGAGGAAAGCCGCACTCAACGCGAAGCAGGCGTTGACATCTCAACGACTCCAAGCGACTAGCCCCTGAGAGGACGTGTGAGATCGCACAGCCATGTCACCTACTTCCAGTCAGGGAATGGGCTATAGAAGCATGACAAGTAACCACATGGACAATGCGACAACGTCTGGAGCTCCACGTACCGTCACCAAAGCAATCGTCATTTCAACATCCCTTGACGCAGCAGCGAAGAGGAGCGCCAAAACTGGTGCTCCCAACGACAACATTCCAGACAGGAGCGGCACCGCATCATCTTCTCAGGCGAGTCCCTGATCTGCGCACTGCGCCACGATGGAGGTATCAGTGTTTGGAGGCAACGAGGTGAACGAACGTGCCAGATTGCATTCGTCATCGCCCTACGAGCTCTGCACTTAGCGTGTTATGGGGTATCTTTGGTTAGGCAACAAGAGCACCTATGCTTCACATAATCGGTAATTTGGGCAGCAGTCGCTATTTCTCTGACCTACTAAGGCCGGTAGCTGTGCACTGCCTTCGAGGTCTGCGGTATGTTATCTTCCAACAATACGACACGAGATTGTGATGCTGGCCGTGCTGTAAAGACTCACATCGATACAAAGAGTGCGTTCGACTGTTGACGTGGCCAGCGCGTTTTCAGATCTCTCGCCCATTAAAACTGTCTGGTCGTCGGCTGGCGAAACAGTGGCCCGCCACATGCCGTCAGCTATTACCATTGATAAATTCTTGCTTAGAGTTGAAGCAGCATGAAATGACGGATCCGTATCTCTCACCCAAGCTCATTTGGAATCGAAGCCTATTCTGATTTTTGCCGTTGTTGGTGCCAGATGTATGAGTTCTGTGTAGTAAATTCCGCACGTTGGAAACCCCAATCGCCAATAAATTTAATTATCTGTTATTGTCATTACACGGTTTATGCAAAATAAGTAATATAGCGTTATTTGCTAGTGTTGCAGGCGTTGCAATTTTGACGACCAGCAGTGTACATTTCGTTCCCTGGCAGAGTGGTTCGCTCTTTTCAAGTACATCCCAACGAGCTGGCAGTGAGGCAGCTGGGTTTCCCAACCGTAAATGTTTGGAACGCAACTTCCAGTCCCGACATCTGCCTTGCCACCTGCTGAAAACCTTGGCCAGAACGGGCATTTGCCCCAGATAGTTTGTGTATAAGCGTGTACAGCATAGTGAAGTCGATGTTTTGCTCTACATGCATAGCAGTGTATCGCCCATCTGATTCTTGATGCTGCCTACTGTTGTGGACCAACTGATAACATGGAGTTGGAGAAGAGTCGTTAGCGAGTGTGTGAATCGATTACTATTCCGATGGGAACTTCGCTGTTATATCAAAGTTTAATATCAGTCCTCTTGAGCACTACAGTGCTAGTCGAACAAATTGGGATTGGACAAAAAATGGAAACACCAATAAGACAACGAGTAGCCATGTCTAACATTGTATAGGAAAATACGCTGGCATTCAAAGCAATTTCCAGTGGTCTCGGAATGGATAGGTACAGGTCCTGAATGATTTTCAAGAGAACCTTATTCCACTCTTCCTGCAAAATAATGGCAAGTGAAGGTGGACAGCCATCCCGCCCTGTCCCCAAAGTATACGACAAAGGCTCAATAACGTTGAGATCTGGTGACTGTGATGACCAGTTCATCCTCGTGCTCAGGAAGCTACTATAGTCCTGACGAAGGAACCTGCGTGAACAGGGGCTTGGTTGTCTTGGAACATGTCATCACCACTGGGGAACAAACATTGAACAATGGAGTGGACCTGATCCACCAGAATGGTCACATAATCCTTCACAGTAATGCAACCTTCCGCATTATCCACGGGACTCATGGTATACCATAATATGGCTGCCGAAATCATCACCGAACCTCCGCAATATTTCATGCTTGGGACGTTGACTCGGCCTGAAGTTAGAGACAGTGTGAGACGAAACTCATTCGACCAAATGATTTTCTTCCATTCCTCCTTACTCAATGTTTTATGGCTTCGCGTCACGTTTTCATATTACGAGTATTTTCATCACTGTTGGGTGGTTTTAGAATTGCAGCTGTCCCTGCAATTCTCAGCTTATGGAGCTCCCTTCGTGTTGTTTTGGTCTTCATGGAGTTCGCGAGCGTGACATGCAATGCTGTAGTGAGTTTTGCAGTCGTCGTCCTCTTGTTTTCTGTCACAGTCCTGTTCAGTGACCGTCCGTCACGGTCACTCAACACACTTAGCGAGAAAGTGAGCACCAGTGACGTCACAGCCTATATAACGGCGAGGCCACGGCGACTCGGGAGTCATTTACCACTTAACAATGGCGCAGAAGAGCTCAGTCGAAAGCTCGTGGTTTTTTAACCACCTGACGAACTGGCCGTTTGGGTGCTGTATATTCTTGTTCGCCGAAGTATGTCATCTAGACGTCATGAAGTCACGGATCTTCCACGTGATACCAGAGATTATGTATACGTCTGTGATGGAGGAAAATTAGAACCGATGCTGATGTCTTTATATGATAGCTTATTTGAAGGCATATTTTCAGCATCACGCCCCTGTTTCCCACAAACCACGAAGGGTGTAGCCGCTGTCCCAGTTGAAGTAGTTGCTGTTGTACATTCTGATTACAGCAGCTTCGTAGGTCAGAGTCATTTTAGTTAGCTTGCAATCGGAAGTAACAGCTTTACACAAAAAAAAAACAAAGAATAAAATTCCAACACTCAAAATCAGTTACTCTTTCAAGGAATAAACAGTGCACTTCACTGGTTGGTCTCTCGTACCCACACTGCTCACCCTTAAAATGTGCGGAGCACCCGAGATGCATGGGTACTTGAATTTGACTTGTCGTCTAGCTCTTATACGGACGACCGGTTGTTGTGTCAGCATGAGCACACATGTGAATGGCTGTTCCGCAGTCGTCTGGCATCTTGGCGTTGTTTCTTCCGTTCGACTGGGTGTTGGCTCGACTGCCCCGAGGTCACCCTGAACTATAGTAGTGCTTTCGTGCATCGGCGATGGTAAGGTCCATGCTGGTTTCACTCTTTCACTGTACACACTGACAGTTTTTCTATTTTGCAAGTTGTCTGTGGTATGGGCATCACATCGCAGTACCTGGTAGGATCCGGTATAAGGAGGTTCTAGAGGAGCCCGTAAGGCATCTGTGCGCAACCTGACGTTCGAGCAATCCGCCAACGCTTTTTGCCCGAAAACCTGATGTTCCCCATGGCGGGACGCTGGTGGTCCTCTCATCCTTGCCAATGGTCACGAATGCCTTTACCAGTAGTGGTAGCTCCGTTTGAGGTGGTAGTGATGCCGTTATGAGATAGTCTGCCGGATCTCGTCACCAGAAGTTTGTAAAATATTTATTGTGTCTTCCATGCTTAACAGATGTAACCCGAAAAATGTTATTGCAACTTAAACCGTTCTTGATTTCGGGCTCACCAGTTATTTATGTCAAAGATCAAACTCACATGTAACTCGAGAAATTTATTTAGTTAGCTTACAGTTGGAAGTACCAGCTCTAAAGAAATAAAAAACAAAGAATAAACACCCAACTGTCATAATTAGTTACTCTCCCTAGGAATAAACAATGCGCTTCACTGGTCGGTATCTTGTTCGCACAACTTTCTTGATGACAGAATCCTATCACGTAGGTGCGTGAGCTAAGACATTAATTTCGTTAAACACTTTCGTATGTTTATGATGCTGTGTTCGGCAACAGCAGATTTGTCAAAATAATGATATTTAATGTCCGGTCAGTCTCCTGTGCAGCTTTTTGAAATCTTTCGTATTCACTGGCCACTGCAGCTGCTGTTACTGAAATTTATAAAATCTTTGTCAAAGCGGTAACAAAGTCTGCAGTAGTTTGGGACACACCAATTCCAAAATTCTTTTGAGACATATTATGTTGGAATGTCGTGGAAAGGAGTACGTAAATGAACGGCACATGGTTTCAGAACAGAAGCACGCTTAATTGGGACGGAAGGAATTCAAAGGCAAGGTCAGTCATTGTCTACCCGGTATAACATGGCAACAAAAGGAGGACTAGATAATATTCGCATTATTATACGGCTACCTTTTGTACCAGAACATTGGAACGCCTGCGCGTGCGGTCAGGTACTGTATGACTTCAAGTTTTAGTGGATATTTTAATAACAAGAAGCCAGTCCGAAAACTAATGAGAGACAGAAGTGAAGGCGATAGCTGCCTCAGATGGAAAGAAGCATTAAGATCGTTATCTCTCCCGATGTTCTCCGCAATAAGTAGGCTGTGTGTTCTTTCATCCTTTGTCCTCTTCTCGTACAATTCTCACAAACAAAGACCTGACGCTACTCTGAACTGCCACCAAATACCGTCGTCATACACAACAGTAACGCTTGTCGAATACTGCACACATAGTGTAGGAGGCCATATGAAGCAGGCCAAACGATAATACGGGATGCATCTCGTCGTCGCAGTTGATTTCTAATATTTGAACAGAATCAGGTAACTCCCTAATTCATTCCATACAATTGGCGCATGTTATTAAGTCAGTCAGTATTTCATTCATTGACGAGCAATGCGTTCTGCGCTATGCCCTGGCACCAAGAAACTATAAAGGCTGATGTGCGTCATACTATGATGATGGAAGATGTATAGACTAAAACATGGCTTACATACTTTGTTTCCTGTTGATAAGTTTGCTCGTTTGCTATCATCTAAAGAAAACATAGCACTTTTTTCTTTTTTTGCAGTAAGAAAACGTCCGGAATCTACGGCAGGAAGCAATACAGGTCAAGCAACAAAAGGTATGAACGTCTTACTTGTAGTGAGCATTTCTGCACTTTCATGCAACTGGTTTAATATATCTGTTGATTCAGGAGGATGCATCGTTAAGACCTAAGCAGTTTCTTAAAACATTTGTGATAAGTTAAAACTGTATGTCACTAGTCACTCTCCTTGCCTCCGTCACTCAAGAGACTGCCCAAGCGAGAGGCAGCGCAAACATCTCTGGTAGAAAGGCTACAGTGAAGTAGGCTGTTTGGTAACGCCACGTAGCGCTGTGTATGAAAATCACTGACTGTGCTGTGTGAAGTCTGTGGCTGGCTGGCATTGTTGGAATAGTCGCTGTTGTAGTGTTGGGCAGTTGGATGTGAAGAGCGCGTAGCGTTGCGCAGTTGGAGGTGAACCGCCAGCAGTGGGGGATGTGGGGAGAGAGATGGCGGAGCTTTGGGGGCGGATGATCTGGACGTGTGTCCATCAGAGAGAGTAAATTTGTAAGTCTGGTTGTCATGAACTGAAACATATATTATGGCTTTTGAACACTGTTAAGGTAAATACATTGTTTGTTCTCTATCAAAATCTTTCATTTGCTAACTATGCCTATCAGTAGTTAGTGCCTTCACTAGTTAGAATCTTTTATTTAGCTGGCAGTATTGGCGCTCGCTATATTGCAGTAGTTCCAATAACGAAGATTTTTGTGAGGTAAGTGATTCATGAAAGGTATAGGTTATTGTTAGTCAGGGCTATTCTTTTGTAGGGATTATTGAAAGTCAGATTGCGTTGCGCTAAAATTATTGTGTGTCAGTTTAGTGTTGAACAGAATAAGTAAAGAGAGAAATGTCTGAGTACGTTCAGTTCTGTTCAGCTGTTTGAAAATCAAATAACGTAAGGTGTTTACCAGCACAGTAATTCATTAATTTTTCTAAGGGAAAGTTTCAGAGTCAAGACTTAACTATAGCCTCAGGGTTTTTACTGTTTAGTGGAATATATCATCCGCCAAACATTATTATTTACGCAGTTTTAACTTTCCACAAATGTTTGTAACAACATATACTTTACTGAGGAGCACAACAATGAAATTTCAAGGAAAATGTTGTGGTAACATTGACTTGAAGCTTAGCCTAATATTTACTTTGCGCCATATTTTAATGAGCCGAATTCAGCCGAGTGCCACTTGTACTGTATTCATTTCAGTTGTTTGCAGTTTCTCATAATTAGAGATTGGAAGGAGCGATCTGTACTTGCTTTGAAGAAAATTTTATTAGCCTTGCTCGCATTCAACACTATTTATTCCTGATGACCGCTTGCAGCAGGTAAGACTGTCATCTACTGATCTTCAAAAAACTTTTTGTTATACGTCCTGTTCCATAATGACTATCATACATGCAATGCTGAAATAGTGGGTAGTATATAGCACATTCCACACAGGTTTGTTAGAAACAAAAACAGGTTTGTTACAAATAAAAACAGGGGGAGGTGGAGGAGGGATTAGTGTTTAACGTCCCGTCGACAACGAGGTCATTAGAGACAGAGTACAAGCGCGGATGAGAGAAGGATGGGGAAGAAAATCGGCGTACCATCCAGGCATTTGCCTGAAGCGATTTAGAGAAATCACGGAAAACCTAAAGCTGGATGGCTGGTGGCAGGTTTGAACTGTCGCCCTCCCGAATGCGAGTCCAGTGTGCGCCACCTCGCTCAGTACAAATAAAAACAATGCAGTTAAAAAGCGCCTTGTCTAGCTACGGTTCCCACAAAATAGCGTTCCATTGACACCTGTTAAATGTTGAAATATGTAACACTGAACATTTGTGCACAATTTTTGCCTTTAGTTGACGAGTTAAATACAACACGGATCAAGATTTTTTAAAGTACACAGTATAGCCGACTCACAGTTCTACCCGACCACGATATTACTACACTTGGCCTTTCGTCGCCGCAGTCAGAAACACGATGTGACCTTACAGTGAACAAGTACAGTAGTAACTCTAAGGAAAACGCATTGCACCGTGAATGCTTTCAGGATAGCCAACTGGTTCAGCGTGTTCAAATGGTTCTAATGGCTCTAAGCACTATGGGACTTGACATCTGAGGTCATCGGTCCCCTAGACTTAGAACTACTTAAACCTAACCAAGCTATGGACATCACACACATCCATGTCCGAAGCAGGATTCGAACCTGCGACCGCAGCGGACTGAAGCGCCTAGAACCGCTCGGCCACATCGGCCGGCGTTCAGTGTGTCCTCGTGAAATATCACGATAACCGACCAAAGCACCCTCACTCACAGGTGCAATAATATTGTCGCCGATTAATGCTTCTGACTGTGTACTTCAAGCGATGTAGTTTTATGATGCATTTCACTCATCATATAAAGGTAAACATAAGCGCAAATGTGCACTGTTAACAATTCAACCACTAACAAGTACCAGTGGAATGTTAGGTGTTTGTGTGTGTGTGTGTGTGTGTGTGTGTGTGTGTGTGTGTGTGTGTGTGTGTACATCCACAGTTTAGCAACCTGTGTCGAGTGCGCTACATACAGTCCACTTTAATGCCACCATGACATGTAGGATACAGCCATAACGGAACAGCCGGCCGTGGTGGCCAAGCGGTTCTAGGCGCTTCAGTCTGGAACCGCACGACCGCTACGGTCGCAGGTTCGAATCCTGCCTCGGACATGGATGTGTGTGATGTCCTTAGGTTAGTAGGTTTCAGTAGTTCTAAGTTCTAGGGGACTGATGACCTCAGATGTTAAGTCCCATAGTGCTCAGAGCCATTTGAACCATAACGGAACAGGACATATAAAAAGTTTTTTGAAGATCAGGAGACGACAAACTTAACTGTTGAAACCGGTCATTGGGAATAAACAGTTTCGAATGTGATCTTGCCTATTAAAAGTTTCTTCAATTTCAGTTGCTCGTCCAGTCGAAAGCCCGCTGGTGAGCACACAGCAGCAGCGTGAGAGGTCGCGCCTCGCAGTGCACGTGAAAACGCAAATCAATTAAAAAGATGCAGCCGGCCTCTGACCAGCGTTATCAGAGGCACGAATGAAGCGTATTACGCAGACGCCGTCACGCTGATACCGCCTGAAGGCGGAACAAGAGGCGTTCAACCACGAATCAGAAATGGAATTCGTCGTACACTTGATCGACGCGACCACAGTGATTTTCATTGGGTTCTAATCTTGGGACATCGCGAGCCACCCAGAATGCATCGTTACTCGTGAATAGCCGGCCGGAGTGGCCGAGCGGTTGTAGGCGCTACAGTCTGGAACCGCGCGACCGCTACGATCGCAGGTTCGAATCCTGCCTCGGGCATGGATGTGTGTGATGTATTTAGGTTAGTTAGGTTTAAATAGTTCTAAGTTCTAGGGGACTGATGACCTTAGAAGTTAAGTCCCATAGTGCTCAGAGCCATGTTACTCGTGAATCCGACAGTAACAGAGTTAATACTGAGTATGGTAGACTAAAAATGTTCAATTGTGTGTAATATCTTATGGGACTTAACTGCTAAGGTCATCAGTCCTTAAGCTTACACACTACTTAACCTAAATTATCCTAAAGACGGACACAAACATACACCCATGCCCGAGGGAGGACTCGAACCTACGCTGGTACCAGCCGCACAGTTCATGACTGCAGCGCCTCAGACCGCTCGGCTAATCCCGCGCGGCGGTAGGCTAAGGAACTCTGTTCTTGGAAGTGGGGGCTAGTAATATTGGGGTCTCAGTAAGAAGTTGGGGTAACGGCAAAAAATAGTTGTTCATTATTTCGATACAACCGTTCCATTTCAGGTATCTGGCACCTCATGAGGAAACGTGTACCATCATTAAAACGTCCCCAACAAATAATACACTCATCGCCCTTTGCACGAGAAAAAGAGGACGGCGGGATATGGTCTAATGTCACTCTGACCTCGGGATGGAGCTCATTTTCAGTTCTACAATGCGAAATCGTCATCCTACCATTCACCTGTTGTGTTTTACAGATTCAGGATGGTTGGATGTGGATGCGTGAGCCGCTCGGTGTGTCTTGGTAGATCACTCGTTAGGTACGAAAGTGTGGATCAAAAAGACTTGGATTCGATCCTCGGTTAGTCTTAGGATTTTTAAATTTATTTTTTTGTTCTACAGATTCAGCAAATCTCTATGGTCACTGAACGAGTCAGTACATGAAACTAACGCAGATAAAAGAAAACGTAGATAAATTCCATGCATATGACAAGCTGCGAGTATATGTTACCACAATCATCGAAATAGCACAGAAATAAACTTTTTTTTTTCATGAGCTCCCCGACAGAACAGAAGGAGTGATCCATGAAGAAATTCTTCAGTCTAGACTTGAATGTATAAGGTATTCTACTAAGACGTTTAAATTCTTGTGAGAGCATGTTGAAAAAGGATGCAGCAGTATACTGCACGCCTTTCTGCACAAAAGTCAAGTGGGTGCGATCCAAATGCATAATGTACAGTCGTGGACAAAACGAGCGAGACCCCTCACCTTTTCGTTATGCTGATCCACACAGCTTTAAAGTCTGTTACACAGCATAACAGGCAAGGCGACGAAGTGCTACCAACATACTATGCACAGGCGCAAAATTGAAAAACTATGCGAAATTTATCAGACTGTTTTCAATCATGTGTAAGACTATATTAATACTAATTAGTGTGTTAACCACAACACCTAAGTATAAGATATAAACGAAAGAAGAAACGCTAATTAGTATGAACTGTACTAATAAAAATGAATTTCAGCTTATCGAGATAACATAACTGTTAAGTAAGACAAAGTACCCCAGATCGTTACGAATTAGCAAAATATTACGCGCATTCGGCCCCGAAATGGTCTGTGTCAACGTTCAGACCAGCCATACTGGATTACCGTTGCTGACCTACCATGAAAATGTGCAAATGTAGCAATGCGTGAAGATCCATAGCGAAATTCAGTTAAAAATCATTCAGTGCCACACTTAAGTCAATTCAATTATTGAAAGAAGCGGAAAAAGTAGGCAGTAACAAGTATGAAATTCTACAAGAGTTTCATATCGACATCCCAGAGCGCCAGTACAGAATAAAGGTAGCAATAAAACGTATTGGGAGCGCGAGAATTTCTTAAAACTCCTTTACTGATAGTCTATCTGCCTCCATCGAAATTGAAATCGAAAACAAACCAGACCTTCCTTGCAGTAGCAAACACCTTTCACTTCGCTAGCAGACAACCCAGGCAAACGGCCCTCTATTATTGCCCCAGACATGAATAAGCCGGCAATTTCGCAATGACAATGGCAAAATGATCTGCATTTTCTGTTGCACAGAGTTTTCTGGACTCAAAAACATGAATTGTCTACCTTTATGTCACCGCTTATGTGAAAATAATTCGGGATGTGTACCGAAATATCAAAAAACTGTGCCGGCCGGAGTGGCCGAGCGGTTGTAGGCGCTACAGTCTGGAGCCGCGCGACCGCTACGGTCGCAGGTTCGAATCCTGCCTCGGGCACGGATGTGTGTGCTGTCCTTAGGTTAGTTAGGTTTAAGTAGTACTAAGTTCTAGGGGACTGATGACCTCAGAAGTTAAGTCCCATAGTGCTCAGAGCCATTTGAACCATTTTGAAAAAAAAAATACTGTTATTAGCGAGTAAATTTAGTAAGATAATTCTGCACCACCCCAGGAAATAAACGGCGACGTAGCTGCCAAACGTATTCTACAATGTTTCGATTTCTCAATTAGACGTGCCACAGCCAGAAAACGTTCATTAGCCGAAGTGTTCCTTAAGGTAGCTAATAATGGGAATGCTCGCACATTTAAAACGCGGTGGCATTAATAGTGGGATCTGAATTACCACGTGTATAGGCAAATGGATTTCATTTGCATTCCTTTAAACGTGATTTGGATAGAAAGCGTAGCTACGGTTACTATACTGATGTATCGACTGCAACTGGAACATTTCGAATAAAGAGTAGGGGGAATTATTGTGCGGCCCTCATCTTCAGTAACTGTGGTAACTATTTTCGTTGTTAGGATTTCGTCACGAAAATCGGTAAAAATGGAACTAGTCTCACTTTCTTAACCGTCTATCTGTCCACCCAACCCTTAAAACCCGTTTACCTCGAGTACGGGTGGACATAATAAGCGGAAACGTATCGCACTTCCTGCGGTATATGGTCCCTTGGTGGTGTAAAAAGTGAGCTATGTCAACGCAATCTAAAGATACGACCGTTTATGTAAAGAAAATTTACGCGAAAGGTCAAAAAATGACTCTAAGAACTAAGCCACCAAACTGCTTAGGTCATCAGTCCCCTAGACCTAGATCTACTTCAACCTACCGAACCTAACACACATCCTTGCCTGGGGCAGGATTCGAACTGACGGCGCAAGGAGCCGCGCGGTTCGCGATATGACGCCGTTGAGCGCACGACTAACCCGCGCCGGCAAGTTGTTAATATCATCTGGTGTTACTAAAAAGTTATTCACTTCCGGTGAATGATTTTCTGCGCAGTTCATTTAAAAAAGAATAACTAAAATATATTTGATGTTACGGAAGAGGAAGGACGCCCAATTCATTTCCCCTTGCCTTTATTCATGGTGTTAGATTCGCAGTCTGAGCTTACGTACTATCCATTCCCATACTTTAGATCCAAGTCATAGTCACAGATATGCGAATACAACTCATTGGATTATACTTGAGGTATTTCATTTCCCACGAAGTGGTGGCAGACGATGCTGTGGCGTCTTCGAAGCGCGAGTTTCTCCAGCGCTAGCTATCTCAGCACATCCGCTCAGCGAACTTGCATAGTATGTTGATAGCACTTCGTCGCCTTGCCTGTTATGCTGTGTAGCAGACTCTAAAGCTGTGCGGATCAGCATAATGAAAAGGCGAGGGGTCTCGCTCGTTTTGTCCACGACTGTACTTCTGCCTAGTATTAACTGAGTGAAAGCTGCTTGTTCTTGGCAATAAGGTCACATTATTAACAACAAGCGACGATAAAAAAAGTAAATATCCAATGGCCAATGTCAGAATTCTCGGACTCCTGAACAGGGCTCAACGAGCGAACTGCGAGCTTAGACCACATACTGCTCGAATGCACGATCACCAGTTAAAATACCGTTTCTGAATGGGAAGAGGTACGTCACAATATAACGCCATATGTTATAAGCGAATCAAAGTAAGCAAAGTAGTCCAATTTTCGTGTTGGGCCCTCACTTATTGTAGTTACTGTTCTATTGATAAACAAAGCGACTTTCAGTTTTTGAACAAGGTCCTGAACATGGGCAGTCCATGACAGTTTATTATCTGAACACCCAGAAATTTTAATTGTTCAGACTCACCGATCATATGCCCATCATGTATAATCCAAATGCCAATTTTAGTTAGATTGTGTGTTAGAAACTGCAAAAACTGAGTCTTACTGTGATTTAGCATCAATTTATTTCCTAGAAGACATCAACTTACAACTGTAGTATTTGAAACATTGCCTTTGCACCATTCAGCAGCTGGTATCATCAGAAAACAGAAATATTTTAGAATCGTCTGCAATTTTAGAAGAAATATCATTATATACCGGGTCTCTCTTTAGAGTCGTCAGGTGGATTTTCTCTGGTGTTTCGGCAGGTATTTGCAATTTAATTTTTACCCCGTGTAGCTGGAGTCAGCCCAAACAAATACTGCTCAGCACGTTCCTTTTACATGCGATGCCCAGCGTCGATGAAGAGCGTCGGTTTGTTTCCCTTTACAAAACAAAATGATTTTTAAGGTGGAGGTTACTTGTCCATTCTACAGAGAGCCTCCAAATTAGTGTACTGAGATATTCGTTTTACCGGTATGTATTAGCAGACACAGTAAAACATTAGGAATAACGAGTAATTCAGCAGCCACAGCACTGCCCTGGCCCGCCCTGACTGCTGCCGCCTCGGAGAGGCGCGCTGCTCAGTCGCTGCTGGAGTACTTGTTATCCCTCGTATTTAACTGTTTCTGCTAATACACATCTTAAAACGAATTTGGTGCTAGACTCATCTGGTTGCGCTCTATCGATTGGGCATCTAAAATTCAGATTAAAAAATATTGTTTGAAGCAGGAAACAAACTGATGCATTCCGTCGACGCTGAGCGTCGCATCAGACATGTGCTGAGCAGCATTTGTTTGGGCTGACGCTAGGTGCACGTTGCAAAAACAAAATTGCAAATATCTGTCAGAGCACTAGAAAAAATTATCCTGACGTCTCTTAAGAGAGATCCCCGGTATATGAGAAACAGTAGTGGTCACAACAATGACACCTGAAGCACCCTTCCCCCCTCCCCGCCACCCCACCCCCCACCCCCCACTTACCCTTCTCACGATCAGACGCCCCTTGGAAATTGGAAGTTTGTGGTAAGATCTTACGAGACCAAACTGCTGATGCCATCGATCCCTGAGCTTACACGCTATTTAATCTAACTTAAACTACGTAACTTACGCAAAGGACAATACACGCACCCATGAACCTCCGACGGAGGGAACCGAGCGGACCGTGACAAGGCGCCCAAGACCGCACGGCTACCCCAAGAGGCAGACACCCCTTCATAGCCGTTCTCATTACTGTGAAAATGACCTTTTCTGTCTGTTCTTAAAGTATAAGATGATCCAACTGTGAACTACTTCTCTTATTCCACCATGGGCCAATTTCTGTAGTAATATTTTGTGATCCACACAATCAAACGCCTTACCTAAATAAAAGAAGATGCCTAGTATTCGCAAATTTTTGTTTAATCTGTCCAGTACCTCACTGAGAGAAGAGAATATAGCGTTTTCAGTTGTTGAGCCTTTGAAACCAAACTAGACGTTTGACGGAAAACTACGTGTACTGAAATGATTAATTACCCTTGCAAAGAAGCATGTTCAAAAACTTTTGCAAACTCCGATGGCATAGCAATAGGCCTAAAATTGTACTTTAATCGATGAGGAAAATGGATTTATTTGTGCCTGGATAGGTCAGTCAGTGAGAACATCGCTCGCGAAAGACAAAGTTTCGTGTTCGACTGCCGGTCCTGCGCACAGTTTTAATCCGTCGCGAAGTTTCAACCATAAATAGTTTTGCTGTTAATAAAGTGCAGAGTGATTCAAAAAGATAGAACAAATTTCAGTTGTCTGTTACAGACAATCTATGAAAGATAGAAACACATTGCGCATGTCACTGGATGAATGAAGGTGGAAAGTTTTGTCCCTGGTCAGACACTACACCATGCACTCAACATCAGCACCATGTATCTCTGGAAAAACATCGAAACGGTAGTCCATTTCATTCCACACTCGAACCAACAGGTCCCTGTTTATTGATCGACAGCTTCAGATCCGATTTCTCAGCTCTTGAAGAGACCCTTTCTCTTATGTACACCCACAGAAAAATATCGCAGGGTGTGAAGTCCGGTGACCTGGCTGGCCAAAAGCAATGAAAAAGATCATGTTGTCCACCTCTTCCAATCCAAAGTTCTCGGATGGTGTTGTTATGATAACGCCGCATCTCATGGTGAAAGTGAGGCGCGCCGCTGTCGTGCATAAAAACGAAATCATTGGGCTCTTCGTGAAGTTGAGGAAACAACCAATTTAGCTGCACGTTCAGGTATGACATTCCTGCCACAGTTTCCTCCTCAAAAAGAAAATGTCCGTAAACTTTGTGAACAGAAACGGTACAAAACACATTCGTTTTCAGCGAGTCTCTTTCAAGTTCTACGATGACTCCAGAATTTTGTGACTCCCAAATGCCTACATTAGGGCGGTTTGCTTTACCCAGTAGATGAAACGTCGATTCGTCCGAAAAAAGAGTCATTCGGAAACAGTGTCCTCTGCCACATCCAGGAGAAATGAGATGCAAAATTCGTACCTTCTGTTATGGTCACCGGGACGCAATTCCAGTAACTGCAGCTTGTAAGGTTTCATATGCAGGCGTTGTTACAGAACACGCCACACCGTTGTTTGAGGAAACTGAAGTTCATGGCCAGCCCTTCTTATGGACATCCGAGGGTTCTGTGTGGACGCATATTGGATACGCTCGACATTTTCATCAGATGTGCGTAAGCGACCAGTACTCTTCCCTTTCCGTATGCAATCAACTTCCAAGAATTTTACGTGCCACTCATAAATGTGCTTGTACTGAGGCGGCTGCACTTGAACAATGGATTTACTTCGAGCAAATTCCAACACACGAAATTATTTCTCTTGTGGTGTAGTCGCCGTGTTGCTACAAACAAATAAAAGCGCAGCTGTGTCAAAGCTTTGGACCTTCTTCTATACAGTGGGATGCACAATATGCATCTATCTTTTACAGTTTGCAATAAAAACTGAAACTTGTTCTTTCTCTTTGTATCATTCGGTAAAGTTTAAAGAGGAGCCTAAGGGATTTATTACTGATCTGTTCCTCCTAAGCCACTGATGAATTTCTTAGTAGAACTAAATGTGTACTTACAACGTAGCAACCCCGTGGCGATCTATGTGGCGAACAGACTTTCTTCCTCCGCTCCACGCAATTTCCTTTGGTATCGCCATGCTTGCAGTTAACACATTGTATCTTTAACTATATCTCATGATATGAATCATACGTAATGCCTGACTGCGGCACAGGTTCAGTGCAATAATGTGATCTATGAAACTGTTTTTGACGATGCTTGGCTTCAAAAGCCTTCGGAGTGTGAGTACTTGAAAGCATTTATGGTAAGCTTTCAATTAACTTGTAAAATAAGTCAAGGGCCTGGACCGACTGAGTTCCCCCTATTTCCCCGTTCTGTTTCCACACGCCTCGTGAGACAGCCTCTCGTAGTTTTGTTCTCAACTCCTAAGTGGAAACATCAATTATTACAAAAGTTTGAGGCAGAGACCAGAGAGCCAATACATGTCAACCAGTGGAGTGCCCACGTGTGGCGATCTTTCTATCTAAAATCGAGTTTTAAAAAAGTTTAATGATGCATGTCAAGTATCCACGAACAAACTGCCCTCAAGTAGGAATCTTTTTCCAATCTCCGATCCTGGCCACAAATATCAGAGCTCTCTTTACAAAGTAGTCACTGAGACAGTTCCGGTACCGGCAACAACTACAAGCTTCATCTGATTACGAGTTCACTTTTTTTCAGTTTGGAGGCTACTGTACCTCATGTCTTCCTATGCAAGGAAACCATTTTAGTTTAGATTTGACCAGAAAAGAGAAAGCCTTAATCACGAAGGCCGTACCTCAAATAATTAAAATCAATATGAAATATCTTGGAAGCTCTCTCCCAACGTCAGATACAATTATTACAATTGGCCACCCGGACATTTTACGTATTACGTTGTGAAGACCAAAAATGCAGCCCAACCTTGGAAGAGTTCCCATACTTCCTTCTTCTGCAGGATTAGATGTTGAAGCGACGAAATGGAGACAGCTGCACAAACAAACTTCAGGCTTACCTACACATAGCACTAACACCAGAACGACAGTTAGATTTCAAGAGGACCATTACTTTAGAGACTTTCTATTCAAAAGACGACTTTTAGCCTCCAAAGGCGACTTAGGTTCTCAGAAGAAATTTTATTTTTCAAGAAAATCTAGTACTCAAGAAGATCTCAGGTTTGGAAGAGTAATTTAGGCTCTCAAGAAATTTCTTAAAGCTTAATGAAGAAGGGATGCATTTATTATTATGACTTTAATGTTATTCTGTGCAAAAACTGAAAATATGATATAATTTAATGAAAAAGAAAGATGCCGTAATGACTAAAGAGATTGTTTGTCATAAGTAGGAAATCCAGATCTGAATCTCAGTCTGCCACAAACTTTTAATTTTTCATTCATTAAATTATATATATATATACACTCCTGGAAACTGAAATAAGAACACCGTGAATTCATTGTCCCAGGAAGGGGAAACTTTATTGACACATTCCTGGGGTCAGATACATCACATGATCACACTGACAGAACCACAGGCACATAGACACAGGCAACAGAGCATGCACAATGTCGGCACTAGTACAGTGTATATCCACCTTTCGCAGCAATGCAGGCTGCTATTCTCCCATGGAGACGATCGTAGAGATGCTGGATGTAGTCCTGTGGAACGGCTTGCCATGCCATTTCCACCTGGCGCCTCAGTTGGACCAGCGTTCGTGCTGGACGTGCAGACCGTGTGAGACGACGCTTCATCCAGTCCCAAATATGCTCAATGGGGGACAGATCCGGAGATCTTGCTGGCCAGGGTAGTTGACTTACACCTTCTAGAGCACGTTGGGTGGCACGGGATACATGCGGACGTGCATTGTCCTGTTGGAACAGCAAGTTCCCTTGCCGGTCTAGGAATGGTAGAACGATGGGTTCGATGACGGTTTGGATGTACCGTGCACTATTCAGTGTCCCCTCGACGATCACCAGTGGTGTACGGCCAGTGTAGGAGATCGCTCCCCACACCATGATGCCGGGTGTTGGCCCTGTGTGCCTCGGTCGTATGCAGTCCTGATTGTGGCGCTCACCTGCACGGCGCCAAACACGCACACGACCATCATTGGCACCAAGGCAGAAGCGACTCTCATCGCTGAAGACGACACGTCTCCATTCGTCCCTCCATTCACGCCTGTCGCGACACCACTGGAGGCGGGCTGCACGATGTTGGGGCGTGAGCGGAAGACGGCCTGACGGTGTGCGGGACCGTAGCCCAGCTTCATGGAGACTGTTGCGAATGGTCCTCGCCGATACCCCAGGAGCAACAGTGTCCCTAATTTGCTGGGAAGTGGCGGTGCGGTCCCCTGCGGCACTGCGTAGGATCCTACGGTCTTGGCGTGCATCCGTGCGTCGCTGCGGTCCGGTCCCAGGTCGACGGGCACGTGCACCTTCCGCCGACCACTGGCGACAACATCGATGTACTGTGGAGACCTCACGCCCCACGTGTTGAGCAATTCGGCGGTACGTCCACCCGGCCTCCCGCATGCCCACTATACGCCCTCGCTCAAAGTCCGTCAACTGCACATACGGTTCACGTCCACGCTGTCGCGGCATGCTACCAGTGTTAAAGACTGCGATGGAGCTCCGTATGCCACGGCAAACTGGCTGACACTGACGGCGGCGGTGCACAAATGCTGCGCAGCTAGCGCCATTCGACGGCCAACACCGCGGTTCCTGGTGTGTCCGCTGTGCCGTGCGTGTGATCATTGCTTGTACAGCCCTCTCGCAGTGTCCGGAGCAAGTATGGTGGGTCTGACACACCGGTGTCAATGTGTTCTCTTTTCCATTTCCAGGAGTATATATATATATATATATATATATATATATATATATATATATATATATATATATATACTTTTTCCACTTCCTTGGGGAGCATTTCATTTAGGATCTCTGACAAGAGCATTAGCATATGTAAAAGTCTAATAAGTAATTTTGTTTGTGCGATATGTTTCATACGTACTTGGCTCTTTTCGTTGGAGGTCTATGGAGCGGAAATTGTGTAATCTAAGCTACATTATGACAAATACACTGACAGATGAAGATCGCAACACGAAGAAGAAGTTGTGCGACGTAAACGAAAGTCGGTAGAAGCGAGCTACATTTGGGAGATGATCTCTATTCAAATTCCGTGTCTGTCACGCTACTAGCACCTCTATGACGATGAAAACCAGGTTTGCTTTAAATACACGTTTCAACGGTCGTGAGCGTTAGTAGCTTTGACATTGGAGGTTAGTCCAATGTCAGTCACAAATGCCATTATCAGCACCTCACTGAATTTGTATGAGGTCGTGTAATAGGAAAGCAACGGCCTTGCCGCAGTGGATACGCCGGTTCCCGTCAGATCACCGAAGTTAAGCGCTGTCGGGCGTGGCCGGCACTTGGATGGGTGACCATCCGGGCTGCCATGTGCTGTTGCCATTTTTCGGGGTGCACTCAGCCTCGTGATGCGAATTGAGGAGCTACTCGACCGAACAGTAGCGGCTCCGGTCAAAGAAAACCATCATAACGACCGGGAGAGCGGTGTGCTGACCACACGCCCCTCCTATCCGCATCCTCCACTGAGGATGACACGGCGGTCGGATGATCCCGATGGGCCACTTGTGGCCTGAAGACAGAGTGCGTGTAATAGGGCTACGAGAAGCTGGATGCTCCATTTGCGATACTGCAGAAAGACTTGGCAGGAATGTAGCCACTGTCATGATTGATAGCAGCAGTGGACATGAGAATGCACAGTCGCAAGAAGACCGGGCTCCGGATGGGTACGTTGCAATATCGAGAGGGAAAACCATCGTGTTCGGCGTATGGCTCTGGGGCACTGCATCTGCAGCAGCAGTCTGAGCAGCAGTTGGCACCACATCGACACAACGAACTGTTACAAATTGATTACCTAGAGGACAGCTCTGAGCCAGACGCACTATGGCGTACATTCCACCGACCCCAAACCACCGCCGCTTCCGATCTCTGCGGTGTCAAGTGAGAGCTCGCTGGAGGGCAGAGCGGAAGTCTGTTGAGTTTTATGATGAAATCTGGTCACACCTCCGGGCCAGTGATGGCCGTGTGTTGGTTATAAGCAGGCCACTTGAAGGCCTGCTCCCAACCTGTCTGTAGCCTAGACCCGCTGACCCTACACCTCCTGTTATGGTCTGGGGTGCGATTTCGTATGACAGCAGGACCACTCTCGTTGTTACTCCACGCACCCTAACTGTAAATTTGTAGGCCAGTCTGGTGATTCGGCTTGTTGTGCTCCCATTCCTACGAGTGTTTTCCAATAGGATGCCAGACGCCCACGTTCCATTGCTGTAGCCCAAGGCGTGTTGTCTTGGCCTGCTCAGTTACCAGACCTGTCCCCAAACGAGCACGTATGGGACATTACGGACGATAACTCTAGCCAGCATCATCCACAACCAGCATCAACTGTTCCTGTATTGACCGACTAGAAGCAACAGGTGTGGAACTCCATCCCACAAACTGATATCCGGCACCTGTACGATACAATGCATGCATGTTTGCACGCTTGCATTCAACATTCTTGGGTCAGACCGGTTATTAATGTACCAGCATTTCACATTTGCAATGTCTTATTTCACACTTACATTAACGTGTGGTCTTGCAACGTTAATCATTTAAATATTCTACCTAGACGAATGCATTTACGAAATTTTATTACTTCACATTATTTCTTGGAAATTTTTATTTGTGTCAGTGTAATTTCTGCTACGATGTCTTAAAAAATGGTTCAAATAGCTCTAAGCACTATGGGACTTAACGTCTGAGGTCATCAGTCCCCTAGAACTTAGAACTACTTAAACCTAACTAACCTAAGGACATCACACACATCGGTGAACGAGGCAGAATTCGAAACTGCGACCGCAGCAGCAGCGCGGTTCCGAACTGAAGCGCCTAGAACCGCTCGGCCACAGCGGCCGGCTACGACAGCTTAACTAGCAAATATGCAAAATCAGCTGTATGATAACTTAGTGTCGAAGCATACGTGGGAATTCGCTCTTTGTGGGAGTGACAACGTGGGAACAGCTGCGCCTTGACAGAAGGGCGGCCGGGTGTCCCCGAAACGGGACGGCAGAAGAAAGTTGTGGCCGGTGCATTTACACGTGGGCGCCGGCCGTCTCAGCGATGCCGTCCGCGTCGCTGGCACATTACGCTGCCTTTGTGGCGCCGTCGCCTTGGCGAATACGGCGACTTTTTACTGTTCGCGTACCGTGGCGCTCCGGCCCACTTCATACAAAGTGCCTCATTGACTACTGAGCGCGGTTACGGAGTCGCTGTCTTGCTGGGATTTCGGCCACAGCGCGACAAATTACTGCACGGGACAGTTACGGCGACGCGGGGCCGAGAGAAACAATGAGCGACTCCCCAAGTCTCTTCCAGATTCGACGCCGGGCGCAGTCGTGGCTTCACGAACACTCACAGAATTTTAATCGTACTTATATTTGTACGACTTCTCAGAGAACATTCGTCTCATTTGCAATTTTGATAGCCAAGTTGTCCTCGAAAACGACATTAAACGAGATTTTCTTTACGTCTGAGTCACAAATAGCAGTGGTACGAAGAGCGCCGTCCCCTTTTGTACAACTGGCGATGAATGTAATTAACCTCGAACCCCATGTACGGCTGCAGCTCGTGGTCTTGCGGTAGCATTCTCGCTTCCTGCGCACGGGGTCCCAAAAATGGTTCAAATGGGTCTGAGCGCAATGGGACTTAGCATCTGAGGTCATCAGTCCCCTAGAACTTAGAACTAATTAAACCTAAAGACATCACGCACATCCATGCCCGAGGCAGGATTCGAACCTGCGACCGTAGCGGTCGCGCTGTTCCAGACTGAAGCGCCTAGAACCGCTCAGCCACAACGGCCGGCACGGGGTCCCAGGTTCGATTACCGGCGGGGTCAGGGATTTTCCCTGTCTCGAGATGACTGGGTGTTATCGTGTCGTCTTCACCCTCATCATTCATCCCCATTACGGTTTAAGGAACGCAATGGCAAACCACCTCCGCCAGGACCTTGACTAGTCGGCGGTGAGGGGCTCTCGCATCGTCACCTACGCTCCTCGGGGTATGGGACCTCATCATCATCATCTCCCATCTACACCAATACAGACTAAGGGCATTAACTGTTGCTTGCAAAACAATTGCCATTCTAAATAAACATCTTATCGTAACTGATGTTTGAATTATCAACTGTTTGTCATCGAAGACAAGCATCTAGATACCATACAGGAGAAATGTACACTCCAACGGAAAAAAACAGAAGCAAACCACGGAGGAGTCATGCAAATTCATACAGGAATCGACGAAAAATGCAAAACTGTTAACTTTTGCTGCCGATGGATAGTCTAAACGTGTGAAGGTGCAGCGCTTTTTCTCGGCGCAACTGGTAGGGAGAGTAAACAGAAGACATGTCGATACCAGGCCATAAAGTCTTTGCGAATATCTATCCGTGTACTCAGGTGCACAATAACCATACCTCGTAGAAAGGCGCGTCAACAATATTCACAGATGTCAGCATTTGGAAGAGGACATGTAGTTAGGCTCAAAGAAAGTTGAAGTAATTGGCGAATCGCTCGACATCTGACATATACTTGGGCTCAAAGAATACAGTTGGAGTAATTGGCGAATCGCTCGACATCTGAAGAGGAGCGATACCACAATTCAACGATGTTGGCAGGGATGGGTGAACCATAACCAACACAGGGTGAATACCGAAGCTGTCGACCTAGAGAGACGGTAGAGCATGACGACTGAGCAATCGTCAGAGAAGCACTCAGAGTGCTGGATTCATCATCGTCATTAACCTGGTATGCAACTGGTGCTTCAGTGACCAGAAGGATCATTAATAGATGGATCACAGGATGTTGTTGCTGTTGTGGTCTTTAGTCCTGAGACTGGTTTGATGCAGCTCTCCATGCTACTCTATCCTGTGCAAGCTTCTTCATGTCACAGTACCTACTGCAACCTACAGCCTTCTGAATCTGCTTAGTGTATTCATCTCTTGGTCTCTCTCTACGATTTTTACCCTCCACGCTATTCTCCAATACTAAATTGGTGATCCGTTGATGCCTCAGAATATGTTCTACCAACCGATCCCTTCTTCTAGTCAAGTTGTGCCACAAACTCCTCTTCTCCCCAATCCTATTCAATACCTCCTCATTAATTACTATTAGAAACAGTCTTGATCACGATTTATTTAACAAGGTGACCGGTTTCGACCACTACTGTGGTCATCTTCAGACCATTGAGTAGGAACCCCTTTCTGTTGGAGAATCTCCAACAGAAAGGGGTTCCTACTCAATGGTCTGAAGATGACCACAGTAGTGGTCGAAACCGGTCACCTTGTTAAATAAATAGTGATCAAGACTGTTTTTAATAGTAATTATTTACAAGACATTGATCACTGCTGTTCCCGTAATGCATTCAAAACCTCCTCATTAGTTATGTGATCTACCCATCCAATCTTCAGCATTCTTATGTAGCATCACATTTCGAAAGCTTCTATTCTCTTCTTGTCTAAACTATTTATCGTCCATGTTTCACTTCCATACATGGCTACACTCCACACAAATAATTTTAGAAACGACTTATTGACACTTACATCTATACTCGATGTTAACAAATTTCTGGCCGGCCGCGGTGGTCTAGCGGTTCTAGGCGCTCAGTCCGGAACCGCGCGACTGCTACGGTCGCAGGTTCGAATCCTGCCTCGGGCATGGATGTGTGTGATGTCCTTAGGTTAGTTAGGTTTAAGTAGTTCTAAGTTCTAGGGGACTGATGACCACAGATGTTAAGTCCCATAGTGCTCAGAGCCATTTGAACCATTTGAACAAATTTCTCTTCTTCAGAAACGCTTTCCTTGCCATTGCCAGTCTACATTTTATATCCTCTCTACTTCGACCATCATCTGTTATTTTGCTCCCCAAATAGCAAAACTCATTTATTAGTTTAAGCGTCTCATTTCCTAATCTAATTTCCACAGCATCACCCGACTAAATTCGACTACATTCCATTATCCTCGAATTGCTTCTGTTGATGTCCATCTTATAGCCTCCTTTCAAGACACTGTCCATTCCGTTCAGCTGCTCTTCCAGGTCCTTTGCTGTCTCTTGACAGAATTACAATGTCATCGGTGAACCTCAAAGTCTTTATTTCTTCTCCGTGGATTTTAATTCCTACTCCTAATTTTTCTTTTGTTTTCATTACTGTTTGCTAAATATACAGATTGAATAACATCTGGGATAGGCTACAACCCTATCTCACTCCCTTCCCAGCCACTGGTTCCCCTTCATGCCCCATGACTCTTATAACTGCCATCTGGTTTCTGTAAAAATTGTAAATAGCATTTTGCTCCCTGTATTTTACCCATGCCACCTTTAGAATTTGAAAGAGAGTATTCCAGTCAACATTGTCAAAAGCTTTCTCTAAGTCTACAAATGCTAGAAACGTAGTTTTGCCTTTCATTAATTTTTCTTCTAAGATAAGTCGTTAAGTCAGTATTGCCTCACGTGTTCCAATATTTCTACAGAATCCAAAATGATCTTCCCCGAGGTTGGCTTCTACCAGTTTTTCCATTCGTCTGTAAAGAAAGGAGGTTGGATTCACGGCGCCCCTCTCGCCGACTACTATTCAGCTCTGCAGACCAAGAATCCAGTTTGCAGTGTTGTCGGGCACACTCGGCTTGGAATCTCATTTGCTGAAGTAGAATAGTCTTCAGTGATGAGACCCACTTGGAAATAAGCCCCGATGACCAGCTAAAAACTGTCTGAGACGCCGCAGACAGTTGTGGGAGATCCAATTGTCTCTCGCTCGCCATACGCCCCGACAACCACGAGAGATGGTCTGGGGTGCCACTCCATTTCATAGCAGAACTCCTTTTGTCGTCAGTCGCGGCGCCCTTAACAACACAGCGGTACGTCGACGACATTCTGTCCCAGTTATGTCTCTCTTCATGGTGATCTTGGGCACGATAGTACAAGTCCGAACACGGTGAGAGTTTCCTTTGCTTATCTTCGTGCTTGCCAGTCCCTACGTTGGCCAACAGGGTCGCCGGATGTCTGACAGTTGAGATGGTTTGGAGCATTATGGGCAGGGCCTTCCAACCAATTCAGGATTTTGTCGATCTAACGCTCTGATCGGACAGGATGTGGACCGATATCTCTCGGGTGGACATCCAACAACTCTTTAATCAATGCCAAGCCGAATAACTGCTTGTATAAGGCCCAATGGTGGTCCAAGGCGTTATTGACTTGCTCAATCTGTGAACCTCTTTCTTTTGAATGAATCATCCAATTCTTCTGAAATTGGAACTATTTGTTTGTCTGAAGATGTAGGTCCTGTCTAATTCGTTTGTGGCGAGTCATTTTTGTTTTGTTTTAGAGTTTATTAAAAACATTAAGATAAAAAAATATGTATCATTGCTTTGCTATAAGAGTTCTAGTCTTTCATTCCTTTTTTAAACACGCTCACCACGCTTCCAATTAAGATAATCTCTTCAGAATTGCTCTCAATCTTTTAGGTTAGAATGACTGTTTGTACTCGCCTTCTGCAACTGAGTTTTTATTATGGCTTTTAGTCACAAACGTTTAACCTCAGTGATTCAGGAACATTAAGTGATTTCTAAGTCCCCCGCGCATAATTTGTGTCCAATGTCTCTTGTGGAAGCACATAAACTTCATTGATACGTTTTCAGTCAACTGCGTGTCACGACCTCGCTGTATGCTGCTCTTAACCTTTCTGCTACAACTCTCCTACATCAACTGTGTCTTCGCTCTTCCACTTGTATGTAACCCAATTGTAAAAAGCAAAAAATGTTGCATCATAGCACGAAATAATTTAACCTAATATCTCTATCGAAGCTTCATACTTCAACATCAGGTATGTATCTTTTCCACCTTTGTGTTTTTTTGCTGAGCGAAGTTGTTTTTTTACAAGAAGTACTAAAATTACGATGCATAAGTAAGTAAAACAATAGCTATGGTTATATTAACATCACTCCATAGTTAATAGGAATACGCATTTCTACACCACTGATATGCAAAGATAAACAAAACATCATTGCAGCCGTTCATTTTAACAACAGAATAAACAAAGACACAATTTATCACTGACACAATACGAATATAAATAGTGCCAAGTAGATAACTGTTGTCATTACAAAGTAGTAAACTGAAAACAAAACTATGAGCTTAAACCAGTTCAGTGCCAGCAGATCATGTTGCAACAGTAATATACAACAGTAACAATTATGTTTAACGCCTATCGCTAGATGTGTGTATTTTGCGGCATAATTATAGAATGCCTATATAATTACAACCAAACTTGGTACATACGCTCTGTGGGAATAAGCACATTTAGCTCCATATAAGAGGCAGTGGGCGTGAGAAGAAGGTGACAAGAAGACATTTCATAATATCCAATATTAAATCTCTCAGGTGATTGATGACGGACACAACGACATTTTACCGTTAAGATGTGGCGGTTGGGGTGGGCAAGAGTACTCGAAACACGCCAATACGAGTAAGAAATGTACAGTTTGCGGAATCACTAGGCTGATGGGGAGTAGTTCCGATGATATTTAAGTCTGAGATTAATCTACTAGAAAACTGTAAAAAACAGGAAAGTGTATAGCTTGTTGTCGTATTTATATATGAATGTGTAACATGAATGTAATGTGACTCGCTCCATATCATTATGATTAATCATACAAAATGATACATAGAACATAAAGCTGAGTAATCTTAGAAACGAACAGAACTCTCTAGGAATTTCTACAAAAACTAAACATGTGGGAAATCATTTTCTCAGGGTATTTTTGTTCTGGGAAAAATTAGGACCCAGGCCGTTACAGATGGTTAGCTGGTACGAGATAAAACTGAGAAGCTAGTACATGATGAGTTTTACTATCAGCAGTCATAAAAGAGTTTTGTGTGGTGGCATCTACAAGGTATTTTACATTATGTAGGTTGTTCTAGGAGGAATAGTAGATATTTTGGTAGGTGGTGGTGTGACTAATTTAAATAAAACATTCCATATAGCTTGTATCCAGTTTTGGTTACAGAGATAAGTGTTTTTGAACTGTACGTACACTGATGAGCCAAAGCATTATGAACATCTGCTTAATAACTCGTTTGTCCGTTTTTGGAACGAAATTCATCACTGATTCTGCGCATCAATGATATGACAATTTGTTGGTAGGTTTGTAGAAGTATGTGGCATTAGATGTCTACGCAAAGGTCATGTAATTCGCGTAAAGAACAGGCCGCTGATTTACGCACGCCGTGATGTAGCATGATAGCGACCGAAACGGGTCCCATAGAATTTACATCAGGCGAATTTGGTCGCCGAAACATCAACGTCAGTTCACTATAATGCTTCTCAAAGCACAGTAAGACGGTTCTGGCTCTAAGACACGGACAATTAAACAGGTGAAAGACGTCATCGCCGTCGGGGAAGACATCAAACACGAAGGGATGCGAGTAGTTCGCAGCTGTCAGGTCCCGTGCAAGCGCAGGAGCGTGTCTACCGTAGCATAATACTGCTCCCACCAGACTGCGTCGGTGGCGCACCGCGTGTTTCGAGCCACCGATCACATCGATGGCCAAGCGTTGCAAAAATGTGACTCACCCGAAGAGCCGACACGTTTCCACTGATAGATCGTCGAATCCCGATGGTCCCGTGCCCACTGCAATGGTAACTGACGACCTCGTTGGTTCAACACGTGAACACGTAGGGGTGGTCTGCTGCTGAGATCCTTGTTCAACAGTGTGCGAGGAACGGTGTGCTACGATACACTTGCATTTGCACCGCCACTGTGCTCTTTCGGCAAAGATGTTAGAGATCACCATCTGTCCTAATTTACAGAGCAGATAAGCCTCCGAACCCCACGTTCTGTGTAAGGTCGTGGACGTCCAACCATTTAGCACCTAATGGTAGCTTCACTGCCCTTCTACGTCTTTCCGTAGAGGTGCACGTGACCATTCGACCAGCTTCGCCGTTTCCGAGATACTCGTTCACCGGCTCTGCGTAATAATAATCTCTCCTTTATCAAAGTCACTTATCTCAGTGGCCGGCCGCGGTGGCCGTGCGGTTCTGGCGCTGCAGTCCGGAACCGCGGGACTGCTACGGTCGCAGGTTCGAATCCTGCCTCGGGCATGGGTGCGTGTGATGTCCTTAGGTTAGTTAGGTTTAAGTAGTTCTAAGTTCTATGGGACTTATGACCTAAGATGTTTGAGTCCCATAGTGCTCAGAGTCATTTGAACCATTTGAACTTATCTCAGTGGATTTCCCCGTTTGCAAACCCACATTTTCGCTAGTGTACAGCCCCCGTCCGCGTCTGCTCCGCTTACATACTTTTGTTACCGCGTCACGTGATCGTAACGCCACCAAGCGGCATTCAACGTCGCGGTGGGCAGTGGTCATGTTTTGACTCATCGGTGTATAGTGCCGTGACCAACCGGAACTTCGCGAAACTATAGGGGCTGAAGCTGGAATATTACACGATATCACACAAAAAATTCCGAATTTATTCCACCGAAATTGGCCGAGAAAAAAATCTATTGCATTACTTATTGAACGTCCCTCGTACAAGAATGTGGTATGCACGGCCTCTGTTCTTACCACTTTCAGCGAACACCTTCGAAATGGAAATAAAGGTAGACGATTGAAATTTTCTCATTGACTGATTACAAATTTCCGAGTAGTTCCATTAATACTGTTTACTCATCAAGCCAGTTTCACTTGTGATGCTATCAGTAACGTAGCTCACATCGGTAGGCCGACGGGAGCTCACATGCCTTTCTGTAGATACATTTGCAACAATGCTTCTATGTACATGTCTGTTACGGTGTTTTGTGTTACCGCATCATCTTACAGGGACACATTAAATAGACTTCCTTTTAAACGAGCACACACCGTTAATGGAAGAGGTTGCTTTCACTATAATGATATGTATGTCCTACCTGCAGGAATGGGCCCCTGGACAGTCTAGTCGTAAGATGACACATCATCTACACTACTGGCCATTAAAATTGCTACACCAAGAAGAAATGCCGATGATGAACGGATATTCACTAGACAAATATATTATACTAGAACTGACATGTGATTACATTTTGCCGCGCGGGATTAGCCGCGCGCTCTAAGGCGCTGCAGTCATGGATTGTGCGGCTGGTCCCGGCGGAGGTTCGAGTCCTCCCTCGGGCATGGGTGTGTGTGTTTGTCCTTAGGATAATTTGGATTAAGTAGTGTGTAAGCTTAGGGACTGATGACCTTAGCAGTTAAGTCCCATAAGATTTCACACACATTTGAACATTTTTTGATTACATTTTCACGCAATTTTGGTGCATAGATCCTGAGAAATCAGTACCCAGAACAACCACATCTGGCCATAATAACGGCCTTGATACGCCTGGGCATTGAGTCTTACAGGGATTGGATGGCGCGTACAGGTACAGTTGCCCTTGCAGCTTCAACACGATACCACAGTTCATCAAGAGCAGTGACTGGCGTATTGTGACAAGCCAGTTGCTCGGCCACCATTGACCAGACGTTTTAAATTGGTGAGAGATCTGGAGAATGTGCTGGCCAGGGCAGCAGTCGAACATTTTCTGTATCCAGAAAGACCCGTACAGGACCTGCAACATGTGGTCGTGCATTATCCTGCTGAAATGTAGGGATCGAATGAAGGGTAGGGCCACGGGTCGTAACACATCTGAAATGTAACGTCCACTATTCAAAGTACCGTCAATGCAAACAAGAGGTGACCGAGACGTGTAACCAATGGCACCCCATACCATCACGCCGGGAGATACGCCAGTATGGCGATGACGAATACACGCTTCCAATGTGCGTCCACCGCGATGTCGCCAAACACGGATGCGACCATCATGACGCTGTAAACAGAACCTGGATTCATCCGAAAACATGACGTTTTGCCATTCGTGCACCCAGGTTCGTCGTTGAGTACACCATCACAGGCGCTCCTGTCTGTGATGCAGCATCAAGGGTAACCGCAGCCATGGTCTCCGAGCTGATAGTCCATGCTGTTGCAAACGTCGTCGAACTGTTCGTGCAGATCGTTGTTGACTTGCAAACGTCCCCATCTGTTGACTCAGGGATCGAGACGTGGCTGAACGATCCGTTACAGCCATGCGGATAAGATGCCTGTCATCTCGACTGCTAGTGATACGAGGCCGTTGGGATACAGCACTGCGTTCCGTATTACCCTCCTGAAGCCACCGATTCCATATTCTGCTAACAGTCATTGGATCTCGACCAACGCGAGCAGCAATGTCGCGATACGATAAACCGCAATCGCGATAGGCTACAATCCGACCTTTATCAAAGTCGGAAACGTGATGGTACGCAATTCTCCTCCTTACACGAGGCACCACAACAACGTTTCACCAAGCAACGCCGGTCAACTGCTGTTTACGTATGAGAAATCGGTTGGAAACTTTCCTCATGTCAGCACGTTGTAGGTGTCGCCACCGGCACCAACCTTGTGTGGATGGTCTGAAAAGCTAATCATTTGCATATCACAGCATCTTCTTCCTGTCTGGTAATTTTTGCGTCTGTAGCACGTCATCTTCGTGGTGTAGTTATTTTAATGGCCAGGAGTATAAATGTAAGCGGAAGATGGATAGGCAGAAGTGGTTACGTTTTTTGGCCACCCAGGTCCCGGGTCCTTACCCCCTTTAGATTTTTGCCTGTAAGTATGGTTGAAAGACGAAGCCTGCGTACAATAAGGAAATACACGAGATGAATTGATCGTTCGGTTTATGAACAATGCTGCCCTCATAAAAGAATGCCAAAACGACTTCAGAAGAGCTACATGCAATGTTCTCAAGATAATTCGAAATCACATTCATGTCGGAGTAGAAATTTATAAGAACCAACTTAGAACATAGTCATTTGCTTTTGCTTTAACACTTTCTATGAGTTTGTTCTAGCAAATTTGTAAGCAATAGACATTCTAGATGCTTCATGTGGAATGTTTTATTCGATTTAGTCTTGACTCCCTCATCCTATTCACTTTCCCTCTTGAAACATCCATATACACTATGTGATCAAAAGTATCCGGACACCTGCCTGAAAATGGCTTACAAGTTAGTGGCGGCCTCCAACGGTATTGCTGGAATTCAATATGGTGTTGGCCCACCCTTAGGCTTAATGACAGCTTCCACTCTCGCAGGCATACGTTCAGTCAGGTGCTGGAAGGTTTCTTGGGGAATGTCAGCCCATTCTTGAAGGAGTGCTGCACTGAGGAGAGGTATCGATGCCGGTCGACGAGGCCTGGCACGAAGTCGGCTTTCCAAACATCCCAAAAGTGTTCTATAGGATTCAGGTCCGGACTCTGTGCAGGCCAGTCAATTGCAGGGATGTTATTGTCGTGTAACCACTTCGCCACAGGCCGTGCATTATGAACAGGTGCTTGATCGTGTTGGAAGATGCAATCGCCAGCCTCGAATTCCTCTTCAACAGTGGGAAACAAGAAGGTGCTTAAAACATCAATGTGCCGGCCGCTGTGGTCGAGCGGTTCTATGCGCTACAGTATGGGACCACGCGACCGCAACGGTCGCAGGTTCGAATCCTGCCTCGGGCATGGATGTGTGTGAAGTCCTTAGGTTAGTTAGGTTGAAGTAGTTCTAAGTCTAGGGCACTGCTGACCTCAGATGTTAAGTCCCATAGTGCTTGGAGCCATTTGAATTTGAATCATCAATGTAGGCCTGTGCTGTGATAGTGCCACGCATAACAATAAGGTATGTAAGCCTCCTCCGTGAAAAACACGACCGCACCATAACACCGCTACACACGCTGGCAGATGACGTTCACCGGGAATTCGCTATACCCTCATCCTGCCATTGCATCGCCACATTCTGTACCGTGATTCGTCACTCCACACAACGTTTTTCCACTGTTCAGTCATCCATTATTTACGCTCCTTACACCAAGCGCGGCGTCGTTTGTCATTTACCTGCCTGATGTGTGGCTTCTGAGCAGCCACTCGACTATGAAATCCAAGTTTTCTCACCTCTCGCCTAACTGCCATAGTACTTGCAGTGGATCCTGATGTAGTTTGGAATTCCTGTGTGATGGTCTGGATAGATGTCTGCCTATTACACATTACGACCCTCTTCAACTGTCGGCGGTCTCTGTCAGTCAACAGAAGAGGTCGGCCTGTACGCTTTTGTGCTGTACGTGTCCCTTCACGTTTCCACTTCACTACTGCATCGGAAACAGTGGACCTAGGGATGTTTAGGAGTGTGGAAATCTCGCGTACAGACGTATGACACAAGTGACACCCAGTCATCTGACCACGTTCGAAGTCCGTGAGTTCCGCGGAGCGCCCCATTCTGCTCACTCACGATGTCTAATGACTACTGACATCGCTAATATGGAGTACCTGGCAGCAGGTGGCAGCACTATGCACCTAATATGAAAGACGTATTTTTTGTGGGGTGTTCGGATACTTTTGATCTCATAGTGTATGAAGCCATAATTACATAATCACTTGCTTATGAAAACTGGGCCCATTTATAAATTATAGATTTATTTTTACAAATTTACAAAATTTTAGTGTGAAACTGGGAGCTCAGTAAACAGGTAATAAAAGTATAATTATTTGATGAAACCGTCTTTTTCGTATTCCCCATCACCGCTGCATTCAACCAGCACGCTAACAAACACTACACTAATTATATTTTCAAGCGATGTTATTAGTTCTGTAGTGTTATAACCTAACTGCATTACCAGTTATGCTTGTACTTCGATACAGATACTTGAATATATTCCAGGAATGAAACCGTATGATGAAATGCCGGTTGTACGTCTTCACATTTTTATTATAGTCCTCTTGTGTTGTGAATCCCTATTAAAAACTACTCTACATTGCCTTTGGATGTCCGAAAGGGTGCAGTGACGCTTTGTTTTTCATCAACTCAATATTCGTAGATGAAGGATACGGATAGCAACATCTTCACGGACTATGTTTTACGGACGCGATCTTTATTTTTAGTTTGATTTAAGTGTTGCGGAGCCGAACTAAGCTTTACTCTGTCTCTCTGTGAGAAGTTCATCCCATCAACTAACATTTTTTTTTTTAAATCTGGTTTACTTTGGGCTGGCCACAGTATGTCTTGCAGAGTCCCACTCTGCTGTAGTTTTCGTTCTCGACAGAGTGAGCGGTACGAAGCGCGCACAGGCAGCAGCGTCTACATATGCACTCCAGAAGCCACTGTACGGACCATGACTGTATTTGCTTCGCACAAATACTACAGACAGTCTCACCTATTCTATCTGAAAAGGAGTAAAGGAAAACTTATAATGTAAAAATCTCTCTTTATTCTTTTAATTCCTAAGCAAGCTATACAATGCGGGCATTAGAATTGTCCCATGGTCGTCTAAGGACTATCATTTCTCTAAATTGACCACGAGACAGCTTCACCTTTGATTCAGAGATTATAGTTTAATTAAGAAATTTCATCTTAAGTCTGTCAAAACATTTTATTTGTTGGTTTCACAATAAAAAATTTGAAAACTGTAAGGAGTAATTACTCTGTTAAATAGTTACATAAAAGCTGTGTACCTATACTATATCAGACTGTAACTATTCGAGTTATCTGAGCATCCCTATAACACCATTGTATGAGCTATACAGGCCTGTTATGACTCCAGCAGGACTCCTCTGAATTCGTCCAATGTATTCACTTACGCCTGCATGATTGGACTCTAAACTATGAAAGAGCGCGTCAGAATACTTGGCACTAGTTTCTTGTAAGCAGATTTCTCTATTTATGCCTCTCACTTTCGTAGAATCTTTGCAACAAATATTCGTCTTCCAGTTGCCGTGCATACTGACTGCACATGTTTATCGTATTTGATATTGTTTCGTAGCAAAGGGTGTTTCAGAAAGATTTATCCGGTTTCATAAGACTACAGTATATCTTCTACCAAAACAACGACAGCAACATGGGGTGAGTTTTACCTTACACAGGACTACAACAATTTTATTTTCAGAAGAACTATCCAAGTTTACAGGGGTATATGTTTTACACGTCTGCCTCCGTAGCTGACTGTTAGATGGCCGTCATGTGGAGGACCCGGTTTCGATTCCCGGTACTGTCAAGGATGTTTCCTTGGTGGCAGGTCTGGTGTCGGGTGCACTCACCCTCGTCAGGTCATTCGAGGAGCTGCTTGACCGAGTGCTAACTGCTGCACGGCGTGGAAAGTCTACAACACGACAGGAGGGCCGTGTGTTGACCACATGACCCTGCATACCGCATCGGCACGACTCCACAAGGCAGAGGATGACACGGCGGTCGGTAAACATCCCTTGAGCCATTACGGCCTGACGAGTAGCTCTTTTTTAAAATATCATTTATGCGCTTGCACAGACAATCTTGGGGTACTTTTTACAATTCCGTTTCGCAACAAAGTTTTTATTTACCTTTCATAAAGATACGATGTGCCCTCCATCGGACGTAAGACAAACATCCAGATGATAGTCATACTCGCTCCGCGATTTGGCGACCATATTTGAAGTTAGTGTATGCGCGTTACAGTTCACTGCATCTTGATGGGAGGCATACAAAGACGGAGTCTTTCCAAAGCACGTAAGATAAATAAATGCTGTTAGGCCATGCGACTTCTGGAGCCAGTGTTGCAATACGTGATCCGTACGGCCCCTGTAGCCGATCAATCGATGAGGGAGCATATGAGCCGTACTCTCGAGAAAAAACACGTCGCACAGCTGTAACTGAATTGCACCTATTGAAACGGAGACCCCAAAACACATTTTGTTACCGTGCGAAACTAGACGCAGGTTGGGTAATGAAAGGGCTTGCTGCACCAGGGAGTCCCCAGTCAGCAGCCACATGAAGCGGCGACACAGCTGCCGCCAAGGGAAGCTCTTAACTTCGATGCATAACTTAAAATGAGCCCCAAGTTTCTCTCTGCATTCACAGACAAAATATAGTCCTAACAAGGGAACCTCCCCATCGCACCCACCTCAGATTTAGTTATAAGTTGGCACAGTGGATAGACCTTGAAAAACTGAACACAGATCAATCGAGAAAACAGGAAGAAGTTGTGTGGAACTATGAAAAAAATTTGTAAAATATACAAACTGAGTAGTCCATGCGAAGATATGCAACATCAATGACTATAGGACCCTAGGAGCGCCGTGGTCCCGTGGTTAGCGTGAGTAGCTGCGAAATGAGAGGTCCTAGGTTCAAGTATTCCCTCGACCGAAAATTTTAGTATCTTTATATTCGCAAAGTTATGATCTGTCCGTTCGTTCATTGACGTCTCTGTTCACTGTAATAAGTTTAGTGTCTGTGTTTTGCGACCGTACCGCAAAACCGTGCGATTAGTAGACGAAAGGACGTGCCTCTCCAATGGGAACCGAAAACATTTGATCGCAAGGTTATAGGTCAATCGATTCCTCCACAGGAAAACACGTCTGATATATTCTATAAGACACTGGTGACGGCATGTGTGTCACATGACAGCAATATGTTGTCTACCCACCTAACTTGTACACTTGGCGAATGGGTAAAAAGATTCTTCTACCTTACCCGATTTAGATTTTCTTGTGGATGTGATAATCACTCCCAAAAACTGATGAAAATATAAGCGTTTGTTACATAAACTGAAAATAAAAAATTAAACTTTTCACCCGAGGATAGGTTTGAACCAAGGACCTTCCGTTCCGCAGTTGCTCACGCTAACCACGGGACCACGGCGCTCCTGAGCTCACGTGAGCCTTAATGTTGCGTATCATACGTATGGACTACTCAGTTGGTATATTTTGCTTATTTTTTCATAGTTCCACACAACTTCTTCCTGTTTTCTCGATTGATCTGTGTTCAGTTTTTCAAGGCCTATCCACTGTGCCAACTTATAACTAAATGTGAGGGGGGTGCGATGGGGAGGTTCCCTTGTAAGATATGCGATAAATCTTTTTTTATACGCTGTCCTAGATATTTGACAGATCTGGCAGTACGTGTAATGTATCATTAATATTCTAATCAGATACTGTCGGGTTCTTCTCCTTGTTTTGAGCGTTATCAAGTATTTATCCACATTTAAAAAGAGCTGATTTTCGCTACATCAAGTGGAAATGCAGCCAATGTTGCTCCGTATTCAGTTACGATAATAGAATGATGATGCCTCCCCCTATAGAACATCACTAGAGACCTTCTTTAATTTTTCTTTTTTTAATCTTGGTAGTGGTTTGATGCGTACCCTCCCGTAATTTCCTCTCGTTCTCTAACCTCTTCATCTCAGAGCAGCACTTACTATTATTGTATACTGTGAATATTTGCTGTCCTGTTATACTTTCTTGGGGCATACCTAACGTTATTGTCGTTTAGACTGAACTTGCCTCTCTCAGTACCGCATCCTGGGTTCTGTTAGAGAATAAATTTTGGAAGCAAGCGAATACTTGTCATAATATTGTGTACGATTAAATCTGTCATCTGTTCGCTGCGGTCGCAGGTTCGAATCCTGCCTCGGGCATGGATGTGTGTGATGTCCTTAGGTTAGTTAGGTTTAATTAGTTCTAAGTTCTAGGCGACTGATGACCTCAGAAGTTAAGTCGCATAGTGCTCAAAGCCATTTGAACCATTCGTCGAGAATGTGGTACACTGTCGAGCGCCTTTTGGAAATACAGTAGTACGGACTGCACCTGCCATGTGCTCGTAGGACAGTGGACAGAAGGTCAGCCTAGTAACAACACAAACGGAGATAAACAAACAATCTTATCACGTTCGCTCGAGAAGGGAATGGGAAAAAAACCTTGCTGTGTCATTCATTAAAAAGCACCCCCTGCCACGCACTTCACAATTATGTTGAGAGTTTAGATGTAGAAACAGCGTTCGGGCCTCGTTACGTGGTAGACTGCCGCGCCGGACCAGCCCGGCCAGAACGTGGTGGCACCGGCTGTGGGCGAGGTAGCCGACTGACCAGAGAGCAGCCCGTGTGGCTGCCGCTGCTGCTGCAGTGTTAATGGCGGTATCCGGTGTCCGGCCAGGTGTCGATGTCCCAAGCTACCGGTCCAGCCTGCGGTCTGGCTGACCGCACAGAACGACCTCGGAAGCTGAAGAGAAGGGAACGGTTTCCTTCCTCACCAAGTTCCAAGATGGCTCGAAGACAATTACCTTGTTTTGAAGAAAGTTGTCGTAAGTCAGAACAGGATATGTGAAACAAATGAAAACTATATACATTTAAAAAATTATTTATAGGGCACACACGGAAAAAAGCGGTATCGATTTCCTACATAATCATCCCGACGCTCACTGCAAGTTTTCCAGCGCTTACTACGTGTTTGACAAGCCATTTGCGCAGTCTGCTCAATTACTTGTTCGTCGCATGACGTAATTAGTCAAAACGGAACATCTTGACACCCAGAGGATTGACATTTACAAAGTGTAAAATATTGTGAAAAACGTTGATGAACAGTGCTTTTTTTCTCGAAACATAGGCACATTGGACATGTAGCCGGAGCTACACACTCCAGATACTGAAAAAGAGGCAAAATCGCGACTCCTTCCACCATACTACATGCCTCCATCCAGGTACAATCCAGTTTATGTGTCGTGTGACCCTTTATAGACTTGCAGCTTTACGTACCATTGTGACCAATGACTTCTTGCGGGGTACGTTACTCAAAAAGTCCATTACATGCTCGGAAACTGCTTGAGACAGACCTGCATTCATTAACAGCTGCAGTTCCTGTCGAGTTGGAAACCGGTTGTCATTGGTCAGGCGTGACATTCGTCTCTTGTCCGTCTCGATTAGGATGTTTTCGCAACCACTGTTCTTACGACGTGTTACATGGCTGCAAGTGGTACACCATTGCTTGCAGACACGTTGGACATTCGACGTTGATATACCAACAAATCGGGCAACTTCATACACAGTGTAGTCACGGACACCTCTAAACGTAATGCTCCTGTCATTGTGCCACGTCCTCATGTGGACCCATCTTATTGCACTGATTCTGTACAACTGACTGAGGACACACACCGCCTCACTGCCATGAGTTAAGTCAATGGTGAAGAGACACATGACCGCCTGGTACCGGTTCCAGACCTGTTTAAGTTGCTCCTAAACGACCTACTCGCTCTTTTATGGGAACGACTAATATATGCCTAACGAGCTTACAATGCAGTATTTATCAGAGATCTGACACTATGATTTAAGAGTGCACCCAGCCGTGTGTTAAACAGCTGTCTGCAGGTACAGAATTGCAGAGGGCATCGATAGTAGTGGTGGAGCCTGAGTAAGAGCTTGGTAGCGCACCGTGATGCAACATATAGATTAAACATAGGCACATGGTTAATCAGTCAAATTTTTACTTGTGACAGGAATCAAGGGGTCGACTGCAGGAGGATCTCACAGGCTGAGCTAGAGGAGGTGGGTTAGAGAGGAACTCCACTTCATATCCCAGCGTGCTTAAAGGCTGAAATTATGTTGCTCCAGATAAACGTAACAAACGCCACACAGCCGAGACGTATCATAGTTTCTGCTTTCTGAGTGCTTCGTACAAACTGCGAACAGTCCAAATCGTAAGGTCGTGATGGATTTCAGTGGGTCACGTTATAGGCCTGGGGTTTTGGTTTATAATAAATAAATACTGAACCCTCTGTTCGTAAATGTTTACGTCAAATTCCAATTTCGTGAATGATCCACCACAGCGTACTCTATCACTTGTTGTGGCAGCTCAGAGGTTGCAGCGTAAGGCGGCGAGCCTGGGCAGCAGGGGACTGGGAACTGCACGTTGCCATGGCGACGGCGAGGGTCGCAGCCGCACCGGGGAACCCGACACCTGTAGCACGGTGGCTGCAGGAGCGTCTGCAAGAGGCGCAATTTAGCCGCCAAGCTTCACACCGGGAAAGCAGCACGAACAATGAGTATCAATGAAATAACAGCAAGTAAATTTATCGTGACGGAGCAGAGATATCAAATGCACGTCCGGCAGTACCGATTTACTTTTCTGCACTTCGACGAAATTATTTAAGGTGCAGTTTCTTCAACCGGCTACTTCCATTTACTCCTTTTTCGCAAATGAACCAGTCTCTGTATGTAATAACGACGACAGTCTCCCTTTATGTTTTTAATTTTTCTTTGTAACTGGTTGCTTGCTGAATTGGAGAGGCCAGCTGAAGGATCTGATACAACTTGAGAGAAGGTGCATTTCTTAGTGAAGATCGCTTGTAAACAACCTTCACTGTCGATTATCGGTTTCGGTAAGTATGGTTACCATCTTCAGATCTAAGTAAAAGTCTCTTATACTAGCTGAACTGTGTAGCGGTGCGACGGCCGTTGTGACCGAGCGGTTCAGTCCGGAACCGCGCGACTGCTACGGTCGCAGGTTCGAATCCTGCCTCGGGCATGGATGTGTGTTCAAATGGTTCAAATGGCTCTGAGCACTATGGGACTTAACATCTGAGGTCATCAGTCCCCTAGAACTTAGAACTACTTAAACCTAACAAACCTAAGGACATCACACACATCCATGCCCGAGGCAGGATTCGAACCTGCGACCGTAGCGGTCGCGCGGTTCCAGACTGAAGCGCCTAGAACCGCTCGGCCACACCGGCCCGCCGTGGATGTGTGTGATGTCCTTAGGATTGTTAAGTTTAAGTAGTTCTAAGTCCAGGGGACTAATGACCTCAGATGTTAAGTCCCATAGTGCTCAGAGCCATTTTTTCTAGCGGTGCCCTGGGTGCAATGAAGTACATGGTAGCTTGTGGTATGGGACACCAGCATTTGGCGAATTACTCTGTATACCGTGGTTTTAACCTTGACTTGCCAGTGCGTCGTCCATTTCGTCCCTCACATACCTGGCAATGTTTTAAAAACAGTACTTGTACAGCTGATATAGGAGACATGTAATAATCTTTTATCGAGGTCTTAAGATGGTAGCCATGCTTACAGAAACCGGTAAATCGACAATAAAGGTTGTTTACAAGCGATCTTGGCTAAGAAGTTCACCTACGCTCGAGTAATCAATACCGATCGCCCATACCACTCAAGACGAGTGAACTATTTGATACAAGTACGAAATTTTCACTCTGCAGCGGAGTGGACGCTAATATGAAACTTCCTTGCAAATTAAAGCTGTGTGCCGAACCGAGACTCGATCTTGGGACCTTTGCCTTTCTGAGACAAGCGCTCTACTGACTGAACTATCAAAGCACACCTCAGGCAGTCTCCTCACAGTTTTACTTCCGACAGCACCTTGTCTCTTACCTTCCAAACTTCACAGAAGTTCTCCTGCGAAACTTACGAGACTAGCACTCATAGAAGAAAGGATATTTCGGAGATACAACACGTGACATTATAACAGGGATGGTAGAGTATACACTACACGTAAGCGTAGACGTCAAAGTACAGGCAACAATTAATTTTCTGAGTGCTAGTACCGCCAAAATCACCATATTTGTCGATAGTGAACTAATTTGTGTAACATCACTTGAAGGATTTGATATAAAGGATGAACCTGAAATCTTGCCGGTGAAATTTCGGAAATTCTGAGGAATATAAACTAAATATTTTTGTATGAGGGATCTGTGGTGTCCAATGGCTAGTTAGAGAGTAATAATCTATATATATATATATATATATATATATATATATATATATATATATATATATATATATTGTGTTATAAATTAACATCCCCCACAGTGGTTTCTGTTTGTTTGTTCAGGATTTTGATATGGTTTTCGCGGACAGAAAGACTGATTCACGATGAGGACTTGTGTACATAATTTAATACCTTACGCCAGATAACTGTTTCGACCGTTGTTACTTACAAGGGGAAGGTTTGACACGTGGGTCATCGATTTTGATCAAGTTTTGCAAGGACGTTCTGTACGGAAAATAAAGCGACACGAGTTACGGCGTTTTGCTATACGTTCCTAGGTTTTGAAAAAATTGACGTCGAAGATGATAACGGAAAACCGTATTTTCGATGCTATACATCGAAGGAGCGTCTAAAAACTAACATCTTTTTGTTAACATAATTTAGGATCCAAAGTTAATAACGCTCGAGTTATTAACATTTTTGTGTTTTCACGCTGTAGCTTGGGTAACCGTCATTCAAGGTATCTATCATAGCGACATCGTATTCGATTCTTGGTCGTAGAATCTTTTATTACATTTTTTTAGGTGTTTATGATAATATTCTGAAAATCGGAACACTTTTCTTTGAATATATACGAGTACAATGTATTAATAGTTATTTTCGTCGTGATACATGACTCTCTAGATAGGACTTTCGTAGATGAAGATGTTCAACCGACCTGCACCGTGAAAACACTAAACTGTTAATAACTCAAATATTACTAACTTTGGACCCTAAACTATATTAATAAAAATGTTTGTTTTCAGGCGATCATTCGATATACAGAATAGAAAATACAATTTTCCGCCATGAATTTTGACCTAGATGTTTTTCAAAATCTGGGGAGTGTCTAGCAAAAAGACGAAACATGTGTCTCCTTATTTTCAAACTAGAACGTCCTTGTAAAAGTTGATAAAAATCGGTGGCCCACATATCACACCCTCTCCTTGTTAGCGTTTGCCGCGCGAAGCCAGAGCAGGTCGCTAGTATAATTGTGATTTTTTCTGTTTGTTACCCCAGTTACCCTTGTTTCTACGAAAATACGTTCACGACAGCTTAAAGGCTTGTAATATGCAACCACCAAAATGTAGAACACGAAACACTAAATAATGTAACAACCCTCGGGCAGATGCCGAAGCACTGCGATGCAGCTGCCGTGGCTGCGGGAACAGCACAGGGTAGCGTCCTTGCGCCGCTCTTCCATTGTATTCAGTGAACCCACCCAAGAGGCGAATACTGGCCCTCACACCAGTAAACCTACCACACTGTTGTGTATCACTGCATATTAACATTTAACAAGGAACCCCTTGAGTGTGAGATCACTAAGAATGCATGAAAACTGCGCCCAGTGAAATTTGAGCCCAACCAGAAACCTGTGAAATCTGCGCCCAACACCTGGTCCCTATGTGTCACGGCTTACCTGCGCCCGGACTGTAGTAACTATGTAAACTACCCACTTCCCAGACACGGCCAAAACGCGACCCGGTAGACCTCATCTACCATAGTAGCTGACTATCTGCACAAACAACCCTAGTACCGCACTAGCTGTCGTAGAGTTGCTATCGTGCAACTTGTGTATTCCTGTCACATTTTCGATATGGAAGTTTCAACGACTATTCGCTGTAGCCATGTTACCGCTATGAAGGTTATTCTTTTACGGTGAAGAGAACGAAAGAAGACGCGTCTGTGACGTGGTGCTGTTCAAGACAGAAAGCAAATCATTGCTGAAAGATTGCTTAAAACCAAAAATTCGACGGTGCTTTTTTCACTAGAGCATCAGTGTGAAGCTCCGAATGACGCTCGGTTGGAAGTAAAGAAGACTTTGAACCAGGTGAAGAAAAGGCCACGAGGGAAGAGACTTCTATTTCAAAAATATATCCAGAGGAGCTGGGATGCCTGCGTAATCGAGGGTATGATTTTGTCACTGAAATGCCAGAGCAGCAAGCAACGAAGACAACTTTATGCTAGCAGCGGGAAAAACGACGGGGAAATGAGGGAGACCCGCAGACAGGAGACGAAACTGGCTTCAAGGCAGATTAGGAGGAAGGATAACTGATGTTAGCGGAAGAGTAGAGACAGAGACTCGAAGAAGTATACAAAACTCTTTTGCGGGTGGTAAGTTCAAGTGCTGCAGAAACAGTATTCCCAAATATACAGCACTCACGACCGTCTTTGGGAGCACAGATAAAGAGACAAACATCTATCCAGTTGCCTTCGCATTGTTGCCAAACAAAACGAAGGAGACTTACATCCGTGTTTTCCGAAATTTGGTGGAAATTATTCCAGAATGGAAACCAGCAAACGTGACCGTAGGTTTCTAATCAGCAGCGATTTCTGCATTTAAAGTTAAACTATCGACAACGGAAGAGCATGGATGTTATTCCCACATGAAAAAGTGTCTCTGGAGAAAAATACAAGATCTAGGAGTTACTCATGAATGCAAAGAAAACAGGGAAGTGATGCATTGGCGTTTCTACGGGCTGAAGATGTATGTGATGGCTGCCTCGACATACATTCACAAACACCAGATATCCCCAGGCTTTCTGAATTTTTTTACTACTTTGTGGACAGATGGTTGGAAAATGAAGAAAACCCTATCAGACTTTGGAATTGCTACAAACGGTGCTATCGAACGACCAACGCTATAGAAGGCTGGCACCACAAAATTAATAACATGCTTGCTAAACCAAATTCTAAACTCAATGACATAATTAGGTGTATCAAAATTCATCTTGCGCGTTAATGAGGGCAGAGCTGAGTATGGAACGTAAACGAAAAATAAACAATCTACATGAAACGGGATAAAAGGTTGGAAATAAGTAGTAAAAATGTACGAAGAGAGTGGTGAGATCAGGGCCTGCTTAGAAGCTATATCCTACCTACAAAAACCTGACTAAATTTATCAGAAGCTGCATATAGATAGAAAAATGTACAAAATGTGAATACCAACTTGTAAATAAAAAACTGAAAATAGATGTCTGGATTTTGCTTATACGGTGATTTTAAACACACCTAAATGTCAATAATTTACTTTTGCCATTTAGCCTGTCCAAAGCGTGGATAAATCTGATTGTTTTGAAAACTTGGGCTCAATTCTGTGGCCATAGCAAATTTAGTTTTCCTTTGTTTCTCAGATCATTTCATGCAAATGCTGGGATGGTTCCTTAAAGAGGCCATGGTTGCTTCCTCCGCCTCCAATGACCACAAATCCGAGCGAAAGCTACATCTCTAACGATAATAAAACACCAAACGCAACATTTGTTTTCGCTTTATTAATAATCCCCCCTCCCCTCGTCCAAATTGCCAACCTCACAAAAGCACGAAGTACAACATTTATGTATAGGAGTTTTATGATATGCGTGATTAAGTAATCAAAGTGTAATGTTAACCACCTGGCAAACAGTTTTTTATGGATGAAAACGAATAAATAATATGCGTTTTTCTTTTTAAAAAAACGCATAGTTTAAGTGATTATTAAGAAAGCAGGACTTTTAACCGAAGATCTTCACCCAATATCTTCTTAGTGACAGGTGACTAGCACGTAGCTTAGAATTTCTTGTTTCTTTTTCGGATGCAAATTTTGTAATTACCTCATCAGTATCGATGTCTTTAGATAGCCCATTTTTTTATTAACTAACACCTAAATTAGACAGTCTTGCCTGACTCATAGTCGGACCTAAGATAATTCTTAATTAATTTGACTTTTTGAAAACGGGAGTTCTCTTACATAATGCTATCGAAACATACGAAGAAAAATCTTAGCGCCAAAATAAAGTTGGGAACAGTTTCGGAAAAAATCTTCTTCGTCGCGAAATTTGTGCAAGGATACCGTCTTCAGGAATCTCATGATAATTGCCAAGTGACTTTTGTATAACCGTCGGAAGTTTCGTTTCTGAAGTTTTAATCAAATGACTAGGATCTAAAACAGATCTATTACACGTTCCTTAGTTTTACAATGTGTATCGATTCTTGTAGAAAGCTGTCGATGCAGTCTTAATATTGACCTTTTCAGTTCGCAGCGTTCTGCATAGTACGGCTTGAAAGAGCGACCTTGGAAACCTCTACGTAGCGTCCCTCAGCTCTCCTACCTGCCGGGCGAGGGGATTAGTGGATCCTTCCTCGACCCTTTCTGGGTGAAAATTTCACTGGGCGCAAATTTCAGTGTGTGCAGTTTTCAGTACCCGTCGCTAAAGGCCAATGAGTCTTACGGCATTCGACGTCCCACACATTGTCTGCCGTGCAACCACAATATTGGCTGCTAATGGCAACAAGAGGCGGGACTGGAGGTATCCAATGGCGAGCACAGCATGAGGTAACGGTGCGTAGTTGAACTGCTTTGTCGACGAGTAACTCCCAGCAGTGCTGCAGTGCTAGTGGCGTTGATACAAAGCAGAGAAATAGCAACGATAAACAAAGCAAACATTGCATTATATCTACAACAACAGTTGCCGAAGTTGACATTCCGTCAGAAAGAAACCCAAGTGGAAGATCATCCGCAGCATAGTAAAAAATAAAAAAAAAAACAGATTTCGAATAAGCCTGCAGCAATATGATCGTGTAGTGGATAAGAAAAACTGCGGATATTCAAGGGACGTCAAGGCACACTTGTTACCGAAACCGTTGTTTGCGCTTTTGAAGGATGCTCGATACTATTTACAATATTGCATGGAGGTGACCCACGACGTTATGCGCATCAAACTGCGCAAGGTACAGAATACAGTGATTTCAAGGGAAGCAGTGGATGGTTACATAACTTCAAACAGTGCTACAGAATTCGAGGTCGCACGATAACATTTCAAACAAAACGTCAACTTGACGATGCACAGCAAACTGCGGAATCGGCCCGAAAATTTGTAGATGAGATAAACAAACATATCTCATCGTTCAGAAAGGAATTTATTTCCAACTCCACCCAATCGGGATTTAAGAGGAAACGCATATGAAAAGAACCCTGGAAATTAGAGGTACCAAGAGTGTTGTTTCATGGTCAACTATTGTCAATGACTTAACATTTACAATTATGCCGACTGTTGACCTGGATGGTAGATTGATGGTTAACTGCCAGTAAAGTTATTTAGTGTGCTCCGAGAAGCTGGACGTGCTCTGCAAAGGCAGTAGACAATATTTACGTCATAGCAAAATGGCTCTGAGCACTATGGGACTCAACTGCTGAGGTCATTAGTCCCCTAGAACTTAGAACTAGTTAAACCTAACTAACCTAAGGACATCACAAACATCCATGCCCGAGGCAGGATTCGAACCTGCGACCGTAGCGGTCTTGCGGTTCCAGACTGCAACGCCTTTAACCGCACTGCCACTTCGGCCGGCACGTCATAGCAAGCAAGATTGGGAAAATGGGAGCTAGAAAATAGTAACTATGGTATGAGCACAGCTTTTGGCCAATAGCTGATCAAAAAAACTTGCGTTTGCTTGATCCCTGGTCTGCATATAAATAGCATACTCCTTTAGAGCAAACTATCCCTCCTGAAAAGTGTGTGACATTGCAATTTATACCACCTGGAAACTCTGGACAGATTCAGCTATTGGATGTTTGTCTTTTCCGTGCTTATAAAACATATCGCCCTGTCTGCAGCAACACCTTAAAGAAGAGCCAGTTTCACGATAAGCTCCACGACAGACTGCTTCGCATTTGGTCGCATGCCGTCACATCACCTGCAATACATCAATATGATTCTATAAGCATTCCTTAAGATTGTATACCTAGCTGAAAATCCTCCTCGTTTTGTAACTCCCAAGGAGTTCGCCTTCGATCTTGATGGTGCGAATCTTTGCGATCACTATGGCGCGCCATTTTTAATTCGGTTTTCATGGTGCAAGTTAATGGTTTGTTTTGAACATTTCTTGGATGTCGACGATGTCTGTATTGTGAAGTGTAATAGATACATCCCATAGAAGGTTGATCTCTGCATCTTCCAGACGCTGATTTTCTGTCACCCTCCTGATGCACATGGTGGGTCATTAGCAGCTAAAATTTTTCGTGTCATAATTAGCAACACAAGATTTTCAAATGAGCCTTAGTAAAGACTGAACCTGAAACCTCGCACTCAAGGGGTTCCTTGTAACACTCTTGTAAAACAAACCCAAGAATGAGCTTAACAGTACTGAATGCATGCTTGAAGGCGAATAGTAAAGTGGACACACCTGTTACCAAGAGGAACTATCGTGCAGAAAGGGATCTGGAGGGAGGGGCGTTGGGGCGAGGGTGCATCGTTGGATCATGACCCACCTCAAAAGAACACTTAACTAAAGCTTTTACGTTTTTATGTACATAAATTTCCAAACTTATCAGCCAACTTTCGGAGAATATAGTGGCAGGAAAATTGGAAGGCTCAGAAATGGCGAGGTATTCTAAAAATTACAAGCTATAGTTAACAAAAGGTATTTCTCTGTTGGTTCCTCACATGGATGGGCTTGCGACCTGACCACTAGAAGAGGAGATACCAGCCACGAAAGGCCCACATACTAGGTTACTTGTTGTCAGCAACAAATCCGACACAATTCATAAGTCTGTTGGTAGAGACGGGAAACGACAGCAAGGCTTTTACTAAGAAAACAGTAACAGGAAGGCTGGTGCTCCCAAACGTAGGTGGAAACTACAGGAATAAACAACATATCCCGGCTGCATACCACAGTCTATAGAGCTGTGCTCACAGGCCCAATTCTAAGAGAAATACAGCTAATGATGAACAAGCTCTTCGATTTTATGCTGTGTAATTTAGGATATTAAACATGACCATTCTGACGGTCCTTTACCTAAGCAACACTTCAGTGGGAGCAAATGACTGAGGAAAATTGATGTTAATGTATAAAGTTCCTTACGTGGTTAAACATTCTTTCTTTTCACGCAACCGGAGTGCACTACACTGTTATATATCATAGAAATGTCTTGGATTACACACACACGGAGTGCCACATAACTGTGACGTCGGAAGAGTGTTTACATTCCGAGGAGTTTCATGACTCATCCTTTACGACCACACACACTTGAACTATATTGTTGGACGGGGCACGAGAGTGTTTTGGAACTACTTTCCTTTATAGAAGGACTGCATTGTACCATTATTTTATCAATGAATTTACACCTGACACCTGCTTTACGTACTATTTAGCCTTTGTCACCATTCGCTTTAATATCTTGGCAAATTGTCACACCCAGTTTTGCATGATTTGACTGATTTCAATTGTGTAATCATAGGAAGTGAAGTGGAAAGAAGACAAGGATTTCTGGTCAGATGAGTATCGGGTAATATCAAAAGCAGCAGAAAATGGTATAACAGGTGTAGGATTCGTTATGAATAGGAAGGTAGGGCAGAGGGTGTGTTACTGTGAACAGTTCAGTGACCGGGTTGTTCTAATCAGAATCGACAGCAGACCAACACCGACAACGATAGTTCAGGTATACATGCCGACATCGCAAGCTGAAGATGAACAGATACAGGAAGTGTATGAGGATATTGAAAGGGTAATGCAGTATGTAAAGGGGGACGAAAATATAATAGTCATGGGTGACTGGAATGCAGTTGTAGGGGAAGGAGTAGAAGAAAAGGTTACAGGAGAATATGAGCTTGGGACAAGGAATGAAAGAGGAGAAAGACTAATTGAGTTCTGTAACAAGTTTCTGCTAATAATAGCGAATACCCTGTTCAAGAATCACAAGAGGAGGAGGTATACTTGGAAAAGGCCGGGAGATATGGGAAGATTTCAATTAGATTACATCATGGTCAGACAGAGATTCCGAAATCAGATACTGGATTGTAAGGCGTAGCCAGGAGCAGATATAGACTCAGAGCACAATATAGTAATGATGAAGAGTAGGCTGAAGTTCAAGACATTAGTCAGGAAGAATCAATACGCAAAGAAGTGGGATACGGAAGTACTAAGGAATTGATGAGATACGTTTGAAGTTCTCTAACGCTATAGATACAGCAATAAGGAATAGCGCAGTAGGCAGTACAGTTGAAGAGGAATGGACATCTCTAAAAAGGGCCATCACAGAAGTTGGGAAGGAAAACATAGGTACAAAGAAGGTAGCTGCTAAGAAACCATGGGTAACAGAAGAAATACTTCAGTTGATTGATGAAAGGAGGAAGTGCAAACATGTTCCGGGAAAATCAGGAATACAGAAATATAAGTCGCTGAGGAATAAAATAAATAGGAAGTGCAGGGAAGCTAAGACGAAATGGCTGCAGATAAAATGTGAAGACATCGAAAAAGATATGATTGTCGGAAGGACAGACTGAGCATACAGGAAGGTCAAAACAACCTTTGGTGACATTAAAAGCAACGGTGGTAACATTAAGAGTGTAACGGGAATTCCACTGTTAAATGCAGAGGAGAGAGCAGATAGGTGGAAAGAATACATTGAAAGCCTCTATGAGGGTGAAGATTTGTCTGATGTGATAGAAGAAGAAACAGGAGTCGATTTAGAAGAGATAGGGGAACCAGTATTAGAATCGGAATTTAAAAGAGCTTTGGAATTTCTAAAATCATTGGGGGAATTGGCAACAAAACGACTATTCACGTTGGTGGGTAGAATATATGAGTCTGGCGACATACCATCTGACTTTCGGAAAAGCATCATCCACACAATTCCGAAGACGGCAAGAGCTGACAAGTGCGAGAATTATCGCACAATCAGCTTAACAGCTCATGCATCGAAGCTGCTTACAAGAATAATATACAGAAGAATGGAAAAGAAAATTGAGAATGCGCTAGGTGACGACCAGTTTGGCTTTAGGAAAAGTAAAGGGACGAGGGAGGCAATTCTGACGTTACGGCTAATAATGGAAGCAAGGCTAAAGAAAAATCAAGACACTTTCATAGGATTTGTCGACCTGGAAAAAGCGTTCGATAATATAAAATGGTGCAAGCTGTTCGAGATTCTGAAAAAAGTAGGGGTAAGCTATAGGGAGAGACGGGTCATATACAATATGTGCAACAACCAAGAGGGAATAATAAGAGTGGACGATCAAGAACGAAGTGCTCGTATTAAGAAGGGTGTAAGACAAGGCTGTAGCCTTTCGCCCCTACTCTTCAATCTGTACATCGAGGAAGCAATGATGGAAATAAAAGAAAGGTTCAGGAGTGGAATTAAAATACAAGGTGAAAGGATATCAATGATACGATTCGCTGATGACATTGCTATCCTGAGTGAAAGTGAAGAAGAATTAAATGATCTGCTGAACGGAATGAACAGTCTAATGAGTACACAGTATGGTTTGAGAGTAAATCGGAGAAAGACGAGGGTAATGAGAAGTAGTAGAAATGAGAACACCGAGAAACTTAACATCAGGATTGATGGCCACGAAGTCATTGAAGTTAAGGAATTCTGCTACCTAGGCAGTAAAATAACCAATGACGGACGGAGCAAGGAGGACATCAAAAGCAGACTCGCTATGGCAAAAAAGGCATTTCTGGCCAAGAGAAGTCTACTAATATCAAATACCGGCCTTAATTTGAGGAAGAAATTTCTGAGGATGTACGTCTGGAGTACAGCATTGTATGGTAGTGAAACATGGACTGTGGGAAAACCGGAACAGAAGAGAATCGAAGAATTTGAGATGTGGTGCTATAGACGAATGTTGAAAATTAGGTGGACTGATAAGGTAAGGAATGAGGAGGTTCTGCGCAGAATCGGAGAGGAAAGGAATATGTGGAAAACACTGATAAGGAGAAGGGACAGGATGACAGGACATCTGCTAAGACATGAGGGAATGACTTCCATGGTACTAGAGGGAGCTGTAGAGGGCAAAAACTGTAGAGGAAGACAGAGATTGGAATACGTCAAGCAAATAATTGAGGACGTAGGTTGCAAGTGCTACTCTGAGGTGAAGAGGTTAGCACAGGAAAGGAAATCGTGGCGGGCCGCATCAAACCAGTCAGTAGACTGATGACCAAAAAAAGGAAACTACTTTTTTTCGTTTTGTTAAGTGCCCAGTTTTACATTTCTGACCATTTAAAACAAATTGTCTATGTTTGTACTGCATTCAGAGCTCAACGTCTGACTGGACATTTTCACCAAGCCAGTTAATATGAATTGTATTGCAATGTGTATTAGCAATTTGTATTTATTAGAATTCAGAACGTCATTTCTTAATTATTAAGCAGACCAATCAACAAACAAATATATGATCCCTGATAGGAATAAAGTTAGTGTCAGCACTAAAAAATGAGTGATGACCTGGCTTTACATAATGTGTCTGTAAGGATTTTTGATAAATCCTTACAGACACATTATGTAAAGTAGTGAACTGATTATGTAAAGTAGTTAACTGATTATCAAGAGCTCAGCATGAACACTCATATCAACACACTTTTTTATAAGACGACTACGTAAAGTTCTGGCATTTTAAATAGCCTTTTACAGCACATAACCAAAATTTAATCCGAGATGTTACTGCAGACGAAATGCTGAACGGTAAATTGAGAATCGATTTGAATTTATTAACGCACTTTAATAAAGTTTATCAAAAGGCATTCCTGTTGACAACTCTTAGCAATGTAATATCGGTTGACAATCGGCAATGTGATTGCAGAGATGTGCATGCTGCAGCTTCCTACCTGAGACGAGTGCTGTAGGATCTCTGGCGTCCATGGTCCGTTTCTCGTCGTTCGCTGACCCACCGAAATACTTCATAATAAACCTTTCCCTTTTCAGAAGGACGGGGCAGGCAGATGGAGTAAATTTATTAAGAACACAAGATGATTTCCAGAAAACAACAGTGGATGGCTGGCTGAATATTCACCCTGGCGTGCAGTCCGCCCGTTTATTTTTCACGACGTCAGAATTAAATTGCTTAGCAACTCAGCCTCACATAATATTCAGATACAGTTTTGAGCGTACGGAATCTGACCATACACGGCTGACAGTCTGAAATGACGACAGTCTATCTCACTCGTAGTGTTCAGCTTCACTCGCAACTGTAGCATAAGATCACTCACTATTGCTCCCCAGCTGCTCTTTTTAGCATTCTCTGTAGACATTAACTTTTCTAACATGTCGAAGCTCCTCGAATTACAACGAAATTGCATAATATGTGGGAACAACATTACATCGTAAATAATATTGATTCTACATCATAATACATTACATTTCATCAGTATGTATAAAATGGTTATAATCCAAGATAAGCAACGTTAACGCAGAAAAGGAAAAAAAGTACAGGAGGAAGCACATACAGACTTCATTAATATTTTACAGAACGACAACGATCAGTAGTAGTAGGTGTACCATATAGTAACATAAGACAGGTAAGCCCGTTACATTACAAGTGTTCATTGTGAGCACAGCTCGTCACGCGTCGAGTCGATAGGCGACTTCTTCCCAGACTTTGATCAGGGTGTCTGAAATAATTGTTGCAAAAATGCTGTTTCTGAAGTCAGGTAGCGGAAGCACATGCACATGAACCTTTATGAACCCCCAAAGGTGAAAATCGCTTGGTGTCACTTCGGATGTTAATGTGGGGGTCACGCAAAATAAGCTATGCGGCCAATCCAGCGGTCGGGTAAAACGTCGTTTAACCAATCGCGCATTGAGTTATGCCATTGAGGCGGCGCACCATCTGGCTACCAAATGAAGTTCTGTTGTACAGCTTCTTCCAATTGAGGAAAGAGCTGTAGTTCTAATGGAAATGCCGTATGGCTAGGGCCGCCCGTCGGGTAGAGCGTTCGTCTGGCGCAAGTCTTTCTAGTAGACGCCACTTCGGCGACTTGCGTGTCGATGGGGATGAAATTATGATGATAAGGACAACACAACACCCAGTCCCTGAGCGGAGAAAATCTCCGACCCAGCCGGGAATCGAACCCGGGCCGTTACGTATAACATTCCGTCGCGCTGACCATTCAGCTACCAAGGACGGACGTAGTTCTAATGCATCAAGATAACACATACCAGTTGCTTCAACGAAGAAGAAAGGCCCATAAATTTGCGCCGGGATATGGTAAAAGATTCAATTTTTTTTTTTGGGGGGGGGGGGGGGGGGTATCGTGGCAGCTGTACTATCTCGTCAGGATTTTCTGACTCCCCGATGTCTGTGCTCACGTTTCCACATGGGTGAAATGTCGATGCATCATTGAAGACGACACGATCCCGAAAATCTTGGTTGTTATGCAGCAACATTTCGTTTACAAAGATGGCACTAAACCGTAGTCTGTATGCTTTAGAGCTTGTAACAACTGCAAACAATAAGGACTAGTAGTAAGCAACTTTTTAAGACTCCAGATAGACGTCCCCGAAATTGCTTTTTCACGATTAGGTATCCGATCTGATTACTTGGGGCTTCGCGGAAAGACTCTTACTCGTTCAACACATTCTTCCGTCACTCTTGGTCGTTCCATACTCTTCCCTTTGCGGACATATGTACAAACAAAACTGTTTGAGCCGCTCTTTCATTTGATGTATTATTTATAATTACAAGTTGAATGCAATAAATTCTACAAAGCCTTGAAACCTGTGTTCATTTTGGAACATCCTGTAGATTGCACTGTTTACAAAAGCTATGTGTTTACTATCAGTATCATCTGCCAAGTCACTGACATGAAACATGAGCAGCGTAGGTCCCTACTAGAGTTGCGCTCTACCAAAACTACAGTTCTGTATTTGTGGTATAACACATAAATGAAGCAGTAAATGGTAGGATTACCGGTATTACTGATAGTATTGGTACGCAAAGAAACATAAATGAATGTGTGAGAGGTAAACTGGGAACCGACAACTTCTCTCTGTTTTTTGTTTGTTTTTCGTGTAACTAGCACCGCACATCGTTCAGTGTTAGTCCACTGTCCACTTTTATATGAACACAAAATACGCTATAGAGCCAAAGAAACTGGTACACCTGCCTAATATCGTGTAGGGCCCCGCGACAACGCAGAAGTGCCGCAACACGATGTAGCATGGAGTCGACTAATATCAGAAGTGGTGCTGGAGGGAACTGACACCATGAATCCTGCAGGGCTGTCCATAAATCCGTAAGATTACAAGGTATCCCGGATATGCTCAATAATGTTCATGTCTGGGGAGTTTGGTGGCCAGCGGAAGTGTTTAAACTCAGAAGAGTGTCCCTGGAGCCGCACTGTAGCAGTTCTGGACGTGTGGGGTGTCGCACTGTACCGCTGGAATTGTCCAAGTCTGTTGGAATGCACAATGGACATGAATGGACGCAGGTGATCAGACAGGATGCTTATGTACGTGTCACCCGTCAGAGTCGTATCTAGACGTATCAGGGATCACATATCACTCCAACTGCACACGCCCCTCCACCAGCTCGAACAATCCCCTGCTAGCATGCAGGGTCCATGGATTCATAAGGTTGTCTCCATACCCGTACACGACCACCAGCTCGATATAATTTGAAATAAGACTCGTCCGACCAGACAACATGTTTCCAGCCATCAACAGTCCAATGTTGGTGTTGACGGGCCCAGGCGAGGCACATAGCTTTGTGTCGTGCAGTAATCAAGCGTACACGAGTGGACCTTCGGCTCCGAAAGCCCGTGTCGGTGATGTTTCGTTGAATGGTTCGCACGCTGACACTTGTTGATGGCCCAGCATTGAAAGCTGCAATAATTTGCGGAAGGGTTGCACTTCCGTCACGTTGAACGATTCTCTTCAGTCGTCGTCGGTCCCGTTCTTGCAGGATCTTTTCCCGGCCGCAGCGATGTCGGAGATTTAATGTTTTAGTGGATTCCTGATATTCACGTGGTGAACTCGGGAACTGGTAACACCACGTTCAAACTCGCTTAATTCTTGATACTCTGCCATTGCAGCAGCGGTAACCGAACTAACAACTGCGCCAGACACTTGTCTTATACAGGCGTTGCCGACCGCAGCGCCGTATTCTGCCTGTTTACATATCTCTATATTTGAATACACTTGCCTATACCATTTTCTTTGGCGCTGCAGTGTATAAATTTCATTTCACAGGTGGTAAAAATTAGTTGATCCGTAAATTCTGCGCTTTCTATGCAACCAAAGTAATTACTTTTGATGAAAGTACAGTTTACATACACAATCATAAAAAATCTATATAATTACTGTTGTTATTTTGTACTCAATAGAAGGTTTCATCATGACCAAAGACAGGAGTTTCCTGTTACTATACACTAAAGTCGTTATGAATTTATGAATAACATAAATATGTTTTATGTAAGCTCCCCGAAGCACGGAAGCGATGTCTGCTGTGTTTTTGTTATGCATCTTTTTTTATTTGTACGTTTTTTTCATGAAATTGATATTCGAGAGCTATGTGATAAATCAGTATTTTTTGTTTTTACCACAACATCTCTCTGTTTCTTGTTACTAATCAACAATTTCCGAATAAAACCTGAATTAATCATTGACAGTTTCAGTGTTGCTATAAATACTGTTTATTTTTAAGTAATAGACAGGAAGAAAACTATATAGAACAAAGATGTTCCCTAAGTTACGCGGCCCTTTATATATCGTCATTCAGTTTCTAGACGTTTCACTTCTTCCGGTTTCTAGGGGAATCTAGGAAAACACTGGTCGCATACTCAAACAAAGTCATGTGAGGTAACGCCCAATACGTATGCAACACACTTAACGAACAGGTAACGCGGGTACGATCTTACTGACCAAAGCTACTAGGTAATCCACCGTAGTCTCCGCTTACTTATGATAGTCTACTGTACACCAAGGTAGTTTTACAACTCTGGCCCCTACACACTTCGCCTTGAAGTCAGTTCATCTGTCAATGTCCCTCCATCGAAGATAACATGCTGCGTCCTCCGTGCTAAAAAATCGTAAACAAAATCATAAATTTCGTTTGCTACACCACATGATCGTAGTTTCGTTAATTATCGTTGGTGTGGTCCAGAGTCACAAGGTGAATGCAGCTTTCTGCATGCAGTGGAAATTTCTTCAGTCACGCATGAGCGGAAGCGTAAAACAACTAACACGACAGGAAGAGTTTCGCCAGCGGTCTGGTTGAGCCTTGCTCGGAGGCGGTGTGCCGCGGCAGATGGATTCGTGCCTCGTATGGCGTCGGCGTCTGTTGTGTCTCCAGACGGGAGGCGCAGTGCAAACAGCCCCGACCGACACAGCCGGCAGGGGTCGCCACAAAAAACCCACGGCCGCCGCCTCTCTGCTCTGCTGCGCTCTGCTTCACGCCCTGCTCCACCTCCGCCCCCGTCTCCACAGCAGGAAGCTCAAACGGTCAAGGTCAAACTCCCCATGTGTCACGCGGGGATCGCAAGAAACGCCTGCCCGCTGCGTCACATCAACAGCTGATGCGACAACGCTTGACGCCTGGAGAGAACGCGACGGCAGCCTGAGTCAGTGGTTATCTCGTCTGACTTAAGTTTCTTCTCCACTAATGCAAGAAGTCAGATTGAAGTCGACAGCTAGAGCGTAATTGGGTTTAGATTTTAATGTCAAGGAAAAAAATCAACGATATTGTACCTTGTTTTGCCTGTGAAAAGTGTATTCTCATACGGATCAAGAATAAGAAACTACAAATGGATGAATTCTACGCTGTAGTATGAATGTTGCATGCGCATGGCCGTACCAAAGGTGACGAGGTAGGCCCCCGTCAATGGTGTAGCCACAGAGGAAGCGCAAAACCAGGTCAAAAAAAAAAAAAAAACTGGAAGAGGTACATAAGTTCCTCTTCTCCTTGTATTCCCATCTTCCACATACGAGAAGCCTTTCCGTGACAGCGATACTGTGTGACTAGACTAAATAATAAGAATTAGTTACTATTAAAATAAATTCCTGTAAGGAAACTTTAGGGCTTATCGTACCGTCGACGTCGAGGTCATTACAGATCGAGCACACACCTAAAGCTAACCGCAGAGTATCGATGCAAGGGTAGTAGGTAAAGCATCTCATTTCTACAGCGTCATTTCGTCCAAGTAGCATCATGAAGAGCCTACCGCTACCGAACGCACGTCTAAGATGGTTTACGCGGCATTAGCGTGCCATTGGTTCATACAACTGCCGCCTACACAGGTCGTTTAGGTCCAATAAAGGAGTTGTAGCAGCTAGCACGCTATGGAACTGTAGGATATTACAGGTCGGCGAGCGATTGCGCAAAAACGGTGGATGGGACTTGGAATTACCTTGTCTGTACTGCTGCTGCCAACTTTGGGTTGGTACGAACTGCTGTGCAAGTAGGAAAGAATTCATTACTAAGCCTTCTGTGGCTGATTAATAATGTTGCGAGAGTTGTGCATCGTTTTGCTAATTGACATCTTAACTATCTTTATCTAAAGCGAACCCACGTTTAAACAAATCTGTAACTGCCATTGGTAATCTGCTACGTTGCTCAAGCTGTTAAACTTCAGTTGAATGACATAAAAATTGTATAACAGACAGAATGCCTGTTCTCATCTCTTAATTACAAACCTTTTTCTTTTATCTGTAGTTAATAATTTGAAACTATTAATTAATAAGGTGAAACTATTAATTAATAAGGAGTATATCATGCCAAACCAACGTCCTCCACTGGTTCCTACCTCTTGCAATTACGTAAATCATAGGCAATTTGCTTATAATAGAAAAGAGCATTAAATTATTTCGGAAGCAGAACTCGTGGCATCTGTATCGAAGCAAAATTTTGATAATATTAGTCCTGAAGACTTTATTACAAATTTGCCACAATTGCAGTAGCATACACATATTTTGGCGACTAGTTTCGAACCGACTGGTTCATTCTCAGGCCTCATCTACTGAGACTGCAGTGAAAGTGCCTCGTCTTAATGACAACCATCTAAAATTGGCAATACGAGCACCACACAGTGACGGTAGGTAATGTCATAATACGCACATGCTCACTATGTAAGTCAAAATCAAACTGAACCACATCAAAATGTTGAAATTGCATAATTTCATGTCTAATTACCTGTAGACTACGATATCAGGAACGCGTTCTCCAGCACTCTAGTTTCGGTACCACTTGTCGGCCTGCAACCTGGAGAACTGTACAGGTGTGCGGGTTGCCTGCAGCAGAGGTAAGTTCAGTGGAAATGCTCGCGCCAGCAAGTGAAGCGCATATACATTCCTGGAAATTGAAATAAGAACACCCTGAATTCATTGTCCCAGGAAGGGGAAACTTTATTGACACATTCCTGGGGTCAGATACATCACATGATCACACTGACAGAACCACAGGCACATAGACACAGGCAACAGAGCATGCACAATGTCGGCACTAGTACAGTGTATATCCACCTTTCGCAGCAGTGCAGGCTGCTATTCTCCCATGGAGACGATTGTAGAGATGCTGGATGTAGTCCTGTGGAACGGCTTGCCATGCCATTTCCACCTGGCGCCTCAGCTGGACCAGCGTTCGTGCTGGACGTGCAGACCGCGTGAGACGACGCTTCATCCAGTCCCAAACATGCTCAATGGGGGACAGATCCGGAGATCTTGCTGGCCAGGGTAGTTGACTTACACCTTCTAGAGCACGTTGGGTGGCACGGGATACATGCGGACGTGCATTGTCCTGTTGGAACAGCAAGTTCCCTTGCCGGTCTAGGAATGGTACAACGATGGGTTCGATGACGGTTTGGATGTACCGTGCACTATTCAGTGTCCCCTCGACGATCACCAGTGGTGTACGGCCAGTGTAGGAGATCGCTCCCCACACCATGATGCCGGGTGTTGGCCCTGTGTGCCTCGGTCGTATGCAGTCCTGATTGTGGCGCTCACCTGCACGGCGCCAAACGCGCATACGACCATCATTGGCACCAAGGCAGAAGCGACTCTCATCGCTGAAGACGACACGTCTCCATTCGTCCCTCCATTCACGCCTGTCGCGACACCACTGGAGGCGGGCTGCACGATGTTGGGGCGTGAGCGGAAGACGGCCTAACGGTGTGCGGGACCGTAGCCCAGCTTCATGGAGACGGTTGCGAATGGTCCTCGCCGATACCCCAGGAGCAACAGTGTCCGTAATTTGCTGGGAAGTGGCGGTGCGGTCCCCTACGGCACTGCATAGGATCCTACGGTCTTGGCGTGCATCTGTGCGTCGCTGCGGTCCGGTCCCAGGTCGACGGGCACGTGCACCTTCCGCCGACCACTGGCGACAACATCGATGTACTGTGGAGACCTCACGCCCCACGTGTTGAGCAATTCGGCGGTACGTCCACCCGGCCTCCCGCATGCCCACTATACGCCCTCGCTCAAAGTCCGTCAACTGCACATACGGTTCACGTCCACGCTGTCACGGCATGCTACCAGTGTTAAAGACTGCGATGGAGCTCCGTATGCCACGGCAAACTGGCTGACACTGACGGCGGCGGTGCACAAATGCTGCGCAGCTAGCGCCATTCGACGGCCAACACCGCGGTTCCTGGTGTGTCCGCTGTGCCGTGCGTGTGATCATTGCTTGTACAGCCCTCTCGCAGTGTCCGGAGCAAGTATGGTGCGTCTGACACACCGGTGTCAATGTGTTCTTTTTTCCATTTCCAGGAGTGTATTTTATTAAAGTGACGTTATCTGTTCATCTGGTCACCCCTTAACCTGCGTTTCACTTCAGCCGATAGTTCATCTTGTAGGCTCACTGAAATAATCAGAATTGCTTGTTAATATCGGATCGATATGTATAACAGGATCAGACGAACAGAAGTCGGTCGGTCAGCTGACCAAAACATCTGCACACGACCAATTCCTCGGTCTGTCGGTTGGTTGGTTAGTGGATATGTAGGGCTCTTTACGTTCACCATTGTTAAGTCGCACTACTAGGTATCTCAGGCGCCAGTCGCCAGTTAGTTGCAGAAAACACTTGCATCCACTGACGTAACAACTGTGATTCGTTTTCGTTGTCTGCATAGTTTCTCTGGGCGGTGTGTTTATTTTACGTGACACACTGTCCTAAAAATCACGGTACACAATGTGGCGACCCGATGGCAGGGTGTGGGTACGACAAATGCCCGGTGAACGGCATCTGTCAGCGTGTGTAGTGCCAACAGTAAAATTCGGAGAGCCGGCCGCTGTGACCGAGCGGTTCTAGGCACTTCAGTCCGGAACCTCGCGGCTGCTACGGTCGCAGGTTCGAATCCTGCCTCAGGCATGTCGTTAGGTCTAAGTAGTTCTAAGTCTAGGGGACTGATGACCTCAGATGTTAAGTCCTATAGTGCTTAGAGCCATTTGAACCATTAGAAAATTCGGAGACGGTGATGTTATGTTGTGGTCGTGTTTTTCATGGAGGGGGCCTGCACCTCTTAATGTTTCGTGTGGCACTATCACAGCACAGGCCTACATTGATGTTTTAAGCACCTTCTTGCATCCCACTGTTGAAGAGCAATTCGGGGATGGCGATTGCACCTTTCAACACGATCGAGCACCTGTTCATTATGCACGGCCTGTGGCGGAGTGGTTACACGACAATAACATACCTGTAATGGACTGGGCTGCACAGAGTCCTGACCTGAAACCTATAGAACGCCTTTGGGATGTTTTGGCACGCCGACTTGGTGCCAGGCCTCACCAACCGACATCAATACCTCTCCTCAGAGCAGCACTCCGTGAAGAATTGGTTGCCATTTCCCAAGAAACCTTCGAGCACCTGATTGAACGTATGCCTGCGAGAGTGGAAGCTGTCATCAAGAATAAGGGTGGGCCAACACCACATTGAATTCCAGCATTACCGGAGGAGGGCGCCACGAACTTGTAAGTCATTTTCAGCCGGGTATCCGGATACTTCTCCTCACATAGTGTACCTGATATTACTCACCGACAGCGGATGTCTCCAGAACAAAAACGTCCCGCCATTGCTGCCGCAGCCATATTGTGTTCGCAGACAAACGTAAAACGACAACACCGTTGCTCCCATGTTCAACAATAAACCACTTCGTTATTCTGGTCAGGTATAATCATTACTGTTACAACCTATTGCCGATATCAAAGTGATGTAACTTTGCACCCATCGCCTAAGGTTTTTCATTCGTAGGTTTCTTCTCAAAAAATAATATAGCCGATTAATAATACAACAGTATGGATATCAAATGTAGACAGCATCAAAGAGTGATGAACATGAATGAGGATGTGACGGACTGTAGGTAATTAAAGAAATCTTCTGATATAAATTTATACTAGAAATGGAGCTCATAAAATCAGGGACGTGTATGAGCAGACTGTAGTAAAGGTACAATATCCAAAGCCTGGCATGGAATGACTGACTCCTAGTATGAATGACTGTTATCATTCGCAATATTTGTATGCTTGTGGACACAATTTTATTAAAATCGTAAACCAATGAAATATTACATAACTGCAGCAGAAAAAAATCTAAGAGGGAAAAATTAAATTGGACTAGACACAATTTGAATGAGGATATCGAAGATAGAGGAAATAATTACAGTCCTTTGTCACAGGACTGACATAAGAACGAAATAGCAGGTTTGCTCCCATACCACAATCAGTTTTCTACCTCTCTGTAGACCCATCGACGAGGTGTTTCTTAGGATAGTTCCAGTGTAACCAAAACAAGACAATACTTTATGTTGGTAGCAATGTTGCTTATTTATTTCTGTCTATATTTTGTTTCAGTCTTTTCCATACAAACGTCAGAGATACTATGAGGGACAGTCAAAAGAAAACCGAACACCCGTTACAAGGGGACCATGAAATGGTTTCATTCAACAGTAATCACTAGAGCATGTAGAAATTTATGCCACGGGGAAACGAGATGATCAATCCTTGTTTCATAGAACGCGGTCGGCCGCTGACATATCCACAACTGTACCCGCTCTCGCCCTTCCTCGTCCGACTGCAACCGACGTGCGTGTCTGTCCTTCTTCAGGTCACCACCACTGCGAGCCCGAGGGCAAACGGCAAAGCCAATAGTGGAAACATCCCACTCGTCAAACTAATACAAATCTTTTCACACAAGTTCTGGTAAGGTCATTATGACATCTTTCTTCAACTCCAGGGGCTCTCTGCTCTTCGAGTTCCTCGAACGTTGAATCAGAATCGATACGCAGCGCCACAAGACACTTTGCAGAGACTGCGCCTCTAAGTCGAAAGGCCCAAGAACGCTGTCAGGCGAAATCACCCTGTTGCGAGATAACGCCCGCCCCCACACTAACAATCGGACGAAGGCCACTCCGCGCTTCAGTAATTTGGTTGGTATACACTGCAACATCCTCCGTACAACCCGGATGTTTCACCATGTGATTTTCTCATCTTTGGCGACCTGAAGAAAGACATGCGTGGACGTCTGTGTCAGTCAGACGAGGAACTGCAAGAGTGGTGCGGTTGTGGATCCGTCAGCGGCCGACCGCGTTCTGTGAAACATTAATTGGTCGTTTCGTCTTTCAGTGGGATGAATATCTTAACGCGTGTGGCAGTTACTTTTCAATGGAATCATTCCATCGTTCCGTTGTGACGGGTGTTCGGTTGTCATTTGACTGCCCCTTAAATGTAGTACACTTTCATTGCGGACTCCTTTCGTTGTTTGAAGCGGTATGATGTCAAATAAGAATTTTTGGGAAGTACCTTAATTCCGTATAGTGCAGAATTTATGTACACAGTTCTTTTACCGTATTGTGCAGAAGTAACTGTACTATGGAAAATGATTTTCGAAAGATTTCCACCATGTTATTCTTTGAAGTAACTCAGCGACGTGCGGCAGTGGTTAAAACATTTGAGTCACATTCGGGAAAAGAGAGAACTTTCTCGAGACGGGTCCTTCAGAAAAGACGTGATCGATACCGGGGCTTGTAGTCGTCTAATAGCATTTCTTCTCCAACGGTCTAGGTGGAGTTTGTCTTCCATTTCTGTAACAGACAGTGAGCTATTGTCTTCCAAGATGCTACTCCAGGCGGGTGTAAAACGAATGTGCGCAACGGAAAATAATAAAGACTAAAATGAAGATTTGGCCCTGTCTGACTACCCTCTGAAGCAGATCTTAGGGTCTCTTAATGGACTTTAACATATAAATTACAATCTAAACATAAATGAATGATGAAGGCAACTAATCCTACTAAATGATAAGCGTTGTTCCTGCTTATATATTAATTGTAGATTTAAAAAAAAAACTTTATACTACAAAGTTTACACTTCCTAAGTAAAATTACTGATCAATTGCCCAACTCTACCCCTTATTATGACTGCGCGGTCTAATGGCAATAAAGCGGAATGACTGACATCATCTACATAACAAACACTAGAAGACACTACTTTCAAAGATGATCGACGGTGGTGTAGAACCTCAGTGGAAATAAACTAACGCGATCACAGCTGTTTAGCTTTTATAGCCCTAATAAGCCGAAGCAATTTGCGATATCACCGTATGTACTGCGTCCGGTGCGTCGAAACGATGGTTCTCGTACTCGTCTGCGACGATGGAAGAACTCCAGCCACAAATAAACTCTTTCAAACACTAGGAAGACAGAAGGCGGTCCTCTGACTAATACACTCTAATACTGTCTTCTCCTCTCTGTCTTCTACAGACGAGAAACGCGAACTCCCAACCACAAGAACGGAGTTCAGGTAACGTCTCAACGTAGGTATAGGCTGCATACTAAACGACGATTTCCAACCCGGAGGTGAAGTGCAGAATCGTATAGGTTCGCACCAGTACAGTTCCTAACTGTTCTTACTATAAACTCTACTGAGAGCAAAGACAGCAAGTCGATCTGTACCAACAAAAGCTGATATCAAGCGACCGTCACACACGGGCGCTCACAACGGAAGACCTCGTCTCTCCAGCGCTGGCTTCCCAGCAAGGCTTGGCTCCCCACCATCTTAATTCCGAAACGAATCATATTCCCGAAACCACGGAATATTCTCCCTCTCTACAGATTCTTCCGAACGCCGACCAACCATATTTTAGTCTTTTATCGTCCAGCGCGGAATGTTTGCGAGGAAAAGCCTATATTCGTACAATCGTACGCTTCTGAGTAAAAATCCTTGGAAATAACGCAGCCTGCGTGGTTTCCGAGGTGCCGCTTCTTCGTTCCTCTCACCGCTTCCAAGATTTTCAGCGTTATCCGGTTATCCTTCCGGCCCTTACTACAACAGCGGCCGGCCGTCACCCTATTGTGCTCCAGAGCTCAGGTGCCACGACGTCTGCCTAGCTACTTCCTTTGTTTAAGCAGGACCAACACCTGTGCGGGCCTTCCACCCAGGGCATGAATTCTGCCTGCTGTTTCATCGCCACTGGCGTTCTAGTGTAGGCAGTAATTCATTACACCGTTTTTATAATAAAGCCACTCCGTCACCTTTCATCCAATAAGCGTTAACAATTATTTACGAGACGTACGTGACAATGTCAGTCTCCTTTATATATTCATATATACGATGTACAACCTGTCATATGATACCTAATTGTGTTTGTAGATCACGGCACAGTATATGGATGAGTTCTTGTAAGGTGCGAAATTATATCCACTTTACAGCCTGCATGTACTGAGCTGGCATAAACGGCGGTCCTGGCATTACATTTAGTAACGGTTGTGGATCTGTTTATGGTAAAGAAATATTTGTTGGTATGTTTTATAGCTTTAAATCACGAGATGATGCACTTTGACGACCGTGCTATGCACAGTTACACATGGTACTCGACTTTTGTATGACGGGACAGGGACGGTGGTTCCACATCTTTTATAGATGCACTTGAAAATGGATCATGCTTGAAACTAGTAGTGCTGAATAAGGTACGATTTTAAAATGCACTCCGGTGGACTGATGTCTTTTCCCAGTCGCAAATGATGCAATTATCGACAACGAAGTACAGTTTGAACGAAATTCTGCAAATATTGAGTCAATCCTTCATAATATTTCAAAGTGGTACGAAAGTTGACATCATGCTTTAAATGTTCTTAAATTTAAAATTGTGCAGTTGACAAAACGAAAAAGCATAGTGTGCCATGAATATATTAGTGCGTCACATCTGGAATCTGTCAACTCACACCAATTCCCGGGTGTTACAGTAGGGATAAGAAATGGAACGAACATATAGGCTCGGTCTTGGGTAAAACAGGTAGCAGAATTCGTGTTATTAGTAGAATACTAGGGAAATGCAATGACTCTACAAATTAGATTGCTTACAAATCACTCGTGCGACCCATCATAGAATAATGCTCAGATATGTGGGACCAAATAGTACTAGCAGGGGATGTTGAACTTATACAGAGATTGGTAGCACGAATGGTCACAGGTTTGCTTGAACCGTGGCGGGAGTGTGTCCCAGAGATGATGAAAGAACTAATCTGGCATCCCGAGAAAGTCTGATAAGGAAATTTTAAAAACCACCTCTAAATGATGACTCTGGGAATACTGGCTGATTTACGAAGACATACAAATATTCTAATATGTTATTCTACAAGTAAAGTACAAAAAAATCATGTAACCAAATGATTAGTTACGGAGTTAGGCTAATAAAAGATTTTGCCTGAAATTTAGCAACTTCGCTAATATGAAGCCATCGAAAAACAGTGCGAGGTTGAAGTAAAGCACAATTTCCATTTATTTTGTTGTTATTGGTCTAGTGACTCTAATAAAACATGTCCCATACGCGTATCTGCAGTAGTTTTCCAGAACATCCAGAGAAGCAAAGATTATACAAGTATAATTCTTCAGGCTTTCCCGGCGATCTAATGACATCTTGGGTTGTCGGGTGATCTGCCGTATATCAGCATCGTACTTGCACGATATTTCGGTAGCGTAGCTCTTTACCTTCATCAGGTGTGACCTGAGACTGTCTCAGGTCGCACCTGATGAAGGTAAAGAGCTACGCTACCGAAATATCGTGCAAGTACGACGCTGATATCCGGCAGAACACCCGACAACCCAAGATTTGTTTACTTTCCATTAAGAATGTAGAAAAGTTTATGTCATTGTTGGCAACCGTTAGTGAGTTGTTTAGTCGTTTCCTAACCTTGAAACGAGTTAGTTTTCTGCATTGTTCAGTGAAATTGTATTTACACTGTACAACTTGCTTAACACTGAGTTTTGTTTATTTCCGGTTTAACATGGATTCACGTATGCTATCGTATTAATAAAAGCAGATTATCTGACACATTCACACAGTTTCAATTAACGTTATTACCATCATTTTTCCAAAATTAAATTCTCTACAACTTCTGTTGAAAGCTTTGTGCAGTTGTCTGTAATTTAAAAAAAGAAAAAAAAACAGATTGGACCAAGTAGTTAATAAATTAAATCTTTGCGAAATTTCTGCTTTACTTCTCTGAATGTTCTAGAAAACTACTGCAGATACACGCCTGAGACATATTTTATTAGAGTCACCAGATCAATAACAACAAAATAAATCGAAATCGTGCTTTACTTCAACCTCGTACTGTTTTGCGATGGCTTCATATTAGCGAAGTTGCTATATTTCCGGTAAAACCTTTTATCATCCCTAACTCCGCAACTAAACATTTGCGGACTTATGTTTATACGAACTTTTTTCTTTAGTTTTACTTGCGGAATAATATATTAAAATTTTTTGCGTATCTTCGTGAATCACCGCGTATACTATGACCCTGTATGTATCGCTCCCACAGGGATAGCCAGGACAAGCTTAGATTAGTTGCAGTGCGCATTGAGGCAATTAAACAATAATTCTTCCCGCGCTCCATACGTGAGTGGAACGGGAAAAAGTCCTAATAGCTGGTACAGTGGTACATAGCTTCTGTTATGCACTTCACACTGGTTCGTGGAGTGTAGATGTAGATAATAACCTCTTTATAGACCCTCTTCTTTCACTTGCCACGATCATTAAGACCACTTGTTTAAATACGTTCAACTTTAAAACAAGAGATACTCGAGCAAAAGTCGCGCAGTTCAGTGGTGACAAAATGCAGAAATAATACTTTCCAAAGTGCCCCTTTGTGTCGTACCTTCGGTAGGTGCGTTAACAGTTGTTTATTAGCATTTAAAGCGATGCCGCCCGTCACCGGACAGTGGGCCGACCCCTTCATTAAGAGCGCCAGCAGCGCGTTGTCGCGTAGCGCTGCTCATTAGCGACAACAGGTAGGCGGCTCGGCTAGGCGGCCAAATGAGCGCGGGGCCCTGCAGCCGTGGCCTGGCCAGGCCCGCACCGTCAGCCAGAGCTGACACTCCGCTCGGGCTGCTTCCCCTTTTTTTGTTTTTGTTTTTTTCTCCTTGTGTCAGAAACGACAACAGTTGATGGTCTGACATCGTTTATCTTGAGCAGCTCTTGAGTGTGAAGAGTGCCTTATCATACTAACAGACACAATAGAATACCTGCATTCGCGGTTTTCCTGCGGTAAACCGAACCGACCGAACAAAATGTTTTTCACGTCCTTAAAATAACACGCTGGTCGCTGTGGGGCGCTGTAGATGGCGTAGCACTCTGCAGATTGCAGTTGCACTTGGAGCGGTGAGAGGCGGCTGTAACGGGCCGGAGGGTCCAGAGGTAAAACTGCTGACAAAGAGGCTTTTGTTCAGTATCAGTACAAAATTTGCCGTGGCTTGGTGAGGCAAAACACGTCTCATGCGGTTGACCCTGGCCGGCGCTGACAAAGGCGGCGGCCTTTGTGAGAGCATGCTGCGTTGCTGCTCCGCAATTACGGATGTTTATAAAATGTCGATTCATCTGTATACTAAAAGGTATTAGATAGATTATATAACGGTAAGACAGAGATTTAGGAAACAGGTTTTAAATTGTAAGACATTTCCAGGGGTAGATGTGGACTCTGACCACAATCTACTGGTTATGAACTGTAGATTAAAACTGAAGAAACTGTAAAAAGGTGGGACTTTAAGGAGATGGGACCTGGATAAACTGAAAGAACCAGAGGTTGTACAGAGTTTCAGGGAGAGCATAAGGGAACAATTGACAGGAATGGGGGAAGAAATACAGTAGAAGAAGAATGGGAAGCTTTGAGGGATGAAATAGTGAAGGCAGCAGAGGATCAAGTAGGTAAAAAGACGAGGGCTAGTAGAAATCCTTGGGTAACAGAAGAAATATTGAATTTAATTGATGAAAGGAGAAAATATAAAAATACAGTAAATGAAACAGGCAAAAAGGAATACAAACGTCTCAAAAATGAGATCAACAGGAAGTGCAAAATGGCTAAGCAGGAATGGCTAGAGGACAAATGTAAGGATGTAAAGGCTTATCTCACTAGGGGCAAGATAGATAATGCCTACAGGAAAATTAAAGAGACCTTTGGAGAAAAGAGAACCAATTGTATGAATATCAAGAGCTCAGATGGAAACCCAGTTCTAAGCAAAGAAGGGAAAGCAGAAAGGTGGATGGAGTATATAGAGGGTCTATACAGGGGCGATGTTCTTGAGGACAATATTATAGAAATCGAAGAGGATGTAGATGAAGATGAAATGGGAGATATGATACTGCATGAAGAGTTTGACAGAGCTCTGAAAGACCTGAGTCGAAACAAGGCCCCCGGAGTAGACAACATTCCATTAGAACTACTGATGGCCTTGGGAGAGCCAGTCATGACAAAACTCTACCATCTGGTGAGCAAGATGTATGAGACAGGCGAAATACCCTCAGACTTCAAGAAGAATATAATAATTCCAATCCCAAAGAAAGCAGGTGTTGACAGATGTGAAAATTACCGAACTATCAGTTTAATAAGTCACGGCTGCAAAATACTAACGCGAATTCTTTACAGACGAATGGAAAAACTGATAGAAGCCGACCTCGGGGCAGATCAGTTTGGATTCCGTAGATATGTTGGAACACGTGAGGCAATACTGACCCTACGACTTATCTTAGAAGAAAGATTAAGGAAAGGAAAACCTACGTTTCTAGCATTTGTAGACTTAGAGAAAGCTATTGATAATGTTGATTGGAATACTCTCTTTCAAATTCTGAAGGTGGAAGGGGTAAAATACAGGGAACGAGAGGCTATTTACAATTTGTACAGAAACCAGATGGTAGTTATAAGAGTCGTGGGGTATGAAAGGGAAGCTGTGGTTGGGAAAGGAGTGAGACAGGTTGTAGCCTCTCCCCGATGTTATTCAATCTGTATTTTGAACCGGCAATAAAGGAAACAAAAGAAAAGTTCGGAGTAGGTATTAAAATCCATGGAGAAGAAATAAAAACTTTGAGGTTCACCGATGACATTGTAATTCTGTCAGACACAGCAAAGGACTTGGAAGAGCAGCTGAACGGAATGGACAGTGTCTTGAAAGGAGGGTATAAGATGAACATCAACAAAAGCAAAACAAGGATAATGGAATGTAGTCGAATTAAGTCGGGGAATTAGATTAGGAAATGAGACGCTTAAAGTAGTAAAGGAGTTTTGCTATTTGGGGAGCAAAATAACTGATGATGGTCGAAGTAGAGAGGATATAAAATGTAGAATGGCAAACTGAAGGTGGCAGGGGTAAAATACAGGGAACGAGAGGCTATTTACAATTTGTACAGAAACCAGATTCTATGATTCTTCTGAAGAAGAAAAATTTGTTAACGTCGAGTATACATTTAAATGTCAGGAGGTCGTTTCGGAAAGTATATGGATGGAGTGTAGCCAAGTATGGAAGTGAAACGTGGACGATAAATAGTTTAGACAAGAAGAGAAGAGAAGCTTTCTAAATGTGGTGCTACAGAAGAATGTTGAAGATTAGATGGGTAGATCACATAACTAATAAGGAGCTATTGAATAGAATTGGGGAGAAGAGGAGCTTGTGGCACAATTTGACTAAAAGAAGGGATCGGTTGGTAGGACATGTTCTGAGACATCGAGGGATCACCAATTTAGTATTGGAGGGCAGCGTGGAGGGTAAAAATCGTAGAGGGAGACCAAGAGATGAATACACTAAGCAGTTTCAGAAGGATGTAGGCTGCAGTAGGTACTCGGAGATGAAGAAGGCGGCACAGGATAGAGTAGCATGGAGAGCTCCATCAAACCAGTCTCAGGACTGAACACCACAACAACAACAACATCTATATGTCGACGCCCGCATCTCGTGGTCGTGCGGTAGCGTTCTCGCTTCCCACGCCCGGGTTCCCGGGTTCGATTCCCGTCGGGGTCAGGGATTTTCTCTGCCTCGTGATGGCTGGGTGTTATGTGCTGTCCTTAGGTTAGTTAGGTTTAAGTAGTTCTAAGTTCTAGGGGACTGATGACCATAGATGTTAAGTCCCATAGTGCTCAGAGCCATTTGAACCATTTTATATGTCGACGTTTACGCTACAAACATCGACACATATCGGTGATATCCTGTTCTCCGATATATCGCTATCGAAACTGCAATATCAGGAGCCGATATTTTTATTCTATGTTATATTTTTTCACAATTTTCGTTTAATATTTGAAACTGGTCTTTTGAAGTTGTAGTAGAACATAATTTTATTTTCACTGTGTGAAGGAGCGTTACTGGTATTTGAGCTTTCATCACGTCCAGTCTTTCTCTTTGATTGTGTGAAGCAAGTACAGGTGGCACAAAGAAGAAGCCCGACTGCATTGGTAGGTGGAGAGGGGGGAGTGAATAGAAATAGAATAACACAAGATTTCCGATGCGAAGAAATAGCACACCAAATAATCTTTTATGTAACTAGTGTGCTATTTCTTCACATCGTAACTCTTCAAAAATACTTGCATAAAATGACGAACAAAAATGGAATTGACAGGCTTGGTCCTTGCGGTGGGCAGAGACGTGTGAAGGGAATTGCGGACGTAATCGCCACTACTAACAGAGACAGTAATGTTTAACTTCGCCGCGCAGTTTTGATACTGCAACTGCTAGGTTTCTGGCGTTTGCAGAGATGGAAAAACAGGGAAGTCGACATGAAATGTTCCAGTCAAATCCAATATGTGACGAAATCGAACGACGGACCCATCGGGCACCTTTTATTGTGCCACTTACATGCAGTTACCATTGTTAGCAAAGTGGTTATGGCCAACCGTGAACCTGCATCATTTCCTTTCGATTCTTGCTCTGTGTTTCAGCAGGGTGCTAACTTGTTGATGTACATAACAACTATACATGTATACTCCTATACATGTATACATGTATATAATCTTCCAAAACCGACAGCATGTTTACAACGTGCAGCTGATGTTTTTGTAGGTCGATACGTCGATATTTTTCCGTTACACATCGAGATATCAATACTTTTTCCATATATCGAGGACCGATAATCATACCTTTCTTAAGTATCGATATATCGGATTCCCGATACTTTTAGAAATATCAGTAGTCCCATCCGCAGTGATGTCGGCGAGCCCGTGGACGATTGGTGGCCTCTGTAAACCACCGTCATCGGTGCGCCACTGCTCAGTCGGTGACGGTCCCTGGAACGACCCCCCAGTTCCGCACTTCGCCATCGCGGTGGCACGTGCAGACTGCCGTGTGTAGAACTCGAGCTGCTGCTCTCTGGCAGGAGTTGTACAGCTCCTGCCACTACGGTACTAAGTCGCGGGGAGCGCACTCAGTACTGGCAGCCACAGGTGCGGACGGCAGATTCGTGGGCTGTGGCACTAGGTCCCGTGAGGTACTCACTGCTGGAGGTAGGCGCTGCCCGGTCTCGAACCCACGGCTGCTGCTGGTGGTGCCCAGTCATCTCGCTTTCTGGGGTGGCCCTGACGACGAGAATGCCTCTGCCTCAGGATTTAGATATATTTATACAGCTCAGAGGCGTTTTTGTGTCACTAAACCCCGGCACCTAGTCACGTCGCCCATAACGTAGGAATCGCCCTGATATGGTGAGATCAGCCCACCTGCTGCAGTCATTACCGCTGTGTGGTGCAGTTTTTCGCTGATCGCGACTAGCCTCATCTCCCAATCCTCTTACCTGTATGTTATTCTGATCCACATGTCACCATACAGTGTGTTCAGTCGTTACACTCGGCTGAGCCACTGGATGGTGCTGCCAGGACTCGAATTAGCTGGGTTACCCCATGTTTTAGAAGAACCAATGCCAGTTGCACTCTGTCTTCTCCTCTTTTTATCTTAGGGTTTTGGAACTTGGGATTTATTTGACAATTGTTTTGGGGTCTCCATCCCTAGGGAGTGATGTAGGTAGGATTTGTTTGAAAGGGATGTTGATGAGGTTGTTTGTAAGGAGGTGGCACTTGTACGTAAATTCTAAAGATTCGGTCGATGGTTGTTTAAGGTGTCTTTATTCGGGGTGGATTTCCCTGCCAAGGGTGTTAATCAGATGATAGCGTGGTGTCCTTGAAGACTCGTAGAAGTTGATGGATTTTTGTTGGATGATGTGATAGACGGTCGGGTGTCCTAACATAGTTCGGATTTCTTCGTTGCTGGTATACCTATTTATACCAGCTATGAATCGAAATGCTTTACTTTGTAGTGTTTCGATTTTTGTTAAATTTGTATCTGCGGCCATACTCCATAACTTTGATCCCTATAGTATGACCGGCAGAATGATTGTTTTCCACGTCTTGATTTTTGTTGCAGTTGTGAGGCCCCTGCCTTTTAGCATAGGGTACAGCTGGTAGAGGCGTGCGGATCCCTTGTTGCATGCCTCGCTTATATGTTGTTTGAACGTCAGGTGTTTATCTAGTTTTAAGCCTAGGTATTGGATTGCCTCTTTACACTGCATATGTTGGTTGTTTACTGTTAAGTTTCTGAGAGGTGGCTTACGTTTTGTTGTAAATATTATCGCCTGACATTTGTCTGGGTTGATCTTTGTCTTCCAGACGTTGCACCATTTGATGACATCTTCCAAATGGTGTTGCAGGCTGGCCACAATGTAGTTCAGATTTCTGCCGCTGTGGTATAGCGCTGTATCATCTGCGTACAGCGCTATATTTCCCCTTGGCGCTTTTGGTATGTCGTTTGTATGTAAGAGATATAGGAGGGGACCAATCACAAAGCCTTGTGGTACCCCAACCTCTATCTTTTTCAGTGTGCTTTCGGCACCGTCTATTGCGGAGTAAAACTTCCTTTTTGTGAGGAAGGATTTAATAATTTGTATTACGTGGGTTGGGATGTTTAATTTGAACATTCTGTAGAGCAGGCCGCCATGCCAAACAAGATCGAACGCCTTTTCAATATCTAGAAATATTGCAGCCGTGCTATGTCCCTGGGATTTCTCCATACAGATGTGGTCTATCAGGCGAATGGCCTGATGTATGGTGCTGTGGCCTGCACGAAATCCGAATTGCTCGGGGAAGAGGATGTTGTTTGTTTGGAGTTGGTGTAGCAGCGGGATCTGTGTTAGGATTTCCAGGATTTGAGAGAGGTGGTTTAGTAGGGAGATAGCCGGCCGGAGTGGCCGTGCGGTTCTAGGCGCTACAGTCTGGAGCCGAGCGACCGCTACGGTCGCAGGTTCTAATCCTGCCTCGGGCATGGATGTGTGTGATGTCCTTAGGTTAGTTAGGTTTAATTAGTTCTAAGTTCTAAGCGACTGATGACCTCACAAGTTAAGTCGCGTAGTGCTCAGAGCCATTTGAAACCATTAGTAGGGAGATAGGCCGTTGGTTTTGTGGAAATAGATGGTTTTTGTTGGGTTTAGGGATTGAGATGATTTTAGCAACCTTCCAGGCTGAAGGGAAATGATTTGTTTTTAGGCAGTTGTTGAGTATGGCTGTGAGGTGTGATATGGCAGGTTGGGGAAGGTTTTTGAGGAAGGGAGGTTTGTTACTATCGGGACCAGGGGCTTGGAATTGCCGATTCGCCTGGTAAGAGCACCAACTGCACGTTCGCTGACTAGGGTGAAGGAGGTGACATGTCTCTGCCGAAGTTTCCTGGTGAGGTAGCGACAAACTCTTCTTTCATTCCTCTCCACTTCTTCTTCGTCGTCGTCTACGATGTTTTCTCTGAATTGGCGTCGGCTTTTTCCTCTGGGGTGTATACGATGCCGTTTTCTCCGTATAGTGGGTTGATGGCCTTTTGGGGTTGCCTTCTAGCCCTGATTTTGCTCCAGAGACGGTCCGCGTCTCTTTTTGCCTCCTGCAGGCTTCTTTTCCAGAGGGCATTTCTTAGCATTTGCACTCGGTGTCATATTTCCCTGGCCATTCTTTCCATGTTTCTTCTGTCGCGTGGGTCTCGGAATCGTTGACAGAGCTTTCGGGTTCTCTTCTTATCCTCAATGAGCTGGGCAAGGTCGGGTGGTAAATCGCTTCTTCCTTGGTCGTGGGTGATTTTAATCGTTCAGATTTTGCTGCAAGAAGACTCTATATGGGTTAATTCCTGTATAGCGCGGTCTATGTCCTTTTTTCGGGGCATCTCTGGGGCAAAATCGGGTATTTGTTGACCTATGAGCGTTTTGTAGCGTTCCCAGTTGGTATGATACGAAACTCTCTTTCTCGCCTCTGCTCCGTCTCGGTCATCTTCGAATCTTAGGATAATCGGGTTATGGTCAGAGTCAAGGGCGTTCACCACTTCAGTTGTTGTGGCCAGAGGTATGTTTTTGTGGAGACAGATCTGGTCGGCATCTGGAATCGTAGTGAAAGTGGGTGAGTTGCCCACTCTCCAGGAGTTATTTGTACGTGAAGGACATTGGCGTGGACGCCACCCCTCCAGGGCGGCTAAAGGGACACTCGCCACGGCGAGAGTGAGAGACAGTTGTCAATGGACACTCGATCAGGCGGCTGTCGTAGTTCGGGGTCCGCGCGTCTCGTTTGCTAAAAGGGAAATATGTATATTTTCCTTGTGTGTGATTGTTGTCAATAGTAAGTGCTTCTCTACGTATGTCGTAATTGATTGCAATCCAAATGGATCCGAACCATTATACAGTCCTTTAAATTCCTATTGTTCCAATAAAATTGACGAATCAATTTCCCGTCTGCAGACGCTAACTTCCACTAACACTGTGGCTGTCGGCCTGCGGCTGCTAACGCAGTACTTCACAGTATCCCTGCCACTACTTGTTATTACTTCTCTTACAAGGATTATCACCTTTGTTAAAAGACTGAGTAGCGACGCAACAGCTCGACAGCGACACAACAGGCAGTCATGTGACCGATGTCAGAGCAGTGAAGAAACGAGTATGTGTCAGTCGGTTATATGGAATCAGTGCAGCAGGGTAAGTAGATGTGACTAGCTGACAGAGCAGCAGAAAGGAACGAACTTGTGTGTCCAAACAACTCAGAAACAAGGTAATAGTTGACTGGAGGCGTGTAATGTGGTCCGACGAGTTGAGACCTGACATCATCTCAAATAACGCAAGGTAATGAGTGCTGCTACGGCCCGATCAGGCCTTTAACCTGCAGTGTGTGGAAGTTGTCGTTCAGGTTAGAAGGTGATTCTGTGATATTTGGGAGAGGGGGGGGGGTGGTGTTTATCGCACCTATGACTTGTACCAATTCGTTGAGCTTATTTTTGTAAATGTCTGAAGAAACAGTTATTGGTGACGATTTTGCAGCTGTACTAAATTTATGATATTTATTCGCAATTGCGGAATCTTTCTGAAGTTAGACGCATTAAGTTAGTACCTATTGGTGACACCTGAAAACATGTGCCGTACCGGGAGTCAGGCACGGATTTCCCGCTTGTTGCGAGCGGTTGCCTTAACAACGTCAGCTATCCGAGCACACTTCCAGAACCGAATCAAACTTCTGTATGTCATACTGTCTACGACCCGATGGCTCGCAACTTTGCTTGGATTCCCACCACGGGGTTTCAAGGAGACAAAACCTATTCGGCGTTAGTATAACGATCGTCATTTTTCCGGCAAGGTTTGCAACACTTAATTGTTTACTGGAGACCGTCACTCGACTACTGAGTACAAGCAGCCCCCAACACCGATGCTGGCACTGCAGCACGTCGGACGGTCCATATACGGTGTCAGTTGATGGGGAGACGGCCGGTACATATATCGTACCCACTGGTCCAGGATGTCAGAAGGAGAGAACTGATGATGATGGTACGTTCGCCGTCAAAAATTCGTTCTACAGCGATCAATCAGTCTGGCTACAAGCCCAAGAAACTTTCAAGCAGAATATTCGCCAGGAAAACCTACCAATGGACATTAGTTCCCTCTGTGGGGAGGGAATGCTACAGCAAGCACTAAGTTTGATAAGCTCCGAAACAAGAAACGACGCCTTCCGAGTGGGTGTAGAGGCATATGCAACTTACTCTGTATTACATCAATGACTGGTAACAAGGGTACGCTTACATCGCCTATCAACAAAATTTGTGACTGGACTGAGGTTTTCTTTGCAGGGATGGTGTAGCATTTTACCTTGAATGGAGAGTCATTTACAGGTGTAGAAGTACTTCATGTGTGCACCAGGAAAGTGCCGATCAGAGTCACACGCCACCCGTTTGACTCCGTAGGACACAAGCTCCTTGCCCAACTTCTACAACTGACGTCCTTGCTCGCCCCCATTACCTGGGAGTGGGCTGAATGTTCATCCTCGGGGCAAGCAGAGCTTGCATAACGAAATGCATCTGTGAAACAGTCTTGAAAATTCCAGTGACTAACATCAAAACAGTCAAAACAAGAAACCACACGAACTGTCATGAATCCTAGAGGGAAAACCATCGACGGCACTTCGTTGTCTGTCCTTGAAAAAAAGTTTACACTTTGCCTCAAAACCAGCAGCACCACTACCGATACGGCAGAGAAGATACGGCGGGAAACGTGCCACACTCTCGCCAGGTCCGTGCCGCCGAAGCACAGCGCGTCCTGACGGGAAAGAGCCGCGCTGCGTTCTCTGCGTGACGACCCAAACGTAGTCGTCCTCCCAGTGGATAAGGGGAAGAGTCACCGAATGCAAAGAGAAAATGTGCGAACTCCTACACGACGCGACTTTCAAGATAATGGCAACTGGTCCAACGGGCCAGATGCACGACAAGACGATTGAACTTCTTCGAAGTACTTTTACAAAGAGACAGCGAAGAAACTTCGGCCACGTGATGCCACACCATCTAGGCTCTACGGGTTTCCAAAAGTACACAAAGAGGGCACACCTCTTAGAGCAATAGTGAGCACAACAGGAGTGTCAACTAACCAGCTTGCGAAATACTTAACGCTCTTTTGAGTCCGTTGGTTGGCAAATGTAAACACCACACCAAGAGCTCGGCTCATTTCGTGGTACGTCTAGGGAAACTCAGACTGGCAATCTCAGATCTCATGGTCAGTTTCGACGTTGTCACTTTTCACCAGATATTCACTCAAGGAGTTGCTGGAACAATTGGAAAGGAAATTGAGCCCTCTTTCTCCGAAATTTTCAGTTTCGTGCTCACGTCCACACATTTTCATTTTGACGGACATTATCATGAACAGACTAATGGCGTCCATATGGATGGTCCTCCCTCACCTGTGATGATCAATATGTACATGGAGAACTCTGAGAACAAGGCAGCACCATTAAAATCGGCAGTTTTCTACAGATATGTTTACTATACTTTCGTCGTTTGGCCACACAGGAACGATGAGCTTCAGGTTTTCTTGCAACACGTGAACTCTACGCACAATCAAATTCAGTTCACCACGGGTGGTCAGCTGCCATTCTTGGAGGTTCTCACACGGATAAAACCGTATGGAATATTGGGCCGCAGTGTCTATCGAAAAAAAAAACACACACACACACAGAACAGTACCTTCACTTTTTGCAAAAACAGACATAATGTTTGAAGGGATACCGCAATTACTGGTTATACAATGTTACTTATAATCCGTCTTGATTGCAAAAATGTTTATTTGCATGACCGGTTTCGGTTCCTCTAGAACCATCTTCACAGCAGCATGTGAAGGTTGCTGTGTATGGACAGGTTACTTCTGTAACCGAAATTGCAGATCTGAAGATGGTTCTAGAGGAACAGAATCCGGTCATGTGAATAAACATTTCTGCAATCAAGACAGATTATAAGTAACCTTCACTTCTCTAGCTGTCTTCACTCATCAGAAAGGGAAGGGTTACTAAACGCTCTGGTTCACATAGGTTCTGTGATGTCCGACAACGAAAGCCTTAAAAACCGGAATTGGACCACCTCAGGCCCGTAATGTCATTGAGTGGACTAGAATTACCTTCAGTGATGAGTCCCGTTTCGAACCGATGACCAGCGCAGACGTATCTGGATACTCCCGGGACAGCAGTGGGATACCAACCAGATTGTCAGCCGCCGTACAGCCCGACATCCAGGACTGATGGTCTGGTGTGCCATTTTTTTTCATAGCAGGGCCACTTTGGTGGTCATCTGTGGCACGCTTACAACACAGCGGTACGTCGGTACGCCCGGTTTTGTTGTCCTTCATGGTAATCCATCCTAAGCTTACGTATCAGCAAGATAATGCCGACCCGCACATGGTGAGAGTTTCTGCTGCCTGTCTTCGTGCTTGCTGGCCCTGCCTTGGTCAGCAAGTTCGCGGGATCTCTCCTCAGTTGAGAACGTTTGGAGCATTATGAGCAGGGCCCTCCAAACAGCTCCGGATTTTTACGAACTAGCGCGCCAAACGGACAGAAGTTGATTCGTTATCCCTCAGGGGACATCCAACAACTGTATCAAATGATTCAAATGGGTCTGAGCACTATGGGACTCAACATTTGAGGTCATCAGTCCCCTAGAACTTAGAACTACCTAAACCTAACAAACCTAAGGACATCACACACATCCATGCCCGAGGCAGGATTCGAACCTGCGACCGTAGCAGTCACGCGGTTCCGGACTGCAGTGCCTAGAACCGCACGGCCACCGCGGCCGGCAACAACTGTATCAATCAATGCCAAGTCGAATACCTGCGTGATCTACTTGTTCCAATGTTACGCTGGAAATAGAGGTACTGAAATCCGGATAGACAGGACCAGTCTCTCTGTGCGGGTACTTTAGTGTTTGGGATGTTGATGGTCAGGCTAAACCGTTCATATGCGCGACTGTAATAACTTACAGACAGATTCAGCTCTGCGGGTGTATAAACTGGAGGAGCATTCTTGTCTTACGTGGATGAGATTTGTGAACCTTTTAGAATGGATCAATTTTTTTTTTCCTGCAACTAACAGGATCGATATACTTGGACAAATGCATGATACATAATGTGCTGTCTTACAAATATATTTATTCACTACTGGTTTCGATCATGGACAACGTTTTCATGTGTTCAACATTGTTTTCTGTGTGGTTAAGCTTGTATTAGGGCGTTTTCTTACGTTTTCAAGTCAGAAATGGTGTATTCTTTCCTGGTTAAATAGCATGTCTGCCATGTGAAGTTGTTGCAGTAGACAGTTTTATACTGTGAAGATGGTCCATGAACGAAACTAGTATTGAGTAAGCGTATTGTAAGACAGCACTGTGTGTATTTATGCATTTCTCCAAGTTTTAGAATGGAGTCTGGACTGCATATGTAGTCTTCCGTCCAATATGTGTTTAAGTACTACACCTGCATTGTTTACTGACAATGTCTCATAATGCATGGCTGAGAGGTACAGTGTAATCAATATTGCCACGAGGACACAGTGAGCCCATTATTTACGATCGCATTACGCAAAATAAAAGTGTGGCGATAGACTACAGCAAATAATTTTTTTTCTTGTTGTATTGCTCGCTGTTCCAACGGACACTGTGTGGGTATATGCACTATGCTGCAATGTGCAAAATATGTTAGTTTGTTGATATGGTTGCTCGCAAACTAGCAATTGTACGAAAACCAAATGTTATTGAACTTAGCTGTTTGAGCGGCTCAGCAAAACGTTTCTTCTGCAAAACAGTTTCTGTTGCAGCACGTTAATTCGTGGTCTATTCACGTGGTTTTTTTTATGGATTTTGAAGTGGTACTCGGGCTTTGAATTGCGTAGTGTTACCTCACATTGCCTTGTTATGTACAAGGCAACTTTCTCGTTGCTCCCGGCCTCACTCTGAGGTCGTGTGGCAGTGCTCCCCTCTTTCCCTGACGTCTGTTACACTGGCGGTACGTCTTGTTGACATTCCGATTGGCAAACCGGCCACGCTCTGAGCTCTGCTTTGCTTTGCTCTGACGTCGCCTGGTAGAACTTTTAAAAGATTTAAATGTACAATAAAATTATTCTGCTGCACAACAGTTCAGAAATGTGGAATCTTGCACTCCACCAAAAGGAAAACCTTAGCATCCTATGACAACAATACCGATGAGTTGTAGTTGGATTTGATCAACTCATAGGAAAAACTGGGTGTAACAATTTGAAGGCATATGAAATGGACCGATCTCTTTGGATCAGTTGTAGGTAAATCAGAAGGCAGACTTTGGTTCATTGGTAGAATAACAGGGAAATGCAGTCCACAGAGGAGATTACTTACAACTGCTCGTGCGTACCAAACATTATGAACAGGGAATACAAAGAAGGGCAGCACGCATCGCAGCAGGTCTACTTGACCCATGTGTGAGCGTCACGGACGCACTGAGAGAATTGGTAAACACGTAAAGATAGACGAAAAGTATCTCATGAAAGCATACTTCGTAAGTGTGAAGAACCAGTTGTAACTGATGAATGGAGGAATATACTACAGTCTCCTTCGTATTTCTCCCACAAGGATCGCGAAGATAAGACTAACAACAGTGTGTACAGAGGTGTTTAAGCAATCTTTCTCCCGCGTTCCAAACATGAACGGAAGGGGGACAAGACCCCTAGCCACTGGTTCAAAGGGAAATGCCTTCTGAGACGCTCATTACAGTGGTTTACAGGGTGTGGGTGTAGAGGCATATGCAACTTACTCTGTATTACATCAATGATTGGTAACAAGGGTACACTTACATCGTCTATCAACAAAATTTGTGACTGTACTGAGGTTTTCTTAGCAGGGATGGTGTAGCATTTTACCTTGAATGGAGAGTCATTTACAGGTGTAGAAGTACTTCATGTGTGCACCAGGAAAGTCTGTTGGCGTCTGTGTTGTTCATACTCTACACTAACGACTGCCAGATCAGAAATACTACAAATCTCTGGTATTCTCAGGCCGAGATTCCATTTAGCGGGTCGTAACATTTCTTTAATGTTTATGGGTGGCTGGAACACTGGTCTGATTCGCCGCCTGTTTAGGACTTTACTTGTCTTACTCACATTGCGCTGCAGAATGGAAGCCACGCTATGTGCTGGACCTCTTGGCTGAACGACATGGCCTCTTGATTTCCTCGATAGAGTTGATCTGATGTCACGGAATGATACCCGTCCCTTCTTAAGATTGTCGTCAGATGTCGTCAGGTGATTAATTTCGGAGTCGAAGTGGTCCTAGTCCGAAATAGCCCTGGCACTGTGTATTAGAATGTTCAGCGTAACTCTCTTATGAGCTGGATGATGAAAGCTACGCCAGTTGAGATATATATCCTTATATTTGTGAAAAGGTCGTGTGAAGCCTCGTGTGAGATGGAGAAAAAAGTGTAGGCATTCGACAGTGGCAGGGGGATCCCACGAGTGTCGTGCGAATGTGAAATCATTGAGCTTAGGAGGGGCTAATTCGCCTCAGTTGGCGCTCGAGAGGACAGAGATTCGCTCGCCCATAAACGGTCGCACAAACGATCCACCTACGTTCAGTCAGGGAACTGGCTTGTTTACAGCAAGGCAAGCACTAACACGGACAGTGCCACGATATCTGGGACACCACGCAGTGTCTGCACGGCGACCATTATTGCAGCTTCCCTGGATGCGGCAACAATTACGCCATGACAGTGATTCTCCCATCGACGACACTATGTCGTACAGTACTGGCCATTAAAACTGCTACACCACGAAGATGACGTGCTACAGACGTGAACTTTAACCGACAGGAAGAAGATGCTGTGATACGCAAAAGATTAGCTTTTCAGAGCATTCACTCAAGGTTGGCGCCGGTGGCGACACCTACAACGTGCTGACATGAGGAAAGTTTCCAACCGATTTCTTATACGCAAACAGCAGTTGACCGGCGTTGCCTGGTGAAACGTTGTTGTGATGCCTCGCGAAAGGAGGAGAAATGCGTACCATCACGTTTCCGACTTTGATGGATCCCAACGGCCTCGTATCACTAGCAGTCGAGATGGCAGGCATCTTATCCACGTGGCTGTAACGGATCGTACAGTCACGTCTCGATCCCTGAGTCAACAGATGGGGACGTTTGCAAGACAACAACCATCTGCACGAATAGTTCGACGACGTTTGCAGCAGCATGGACGATCAGCTCGGAGATCATGGCTGCGGTTACCCTTGACGCTTCATCACAGACAGGAGCACCTGCGATGGTGTACTCAACGACGAACCTGGGTGCACGAATGGCAAAACGTAATTTTTTTTTCGGATGAATCCAGGTTCTGTTTACAGCATCATGATGGTCCATCCCCGTTTGGTGACATTGCAGTGAACGCACATTGGAAGCGTGCATTCTTCATCGCCACACTGGCGTACCACCCGGCGTGATGGTATGGGTTGCCATTAGTTACACGTCTCGGTCACCTCTTGTTCGCATTGACGACACTTTGAACAGTGGACGTTACATTTCAGACGTGTTACGACCCGTGGCCCTACCCTTCATTCGATCCCTGCAAAACCCTACATTTCAGTAGGGTAATGCACGACCGCATGTTGCAGGTCCTGTACGGGTCTTTCTGGATACAGAAAGTGTTCGACTGCTGCCCTGGCCAGCACATTATTCAAATCTCTCAGCAATTGAAAACGTTTGGTCAATGGTGACCGAACAACTGGCTCATCACAATACGCATGGATGTGTGTGATGTCCTTAGGTTAGTTAGGTTTAATTAGTTCTAAGTTCTAGGCGATTGATGGCCTCAGAAGTTAAGTCGCATAGTGCTCAGAGCCATTTGAACCATTTTTTTGCGTGAAAATGTAATCACATGTCAGTTCTAGTATAATATATCTGTCCAATGAATACCCGTTTATCGTCTGCATTTCTTCTTGGTGTAGCAATTTTAATGGCCAGTAGTGTATATTCAGACGAGTGCCGCTTCTGTGTACGGCCTCTGAATGGATGTAAGTTTGTATGAAGGCTATGAGATAATGAACCTTGCCAGATACCATTTGTTAACGTCATGTCGTCTCACCATGGTGCCTCTGGTTGCACATCACCATTATCTCTGCTCCCGTAGCCGGTAATTTGGAAAACAGCCGTTAAATTTTTGACGTGTTAAGGTCGGTGCCCGTGCCCTGTCTTCGAGATCTCCATGATGTTATCCCTCAACAAGATAACACAAAATCGTGTAGTGTCCATGCTGTTCTAACCCCACTCGGTACATAGGGTATTAGACTGCTGCCAACATCAGCCAGTTTTCTAGACCACGTACCCATTCTAAACGTCTACGCCGTGCAACACAATTAAAGGGTCAGTTTTTCGAAACCTCGTAACTGTCTCCCATTGTGACGTGGAAGTTTGAAATTTGGCTCAAAGGTGCCTACAACTTTCTGTAATGATGCAAAAGCGTGGTGTCTTGCAAGGTCACCTTCCAATTGGACGACGCTTCAGACATCAATGTATGCACAAATGGTTCAAATGGCTCTGAGCACTATGGGACTCAACTTCTGTAGTCATCAGTCCTCTAGAACTTAGAACTACTTAAACCTAACTAACCTAAGGACATCACACACATCCATGCCCGAGGCAGGATTCGAACCTGCGACCGCAGCGGTCGCGCGGTTCCAGACTGTAGCGCCTAGAACCGCTCGGCCACTCCGGCCGGCAAGGTATGCACACATGCGAAATAAAAGGCCTGCGCTTATAAGTTCATGTGAGCAGTAAGGTGGGTTAGTTATGTCACATCGGCACCAAATTTCCCCACAATTCTGCCCAATGGCACCGTGGACAGAAAGTGGCCACATCGCTCTTACTCATATTTCACCCCTTCTGTTGACGCCTCTGCAATGAAGGTCAGGACCGTGACGCCCAGCGTTGCAGCACGCAGTTTTCTTATACACTCCTGGAAATTGAAATAAGAACACCGTGAATTCATTGTCCCAGGAAGGGGAAACTTTATTGACACATTCCTGGGGTCAGATACATCACATGATCACACTGACAGACCCACAGGCACATAGACACAGGCAACAGAGCATGCACAACATCGGCACTAGTACAGTGTATATCTACCTTTCGCAGCAACGCAGGCTGCTATTCTCCCATGGAGACGATCGTAGAGATGCTGGATGTAGTCCTGTGGAACGGCTTGCCATGCCATTTCCACCTGGCGCCTCAGTTGGACCAGCGTTCGTGCTGGACGTGCAGACCGCGTGAGACGACGCTTCATCCAGTCCCAAACATGCTCAATGGGGGACAGATCCGGAGATCTTGCTGGCCAGGGTAGTTGACTTACACCTTCTAGAGCACGTTGGGTGGCACGGGATACATGCGGACGTGCATTGTCCCGTTGGAACAGCAAGTTCCCTTACCGGTCTAGGAATGGTAGAACGATGGGTTCGATGACGGTTTGGATGTACCGTGCACTATTCAGTGTCCCCTCGACGATCACCAGTGGTGTACGGCCAGTGTAGGAGATCGCTCCCCACACCATGATGCCGTGTTGGCCCTGTGTGCTTCGGTCGTATGCAGTCCTGATTGTGGCGCTCACCTGCACGGCGCCAAACACGCATATGACCATCATTGGCACCAAGGCAGAAGCGACTCTCATCGCTGAAGACGACACGCCTCCATTCGTCCCTCCATTCACGCCTGTCGCGACACCACTGGAGGCGGGCTGCACGATGTTGGGGCGTGAGCGGAAGACGGCCTAACGGTGTGCGGGACCGTAGCCCAGCTTCATGGAGACGGTTGCGAATGGTCCTCGCCGATACCCCAGGAGCAACAGTGTCCCTAATTTGCTGGAAAGTGGCGGTGCGGTCCCCTACGGCACTGCGTAGGATCCTACGGTCTTGGCGTGCATCCGTGCGTCGCTGCGGTCCGGTCCCAGGTCGACGGGCACGTGCACCTTCCGCCGACCACTGGCGACAACATCGATGTACTGTGGAGACCTCACGCCCCACGTGTTGAGCAATTCGGCGGTACGTCCACCCGGCCTCCCGCATGCCCACTATACGCCCTCGCTCAAAGTCCGTCAACTGCACATACGGTTCACGTCCACGCTGTCGCGGCATGCTACCAGTGTTAAAGACTGCGATGGAGCTCCGTATGCCACGGCAAACTGGCTGACACTGACGGCGGCGGTGCACAAATGCTGCGCAGCTAGCGCCATTCGACGGCCAACACCGCGGTTCCTGGTGTGTCCGCTGTGCCGTGCGTGTGATCATTGCTTGTACAGCCCTCTCGCAGTGTCCGGAGCAAGTATGGTGAGTCTGACACACCGGTGTCAATGTGTTCTTTTTTCCATTTCCAGGAGTGTAAATGGCAGAGGAAAACATTTCAAACACACTGCCACTGAGAATCGACACGATAAGGCCTCAAGGGGTGGCGTAAAGGGCGTCAGTGAAACTTTGCCTTCCATTGGGGCGTTCGTGCCCACACATTTCGCAGTCTAAAACTATAGTTCGCATTGCGATGGGCAACAGGACGACATTCTTGATAACCTTTGACACTGCTGACATCACCCAGACAATTCACCTCTTCTCTACGTAAACCGCGGGCTTCCAACCACACTGAACGTGATCACACCCCACTGGAGTTAAACACGACCGCAGATTCTCCTCAGGTGTACGGAATGGAACGGCTAGGGATCGTTCAAAATCTTTCGACGAAATTTGAACATGATCAGAAGCAACAAAGGGTGTTTATGCTTTTTCAGCCATCCTGCATCGCGCCCTCATGTGGCGTGATCATGGCGAGGTGTTACATTGATGCAGGTGTGGCAAAGGATCCCTCTAAGACTCACCGAGTTCGGCAACACCCTCTGTGCCAACTGCGCACTTTTGTTGGGCACTTTAACAATGGCCCTGTGCAGTGACAACTTCTCAGCGATTCCTAGGCGCCGGTGAGACAGACGTCCACTTCGTCCCGTTAGATTTCGCATGCCACCGGCAGGCGCTATTTCAGTGATACAGAGCCATTCAGCTGAGGTGTGCTGATACGGCGCCTGTCACGCCAGCACCTAGGAGTCAGTGGATAGTTGTCTGTATACAAGAATATGTTTGAAGTGTCCAACAAATGTGCGCGTGTGGCTCCGACGGTGATGCCAAACTCGGTGATGTTAGTGGGACCGTTTTCCGTACCAATGTCGCACGCCCCCGTGATCGCGCCACAGGAAGGCGCGAAACAGAGGGACTGAAAAAGCATGAACACCCTTTGTTGCTTCTAACCACGTTCGCATTTCGTCGAATGATTTTGCACGGTCCCGAGTGGTTCCACTTTGTACACCAGGGCAAATACTGCGATCGTGCTACGTTCCAAAGGGATGCTATCACATTCAGTGGGTAGTAGAAGCTCATTGCTCTTAGAGAGGCATAGGATCGTCCGGAGGGTGTCAGCAGTGTCAATGGTTGTCAAGAGTGTTGTCCTGTTGCTCATCGCACTGCGAACTGTCGTTTTCTATTTCGTAATGTGTGGGAATCAACGTCCCAAAGGAAGGGGTTGTTTCATTTACACCTTTTACGCCACCCGCTGAGGCCTTTTAGTGTCTAATCTGAGAGGCAGCGTGTCTGAAATGTTTTCCTCTGCCACCCATAAGAAATAAGAAAACTGCATGAGTTCAACGCTGGACGTCACGGTTCTGACTTCCATCACAGGGGTGTCAACAGGAAGGCTGCGGCGACCTCTCCGACGTGTGACATGTCCACGGTGCCGTCGGGCAGAATTGTGGTGAAATTTGGCGCCAATGTGACGTCATTTTCCCACATTACACCTCACATAAGCTTCTGATCTCTGGTGTTTTCTTCGTACGTGTGCACACCTTGGAGTTTGAATCGTCGCCAAGCCGAGGGTGACATCTCAGGACGCCACGCTTCTGCACTATTATAGAGGAGAATGTAGACACCTTTAAGCCAAATTTCAAACGCCTGCTTTGCAATAGATTTGCATGGGCTTGAAAAAGTGACTCTTTAGTTGTGTTTCCTAGGGTACATGTGGTTATCTCAGGTTGCCGTGAGACCGGCATGCCGTCATTCACGGGTCATTATACACTCCTGGAAATTGAAATAAGAACACCGTGAATTCATTGTCCCAGGAAGGGGAAACTTTATTGACACATTCCTGGGGTCAGATACATCACATGATCACACTGACAGAACCACAGGCACATAGACACAGGCAACAGAGCATGCACAATGTCGGCACTAGTACAGTGTACATCCACCTTTCGCAGCAATGCAGGCTGCTATTCTCCCATGGAGACGATCGTAGAGATGCTGGATGTAGTCCTGTGGAACGGCTTGCCATGCCATTTCCACCTGGCGCCTCAGTTGGACCAGCGTTCGTGCTGGACGTGCAGACCGCGTGAGACGACGCTTCATCCAGTCCCAAACATGCTCAATGGGAGACAGATCCGGAGATCTTGCTGGCCAGGATAGTTGACTTACACCTTCTAGAGCACGTTGGGTGGCACGGGATACATGCGGACGTGCATTGCCCTGTTGGAACAGCAAGTTCCCTTACCGGTCTAGGAATGGTAGAACGATGGGTTCGATGACGGTTTGGATGTACCGTGCACTATTCAGTGTCCCCTCGACGATCACCAGTGGTGTACGGCCAGTGTAGGAGATCGCTCCCCACACCATGATGCCGGGTGTTGGCCCTGTGTGCCTCGGTCGTATGCAGTCCTGATTGTGGCGCTCACCTGCACGGCGCCAAACACGCATACGACCATCATTGGCACCAAGGCAGAAGCGACTCTCATCGCTGAAGACGACACGTCTCCATTCGTCCCTCCATTCACGCCTGTCGCGACACCACTGGAGGCGGGCTGCACGATGTTGGGGCGTGAGCGGAAGACGGCCTAATGGTGTGCGGGACCGTAGCCCAGCTTCATGGAGACGGTTGCGAATGGTCCTCGCCGATACCCCAGGAGCAACAGTGTCCCTAATTTGCTGGGAAGTGGCGGTGCGGTCCCCTACGGCACTGCGTAGGATCCTACGGTCTTGGCGTGCATCCGTGCGTCGCTGCGGTCCGGTCCCAGGTCGACGGGCACGTGCACCTTCCGCCGACCACTGGCGACAACATCGATGTACTGTGGAGACCTCACGCCCCACGTGTTGAGCAATTCGGCGGTACGTCCACCCGGCCTCCCGCATGCCCACTATACGCCCTCGCTCAAAGTCCGTCAACTGCACATACGGTTCACGTCCACGCTGTCGCGGCATGCTACCAGTGTTAAAGACTGCGATGGAGCTCCGTATGCCACGGCAAACTGGCTGACACTGACGGCGGCGGTGCACAAATGCTGCGCAGCTAGCGCCATTCGACGGCCAACACCGCGGTTCCTGGTGTGTCCGCTGTGCCGTGCGTGTGATCATTGCTTGTACAGCCCTCTCGCAGTGTCCGGAGCAAGTATGGTGGGTCTGACACACCGGTGTCAATGTGTTCTTTTTTCCATTTCCAGGAGTGTAGTTGAAGGACTCTGGCGCAGAGGTTAAGCAGCGTGGAATGACGAACCAGTATCTCTCAGCCAGGCTCAGATGATTCCCAGCATGGTGAGAGACGTTGTGCTACCAGAATTGAGAGCTCCGTGTAATAAATTTGGCATCCTGTGTACACTGAAATCATCTAAATATTTAATAATGTATTCCTCGTATACATACGCACAATAAGTAAAATTTCTTTTCTTGTTATTCTTGCTGTTGCTGCAGTTTTAACGGGCAGTAGTTTAATTCGGTATATAGAGTCAAATGAAAACGAGACGGATGGAAGAAAATGTAAGTAAACAGTTCGACCTAATGCCCTGCTTCCCGAGCGGGAAGGCGTGCTGGTCCCCGTTACGGATCCGCCCGGCGGATTAGTGTCGAGGTCCGGTGCACTGGCCAGCCTGTGGATGGTTTTACATCTACCTCGGCGGACTGGGTCCCCTTATTCCGCCTAAGTTACACTGTGTCGACGATTGCTGCGCAAACACCATTTCCACGTGAGCGTACACCATAATTATTCTACATTCGTCTTGTAAAATAATATCCCGGAGTGTCCACTGGGGGCCGAACCGCACAATAACCCTGGCTGCGGTGTGGGGCGGCGGTGGGGCGGGCAGAGTGCTGTGGCCTGTTGAGGGCTTGTGAACAACTGAGGGCTCTGGTGGAACGAAGCCTCTCCGTCGTTTCTAGATCCCCGGTTTAATACAGTACAATACAAACTGTTCATTATTCCAAATTTATTGACGTAACTGTTACACATTTATCCCATTGTGTGACAAGACGATCAATGCTTTTATGGAAAAACGTTTGTAGTTGCCTGCGGAACCATGATCGTACTCAGACCTTCGTCTAAAGCAAATCGACGGCGCGGTTGTCCTTCAGGGCTCCAAAAATACTCAAATCGCATGTGGACAGATGGGAACTGTATGGAGTTTGTATAAGGGCTTCCCAGCGAAACATCCGCAGCGTAATCGAAACATGTGGGCGGGATCACGTGTTGCCAAGTTTGTTGTGATTACGCTGTAGAAGATTCTGTGTGAAGCCCTTACACATCCTCCGTAAGTCCCTTTCTCTCCCAGTGTGATTTCCATAGTTTTTGAGCGCTGAAGAAAGACATTCATAGCTGTCGATTTGCTTCGGAGGAAGAGGTGCACGTCCGGGTGCAATCATGCGACGGCAAGCTTTCTTGCATGAAGGTACCGACTGTCTTGGCTCACAGTAGGATAAATGTACGAGTATTAACAGTTATGGCGATTACTTTTGAAAAAACTGAATAGTCTGTGTTGTTTGAGACTTTTGCGTTAACTGCTTCAGTAGTTCACAACGTCATCCGAAGTCACCCCCGTGAACCACTGAAGCGAGAAACGGTTACCTACTTTTTGCCATCTGTCTCGTTTTCATTTGACTGCACCTTATAACATGTACAGACCTAGGTTAGGTTATCGTGGCAGGAAGGAAGGAAGGAACATTAATATTTAAATTCCCGTCCATGAAGATGTTTTTAGAGACTGCATTGTTGTTGTTGTTGTGGTCTTCTGTCCAGAGACTGGTTTGATGCAGCTTTCCAAGCTACTCTATCCTGTGCAAGATTCTTCATCTCCCAGTACCTACTATAGCCTACATCCATCTGAATCTGCTTAGTGTATTCATCTCTTGGTCTCCCTCCACGTTTTTTTGGCCTCCACGCTACCCTCCAGTACTAAATTGGTGATCCCTTGATGCCTCAAAACATGTCCTACCAAACGATCCCTTCTTCTAGTCAAGTTATGTCAAAAATTTCTCTTCTCCCCAACTGAATAGAATTGGGGAGAAGAGAACTGAATACAAGCTCTAAATCGTGAAGCACACCTTCTTACTGCAAGCAACCCAGGAAAATACTTTTATTCATAAGCGAACCTCACATGGAGGATACGCCTGTTGCGCTATTATCGTATGTCCACAAATTAGGTTATGGTATGTAACAGTTTTTTTAATAAGCGCAAAATAATGATAGACCTTTCATATTTTAGAAATAGTTCCAGAATATGATTACTAGTTTTGGTAATACGTTGTCCATTTACAGAATCTACAAATCAAAAAGAAGGAAAAGCGTATATTTATACGTTAGAACCTAAAAATATTTCTATTTGTATGTTATATGAGTATTGTGTGTGCAAAATAAAGCAGATCCAGAAAATAAATACCATAACACTGTTTCGGATTGACCATTGCTAATGAATTTCATGATCACATGGGCACTGTCCACGTCGATAGACCTTTGTTATCGAGTAATTAAACTATGTGACGTACCAGCAGTCCTGCCGGACAGATGGCAGCAATAGCGTTTTCAGTATTCTGCTGTAACTCTTGCAACCTGTGAGGATTATTTGAGTACGCCAGATCCTCCTATGTGCTCCAAAGCTAAAAGCCAAAAGGATGAGAGAGCTCAGGCTTTCACGGTGGCCAGGAGTCTGCACCGCCTCTGCTCAGTGGCAGGGCGGCATGTGCTGCTGTTCCGTATTGCCGGATATGTCTGTGAGTTGATCCACACTTGGATTACACATTTTCTGACACACTAGACACTGCACAGCGAACACCAATCTTGATATCATGCAACGGCACTTCGAATTAATGAAGGTGATCTTCTAATTCGTAATTGCGCATGTTCAGTGAGTTCGCATCCATGACAGGCTGAACCAGACCTCATCTGCTGAAACACTGAGGACCCAAAAATTCTGATTCGACTTGAGTCAGAGATCACCGGCATAACTTAACACGCGAAAGTTCATCTGGACGCTTCAACTCCTGCACAAAAGTAAAATTATAAGAATACAAATGCAGCTTCGTTAACAAGGGTCAATTACGCATCAACCGTATAAATATTATCGTGCGAATTTTGTTTTTACCGTCATTACGCATTAGAAAATCTCCATCAGTACTCTGAAGAGCCGTTGCATGATCTGACGATAGGTGTTTTGGTGCGCACTGTCGGCTGACTGCACCTTAACATGACTCTTTCACCGAACTATTAAATGCCAACGGTATTCATATGTGAATTACGTCACTTCTCTCTCTCTCTCTCTCTCTCTCTCTCTCTACCTCTTTTTCAAGCACACGCACACTCAAATACATACATAAAGTGTGAGTACAAAATTAGTACTAGTAAATAATTTAAAAAAGGATGTTCTATCGTAGCACACCACAAAATCTGCGGTTCTGACTTTCTTGTTGAAGTACCGGTATTTGGTACCAGTGCGTACTGTTACAAAGCAAGCACTATATATATGACGCCAAAACCTAATCTTCTTTCCTTTCCTTTTTTTAATATATGGTGTAACAGGTATAAGTACACATTTTTCTATTGGTCACTGAGGACGATGTATTTATGTCATTTGCAGGTTAATAATTACAGTTACTACAAGACGTATGTTTTTAGGTTCAGTAGTACCTCCATATATGCGTGGTACAAGCAAGCCATTAATGCTTTTTCCCCTGGGTAGCAGATCAGCTGTTGAAGTGTGTCGCAAAACGACCAGTCTATACTGGCTGGCGTAGTCCACTGAGAGGGGGAGCTATAACAGTGCAGAAACATCAGGTCGTAAAGTTTGCGTGTTGTGGGAAGACACGAGGGAAAAAACAACCAGCACACTGATTTGTGTACGTATTAAGACACCACATATAAAAATATCTGCACTTATATCCATATATATAGAACGAATCGCCTAAAAGTAGCACCAGCACCGCAAACATTGCGGAAATGAAAAGCGCTATCGATGTGCGGTTTTCGCAGGACGGACTGGTTGTGAGGGCCTCGTTTTGTTAGCTAATAAACAGATTGTAATAAGACTCGGAAAGTATATTTTTTGTGCAAACCTGCACTTTTTAAATGGAGCAATGCCTATTTAGATTAACAAACTCAAAGTAGGGTCAGTTACAATGTCAGTGCTGTTTGTTGCAGGATTCTAATGTGGGTCGTTTAAGAGACATCGTGTCTTGAAAAACCCCAACACCGATACTTGTACGTTTCCTGCAACGTAACTGCACACACCAGTTATATGGATTCTGACCAGTAACGAGACAATCGACCATCACATGTTATTACAAAATGACAACGGCAGCGCAAATACACGCTTCCACTCTAGTATTGAACGAATGCGGCACATGTGTTAGCAAGTCAGTGGAGGTGTCCGAGCAGGCTGCAGTAATTCGTCGTTGGTGCGTTCTTGTAGACAGCGTCTTTCAGCTTTCCCCAAAGAAAAAAGTCTATAGGTGTCAAATCCCGCGAACAGGCAGGCCAAGGTACAGGTCCTCTGACTTTAGTCCAACGATTTGGAAACAATTCGTGAAGACATGCTGTAGTACTTGGTGCATTATGGGCTGGACAGCCATCATGCTGGTGCCACTGGTTTCCCGTAATCTGCACAGGAAAGTCTTCTAGCATTCGTGGTAGATGGTCGGTTACGAGGCCGTGATACTTGTGCGCGTTCAGTGCTTCGTCTTTGAAAAACAGGCCTATGAGCTGATGGTTCAATGTCGCACACCACACGTTTACACTACATAGAAGCTGACGTTCTACCTAATGAATCCAACTCGGATTTTCAACAGACCAACAGTGCATTTTTCGGCGGTTTACCTGGCCATTATTGGTAAAAGTTGGCTCATCAATAAGCAAGATACATGACACTTCTGGAGTGTTGTGTCTTAAAGCTCATGTACACAAATATACCCGATTCTCATAATGGTTTCTGTGAAGCTCTTTATGATGAGAGATGTGACAGGGATGCAGCTGTCGATGGGGATTGCGTAGGAAACTTACCTGACTCACGTCACTTTCTCGTGCGACTGCGCGGCAGCTAGCGTGCGGATCAACTAGAACATGAGCAAGAGTATTAATGTTCCCCTCTTGTCTCGTCACTTGCTTCCTTCTGCTACTTTGTCTAGGTGTTGCACTACCACTTTCACGTAAATGGCTGAAGAGGGTGATAAAAATTTATCGAGATGGTTGATGTCTATTGGGATATCTTGCCACATACACCGTACAAGAACAAATTGCATTCTTCCTACACTCTCCGCACACCATGAGCATGTCGGCTTTTTCTGAAATGGTAAATCGCATCGTCCGTTGACGACCTAGTGCTAAGACTGTCACACACTAACAAACTAGCAAGTGACAGTGCCCTCAAGGAACATAAAAGCACACTGTAAACAATCATAACAACATCGTATCTAGCAACTACGAATGTTGAATGACGCAAACAAGTGCCGGTGAGGAAATTTTTCGCAATACGTTATCTCGTAAACGACTCGCACTAGACTCGTCTAACAAACACCACTGACATTCTAGTTACCCGCGTTTTAGTATATTAATGTCAATAGTCATTGTTCCATTTAAAACACAATAGTCATTGTTCCATTTAAAACAGTCTACATGTGCACAAAAAATACACTTTGTAAGTATTATTATAATCTGTTGACTGACTAAAAATACGGGCCCCTGACTACCAATCCATTCTGCGAAAACTACACATCAATAGCACTCAATTTCCGCAATATATGCGGTGCAAGTTTTAGGTGAGTCACCCTGTACATAGACGCACGCGTCCCTTTACACCAAAGCAGAACACGCCAGATCTTTAAATTTAAAGACAAACGTTGGACTGAAGTAGATTTTAAAATTTTCCTCGAATTCTATAAGTCAAGGGCTTCACTGATGAATGTCACCGTTGCATTCTTGCGTTTCATTGTAGCTTTTATATATAGTTTTTATGTTTCCTACATTTAAAGTTTATATCAAGTCATTCACGTGTCTCCTCTGACAGGATATAATTTCATTCAAAATAATGACTCAGTTCATTAGAACTGTCATTGGTTTTTCCCTAAGTCTCGTCTTTCCGTTAATAAGCCAAGTCAGCCATGGTGAAGAAACGAAAGAGCTTTGGCAAGGCGCTTCTTGTGTTGCAGGCGAGTGGAGCCATGAAGACCGCAGGGGGCGCGCCGTGTCTGCTGCTGCTGTGGCTGGGGGTGGGACTGCTCTGCTTGGGGGCGCACGCCGCGCCGCCGCAGAGGGGCCCGGCCATCACGTGAGTACTCACAACACGCTCCTTCCATCGTACACTCTCCACACTCTCATTCCGTTGCTCTAGTAGTCCTTGTTTATGCAGCCCTCCACACTACTCTGTCGTGTCTACACTTCCACGTATCTGTATACTTTCTACAGCCTACAAGCCATTTGAACCTGCCTTGGTCTTCCTCTACAATTTTTACTCCCCATACTAAAATTTCATTCAGCTACCAAACTGACGATTTTTTGATGCTTCAGGATGCGCCCTGTCAACCGACCCATTCTTTCTATGAATTGCAATAAATTTATTTTCAATTTAGTGCCTCTTCATTAGTTATCACATCTGCTCATCCAATCTACTGCATTCCGCTGTGGCACCAAATTTCAAACTCTTTTGTACTCTGCTTGCCTTAACTGTCCATCACCACGTTTCACTTCTGTACAAGTCTAAACTCCAGATGTATTCAGAAAATACTTCCTAGCAATTAAATTTGTATTCGATGTCAACAAATTTCTCGTTTTAAGAAACATTTTCTTGCAGTTGCCAGTCTACGTTTTATATCCTCTCTATTTTGACCATCGTCAGTTATTCTGCTGCCCAAACAGTAAAACTCGTCTACTACTTTTAGTGACTCGATTGTTGATCTAATTCCCTCAGCATAGCCTGATCTAATTCGACTACACTCCTTTTCCTTCGTTTTCCTTTTTTTTTTTTATATTCGTCTTGCATCCTCTTTCCATTCTGTTCAAATGATCTCGCAATTCCTTGCCATGTCTGACAGAATTACAATGTCATTAGCAAACCTTAGAGTTTTATTTCTGCTCCCTGAACTATAATTTCATTTATAATTTCGTCCGTAGTTTCCTTTACTTCTTGCTCACCACACAGATTGGATAATACTGGGGACGGTTACAACTCTTTATGACACCCTTCTCCACTAGTGCCTCCCTTTCATTTCCTTCGTTGGAGGTAGAGGGACAAAATACAGGGAGCGAATGGTTATCTACGTCTTGTGCAGACAAGTTATAGATAACCATTCACGCTGTGTATTTTATACCTATCACCTCCAGTAAACATGATCCAAAACTTACTCTAAATATGCAGATGCTATACAGCAGGTGTGCCTTTCTTCAGTCTGTTGATATTAGTCGTAGGGTCAGTAGCGCTGTGTATTTTATACCTATCACCTCCAGTAAACATGATACAAAACTTACTCTATATATGCAGATGCTATACAGCAGGTGTGCCTTTCTTCAGTCTGTTGATATTAGTCGTAGGGTCAGTAGCGCCTCGCGGGTTCTTACATTTCTTCGAAACCAAAATTGACCTTCCCTGTGGTCGACTTCTACCAGTCTTTCCAATCTTCTGCAAGTAATTCGTGTCAGTATTTTACAGCCATGACTGACACTTCTGCAATAGTCACATCTTCCACCACCTGCATTTTTTTGAATTTGCAATTATTATTCTTGAAGTCTGTAGGCATTTTGCCTGTTTCATGTATCTCACACAGCAGGACGATTACTTTGTCATGATATGTTTTCCAAATGATTTCTGTAATTCTGATGGAATGTCGTCTATTGCACCGCCTTGTTTAGACTTCGATGTTTCAGCGCTGTGTCAAATTCTTATCGTACTATCGTATCTCCAATCTCATCTTCATCTACTTCCTCGCCTCTCTCAATAACATTGTCTTGAAGTTCGTTTCCGTTTTTTATTTTTTTCTGTATGCTCCTCCCAGCCTTCACTTCTATACTTAGTGCTGGTTTCGCATAAGAGTTCATGGTACTCATACACCTGCCCTTCTTTTCCTTCAGGCGCGCCTGTCCTTTCCGTAGTCATGCACGCTTCTACAGCTTCGAATTTCTGCTCTAGCCTTTACTGATTTGACATTTTCTTCTTTCCGTCGCTCTCATTTTTAAACGTCTATATGCCCTTTTGTTTGCGTAATTTGCTGCATTTTAAAAATAGCCGGCCGAGGTGGCCGAGCGGTTCTAGGCGCTACAGTCTGGAACCGCGCGACCGCTACGGTCGCAGGTTCGAATCCTGCCTCGGGCATGGACGTGTGTGATGTTCTAATGTTAGTTAGGTTTAAGTAGTTCTAAGTTCTAGAGGACTGATGACCTCAGAAGTTAAGCCCCATTGTGCTCAGAGCCATTTGAACCATTCTTTTTCTTAATATTTTCTCTTTCGCAATTAAACTGCCCAAGGATTCCCATTGCACCTAATCTTTTTGCCTGTTTTCCATCTGTTTCCTTCTCCACATCATCTCTTCAGGCCCTCCGTTTGTGTCCTAGTGTTTTCCGTTGCTTCAATCTTTGTCTAACGCTCTGTTTGAAACTGTCCACTACCAACGGTTCTTTCAATTTATTCAGATCTCACATCTTTCAACTCTTTCATTTCTCCAAATCTTTTAGTTTTCAATTGCATTTCGTAACCAATAATTTATGGCTGGGGTTCCCACCTGCCCCTGGGAATGTTTTTATAGTTTAACAGCTACTTTCGAAATCTGAACTGCCATTATCTGGTCTATCTGAAACCATCTGCTGTCTTCATATCTTTTATTGATGTACAACCTTGTTTCACACATTTTAAAACAAGTGTTTGTACGCTCAGTGCAAAATTCTGCTATTTGCCTCTCTTACTCGGTTGTTTTCTGTATCACGAAGAGAAAACACTGTTCAAATGACACTCGACAGATTGTGACACAACGAGCTTGCCTGTTAAAGCGTGGCCCAGTGAACGGAGTGCCTGGCAATGAGGGCACTTCTGTCACCGTTCTGGGGGAGGTAGGAATTCAGGCACTCAGCGCAAATGGAAAATGGAGCAGAAACTTTAACGTTTCACTTTCGGTGATACCCCTCTCACGGAGAAGCGATAGAAAGGTGTACGAAAAAAAGACGTCCTGGGAAGGTTTCGCCGAATAAACATTTTCCTCTATAGCGATGTGTGCGTTATTTGGAAAGTTCGTAGCCGGTTAAATGTCTGCCATACTGGGACCTGAGCACAGTTCGTTGATCTATCCAAACTCGATATACAATCCGCCGTGTTGAGGTGACATTTATTTCTTGGCAAAATAGTCATGAACATACAGGGTGATCATTTTAACTGGAGACATTGAAATATGTCGAAAACAACACATTGCATCAAAAGAGCTATAATTCCAATTTGCTTGTCTCGGAAGGAGGCATCCACCGATACCACACTTCGATCCGCCACCCCATCCTGTGCGTGGGTGGTGGGAGCAACTGTAAATTCTTCAATGGGAACCCTCTTTTTTATTGCAGATTGAGATTCTTTGGCAAAATCCACATACGTTTTGTCTGAATCATTTTCTTCGTTTCACCACAGATGGTGCTGTAATTGGAAGAATAGAAATGGGTACACAATGGTAATTTACAACATTTTACTCAATGGCCCTTGAATATCCAATGGCACGTGGGACATCACCTCCATGGTGTGAGGGTAGGAGAGTCCTGTATTTCATTGCTTCTAATTGTAAATCCCATTCGCAACGTTGTATTCCTCCCACATATCGAACAGGGGACTACTCAACGCGTCACTGTGGCCGTGTAGCGAAATATGAAGTATTGTAACAGGCAGTGCACTGCGACCGAAGCTCATGTACCGTACAGACGTAGTACAGATGTTGGCTCTAAACATCCGGAGAACAGACGTGAAAGAGGATGATGAATATTGTAACCACAGAAAAAACAACTGAAATTATCCTGATTTACGGAGAATGTAGAAGAAATGTTGAGGCTGCTGTTTTCCAGAAAAATCTCGCTCTCGTTCGTTCTTTTACAACGTTGTGAGCTCCTTTATGTTTGATGGCAGCGCACAGACCAGCAAAAGGAAACGAAGCAAACGAGTTACTGGAGAATATAGTAAAATAGGTGTACTAGCGGCAGTGCACCACTCCGTACGGCCAAGCGCCTGGCAATTACACCGCAAATCCGATTTGTCCGCAGGTAGCGTAATCACAATACTGCATCGTCATAAGTATCATCCATACCACGTGACAGCGCTTCGAGAACACGTCGCCGATTGCCAACACCGGGTAGTGTTTTGTCAACGTGCACATTAACAAATGCAAACTACCCTCCACGTTCTTCGCCGAGGTACTATTTTCCGATGAGTCTACTTTTACATATCATGGTAGCGTTAACCGGGATAACATGTATTACTCGAGTGTAAACACACCCCATTGCTTGCGGTAAGTTGAGAAACAACGTCATTGGTCGTTTAACGTATGGTGTGGCATTGTGGGGAACACACTCACTGCCCTGTATTTATCGGCGGCACAGTGAAGGGAAGCAAATATCGAACGTCTTTGGAACAGGAACTACCGGTACTGCTGCAGGATGTTGCCGTGGACGTTCGACATAGTATGTTGTTTCAGCATGACGGTCGCGAAGCGCGTCACGCGATTGAAATACTAGAGGTATTAGGTCGTATTTACATTGGTCAGTGGATAGGTAAAGGGGGCCCTATTAATTGGTTCGCTATGTCGTCGTATTTGACGCCGCCGGATTTCTTTCTGTGGGGTATTTAAAAGAAAAGGTGTACCGACAACTGCCAACAGGCCGTTATGACATGGTCGACCGTATCAGAAGCGCCTGTGCTGACATTCCCGCAGATATGCTTCTGTCCTGTGTACTGTCATTTGAAACGGAGATTACTAAGTTGGTGGTACTACTTTTGAACACTCTCTCTAATTGGAAGAGTAGAGTGGCGTTCGCCTGGAGCCTCGGTCACAGTGCGCGTCCAGTAGTCAGTCCCCTGTCCGACATGTCGGAGGAATACAATGTTGCAAATGGGGTTTCCTATGAGAAGTTATGAAATACTTGCCTGTCCTACCCTTGCAGAATGCAGAGAGGAGGCCATTGAGTAGCATGTCATAAATTATGATTGCCTACCCATTTCTATTCATCCGATTGCAGCACCATCTGTGGCGAAACGAAGATAATGCTTCAGACAAAACATGTAAATTTTGCCGTAGAATCGTAATCTGCAAAAAACTAAATAAATTAAAACAGGGTTCCCATTAAAGATTTCAAAGTTGTCCCCCGCCACCCACACACGAGGTGTGGTGGCGGGTCGAGTGTGGTATCATTGGATGTCCCCCTCCGAGACAGAGAAACTGGAATTATAAATTATAACCTTTTTTTTTAATCCGATGAGTAGTTTTCGCGATATTTCAATGTCTTTAGATAAAATGAACACCCTATATATAGAGCAACAGCAAACAAACACTTCATTCTCGCGCCACGGCCATGTTACGCTGCGTGCAAGCGGTCTTGATTACAGATGAGCAAAGTCGTTCATCCTTGGGCACTAGTTCACTGATGATCGCTCTTTTTTGGGAACAGTTCATTTTTATTCATTCACCGTTCATTGTACTTGGTATATCGTGCCTATGAAAAATTGAAAATTAGTAGTATAGGTGACTGAAGATGGAAGGTACTTCCCCCCCCCCCCCCCCTCTCGGGTACTGAGTTTTTACTCATAACAGAATTATCACACACTTGTAATTTTCGTGATTCTGCAAAACTTTTCGTTTAGCCAACTGTAGCGTTATGTGGCTGGTCGCAGTGAAATAATATAAGGTGGCGCACGAAAAAGCGGCCCCGAGTACAGACTGCATGCCAATTACGCACGATTTGATGACCGCTACGAGCAGAAGAGATAAACATGTAATAATTAGGCAGTGAAGAAATAATAAGTAAGCTATGTGAGACCTTACCTTTTCCCGGCGAATTTAATGTTCAAATAATTTACGGGTTTGCTGCCTGGTAACGTCGTCGACCACCGCCGATATTTCGGAAGGAGCACACCCTGCCATTCTCAAGTCACTACTGCAAGGATGAAGTAATGTGCAAGGGAATTTAATACCGTGGATCACAGAGGAGAAACAAGAAAGATACCACATACAGAACAAGTAACCGCAAAGTCAACGCACAACCAAAGATAACCAACATCAGAAATATTGATAGTGACTATTAATCAACAGGTGAGGTAGCCCTAATTCTGTCCCTCTGTTTTTTGATGAGAGATAGAGCCGAATTCCAAGCAGCATTTAGACAAAACCCACCAGCTCTGTTTATAAGGTTGCTTGATAGTTTGATTTCAACAGCTTCCTTAACGACACTATCCCAATAGCTGGACGTGCAAGCCAGAATCTCCGTGTTGTATTCCATGGGATGACCGGTGTCAAGGCAATGTTCTGCAATAGCGGATTTGCTCGGCTGTAGTAAGCGTGTGTGACGCTTATGTTCAATACACCGGTCATCCACAGTGCTCCTGCCGAAATATCGGCGGTGGTCGACAACGTCACCCGGCAGAAAAACCCGTAAATTATTTGAACATTCAATTCGCCGGGAAAAGTTAAGGTCTCACATTGTTTACCTCTACGGAGAGGAAATGTATCGTTGCTTGCGGAGGTTGGATAAACTTCGCAGCAGTAGAGTTAAGCTGGAATGTGCATTATCGTTTTTATTGAAGTGTCGAAATCATAGTGTGGTTCCAACGTTAGCTAAGGTTGTGCATCATATTAATTCTCCTGCCGCCAATCGCATCAAGCAACGTGCTGGTTTAGCTCTTGTTCGTGAAAGGACCCACTATACTCGCCGTCAATTAGATTTTGTTTCTAAGGAATTATTTCAGCTTCATTTAATGATAGCGTCTAATGTTTCTGAATTTTCTTGGAAGTTAGGTGGACGGTGCCTCTTGGACTGGGAATTACAATAATTTTAATTCTCGACGTTCTGTGATCAATCTCACGGAGAAATCGTCTGACGACGCAGCTTTGTCTGTGCTGGGGAAAGGTTTGAATTTCGCACCGTGGCCTAAGAGTTTGCCAGTCGTTGATTTTGTTAGTTCTATTGAACAGGCTATTTATAAACCACCTTCAGAGGCTGCGGAAGAGGTTAGGAGGGAAGCTTGTCGTGTGTTGACTGGGGCTTGTCCACCCAAGTGTAACATTACAGCAGCTGAGGCGGTTGCTTTACGTTCACTCAGAATTTCAGTTTACCACAGCTGTTTCCTTTTTTATCTTCTCAATTGAGCACCCATATTCTCACAAATACTGTATAAATATTTTTCGGAAACAACAGGTACCTTAGTCATACAACACAAAGACTTTCACCGAAAAACCTTCCGATCATAAGCTGAGAGCAACGTGAACAAAATTCTAAAATTCTAATCCCACTCTGACGCACTTGCCGTATAAAATTGTGTATACGAGTGTATTATACATTCAGGTTCCAGAATCTTCTAGAACCGAAAATAAATTTCACATTAAGGTGGCTTTCATTATTTGTCGGTTTTGATTTATAAATTGTTTTCTGAAAATAATTATTTATGTGAAGATTGGTTCAAGTGGTTCAAATGGCACTGAGCACTATGGGACTTAACTGCTGTGGTCATCAGTCCCCTAGAACTTAGAACTACTTAAATCTAACTAACCTAAGGACATAACACACATCCATGCCCGAGGCAGGATTCGAACCCGCGACCGTAGCGGTCGCGCGGTTCCTGACTACAGCGCCTAGAACCACTCGGCCACTTCGGCCGGCCTATGTAAAGATTTACAGACCGAATGGTTAATAACAAACGTATTAAAAATAGAAGCTTCCTCTCATTTCATTATATCAGTTTCGTTATCGATGGCAAAATTAACGAAATTATAAATGGAAACAGATATTTTGTTTACAGTTAACACTGAAAATTACAAATTGTTGTAGTTAAGATAGACTTCTTTTCATATTATATACTTTTAGAATTGTATCTACTAATTTTCATGGTGTGATATCAAAATACAAGTGGCAAATATATTTACGGTAAAGTTGTGTTTGACAGAAAAGTTTATAACCGTTCATAGATGAGAAATAAATAATTCACGTAATAAAGTCAACTCGAGTCTGGCTAAAATTCAGATGGTATCGAACAGTTCATTACTTGAGTAGACGTTGCGAGGGGAGGGGGGGTAGGGGGGGGGGGGGGGAGTAGCGTCACTATAATGCTGAAGGGTGACGCTGGGCAGCGTGGTGGTACACCATCACTTTAGTGCCCCAAAATATTTTTACGCTGTTATGAAGCACGAGAAGTAGCTACAAGTTGTAACTGTTTTCTTTCTACACTTACTTACTTGAAAATTGCAGCATCCTGAAAGAAGGACCTGTAGGACAATGTTTTAGTATTAAGCGATTAAAATGGGAACAGTGAAGCAGCAGTCTCCAGTGACCGAAAAGATCATTGTTGCGCCAAGATGGGCACGTATTGAGCAGCCAGACGAAGTGGAAATGTGAAAGTAAATGGAAATCTAGATCGTCGGCGCGAAATCATCTTCATGTGAGTCCGAACAAGTAGAAGATGTGGCCACTGGGAAATGGGTCTGTGATACTCCAATATTTGGACTCGTCCAGGGAATGTGTAAGCGGAACCAGTTGTTACAAGACGGTCGGGCTTAGCTGTTGCGGATATTGGAGCGCGCAAATCTGATTTCAGCCTAGGATGGCCGTCTCCTTGTCCAAGTGACCGTATAATGGGTGGTGCTGGTATGGAGTCTGCGCAGGGTGCAGTTTTGACTAGAGGTACACACAGCTTTACGGTGGTTGCGGTTACCTATGGTTTATATTTGACTACACTAATGTGACCTTTACAAATACACTGACACTTTTTTTCAGGAGCATGACGAACCGTACAAGAATAAATCGTGGCCTTGATAACGACACCACGTTCGTATTACTGCGCTGTCCTGCTGTGAATCGCTAAGAAAATGTTCACAGCCTCGCTCAAACTTTGAAAAGCACTTTCTTAGACTGTTTCCCTACAAAGAGCTGTCAACAAGAAGAGGCTCCATTGTTCTAAATCAGTTGCTGCATGAAAATAATCATCTTTTTCTGGTAAATTAATGCACTGCTATTCTCTGCGAACCAGAGTAAGAATTATAGGATCTGCTGAACGGAGTGGACATTCTACTGAGTACAGAACATAGACTGAGAGTAAACTAAAAAAAGGTGAATGAATTGAGGAGTAGCGAGAATGGAATTAGTGACGAACTTCTCATTAAAATTACTGACATCTTATTAGAAGAAGTGAAGAAAGTTGTCTGCATTATGGACAAGGCAAGGAGGATATGACAAGCAGTCTACCATTAGCAAAGAGGGCATTCCTGGCTAAAAGAAGTCTTACTAGCTTCAAACATAGACGTAAATTTGTATGTACATCTAGGTCACAGATTTGTATGGAATTGAAATGGTTCAAAATGGTTCTGAGCACTATGGGACTCAACTGCTGAGGTCATTAGTCCCCTAGAACTTAGAACTAGTTAAACCTAACTAACCTAAGGACATCACAAACATCCATGCCCGAGGCAGGATTCGAACCTGCGACCGTAGCCGTCTTGCGGTTCCAGACTGCAGTGCCTTTAACCGCACGGCCACTTCGGCCGGCTGGAATTGAATAATGGGCTGTGAGAAAGCCGGAAAATAAAAACAATCGAAGCGTCTGAGATGTAGTAGTAACAGAGGAATACTGAAATTTAAGTGGACTGACATGATGAGTGTGAGGAGGTTCTCCGCCGATTTGAAGACGAAAGGGATGTGTCGCAAACATTAATAGAAGGGACAAGATGATAGGACATGTGTTAAGACGTTAATAAATAACCTCCATGGAACTAGACGGAGACGTAGGGAGCAAAGATTGTAAGGCAAGACAGAGATTGGCAATACAGTACATAGAACATATAACTGAATGGACTGAATGTAAGTGCTAAAATGAAATGAAGAGATTGGCGCAGGATAGAAAATCATGGTAGACCGCATCAAATCACAGTGATGACATATCCCTCACCCTCCCAAAATTTTTTATTTGCTTGCATCATGACCCAGTAGCGTAAAGTTTAAACAAAATAGTAAGGAATATTCGCTTCCCGAATGAGAGCGTCGCTCCAAAGCACGGGAAATGTTCAGTCATACTTAGTGGTAGGTATAAAAACAAAGGCAGCCCTTTCTAACGAGTCAATGACTGCGATTTTCTACATCTCCATCTATATTTACATCTACATCAACATAATATACACTCCTGGAAATTGAAATAAGAACACCGTGAATTCATTGTCCCAGGAAGGGGAAACTTTATTGACACATTCCTGGGGTCAGATACATCACATGATCACACTGACAGAACCACAGGCACATAGACACAGGCAACAGAGCATGCACAATGTCGGCACTAGTACAGTGTATATCCACCTTTCGCAGCAATGCAGGCTGCTATTCTCCCATGGAGACGATCGTAGAGATGCTGGATGTAGTCCTGTGGAACGGCTTGCCATGCCATTTCCACCTGGCGCCTCAGTTGGACCAGCGTTCGTGCTGGACGTGCAGACCGCGTGAGACGACGCTTCATCCAGTCCCAAACATGCTCATTGGGGGACAGATCCGGAGATCTTGCTGGCCAGGGTAGTTGACTTACACCTTCTAGAGCACGTTGGGTGGCACGGGATGCATGCGGACGTGCATTGTCCTGTTGGAACAGCAAGTTCCCTTGCCGGTCTAGGAATGGTAGAACGATGGGTTCGATGACGGTTTGGATGTACCGTGCACTATTCAGTGTCCCCTCGACGATCACCAGTGGTGTACGGCCAGTGTAGGAGATCGCTCCCCACACCATGAGCCGGGTGTTGGCCCTGTGTGCCTCGGTCGTACGCAGTCCTGATTGTGGCGCTCACCTGCACGGCGCCAAACACGCATACGACCATCATTGGCACCAAGGCAGAAGCGACTCTCATCGCTGAAGACGACACGTCTCCATTCGTCCCTCCATTCACGCCTGTCGCGACACCACTGGAGGCGGGCTGCACGATGTTGGGGCGTGAGCGGAAGACGGCCTAACGGTGTGCGGAACCGTAGCCCAGCTTCATGGAGACGGTTGCGAATGGTCCTCGCCGATACCCCAGGAGCAACAGTGTCCCTAATTTGCTGGGAAGTGGCGGTGCGGTCCCCTACGGCACTGCGTAGGATCCTACGGTCTTGGCGTGCATCCGTGCGTCGCTGCGGCCCGGTCCCAGGTCGACGGGCACGTGCACCTTCCGCCGACCACTGGCGACAACATCGATGTACTGTGGAGACCTCACGCCCCACGTGTTGAGCAATTCGGCGGTACGTCCACCCGGCCTCCCGCATGCCCACTATACGCCCTCGCTCAAAGTCCGTCAACTGCACATACGGTTCACGTCCACGCTGTCGCGGCATGCTACCAGTGTTAAAGACTGCGATGGAGCTCCGTATGCCACGGCAAACTGGCTGACACTGACGGCGGCGGTGCACAAATGCTGCGCAGCTAGCGCCATTCGACGGCCAACACCGCGGTTCCTGGTGTGTCCGCTGTGCCGTGCGTGTGATCATTGCTTGTACAGCCCTCTCGCAGTGTCCGGAGCAAGTATGGTGGGTCTGACACACCGGTGTCAATGTGTTCTTTTTTCCATTTCCAGGAGTGTATATTATATACTCCGCAAGCCACCGTACGGTGCGTGGCGTACCCTGTACCACTACTAGTCATTTCCTTTCCTGTTCCACTCGCAAATAGAGCCAGGGAAAAACGACTATCTATATGCCTCCGTATGTGCCCTAATTTCTTGTATCTTATCTTCGCGGTCCTTACGCTCAATATGTTGGCGGCAGCAGAATCGTTCGGCATTCAGCTTCAAATGCTGTTTCTTTAAATTTTCTCAATAGTGTTTCTCGAGAAGAACGTCGTCTTCCCCCCTCTCTCCCCCCCTCCCCCCCCTCCCCCCCTCCCCCAGCGACTCCCATATGAGTGCCCGAAGTATCTCCGCAACACTTACGTGTTGTTCGAATCTACGGGTAACAAATCTAACAGCCCACCTCTGAATTGATTCGTTGTCTTCCTTCAATACAACCTGATACAGATCCCAAACACTAGAGCAGTACTCAATAACAGGTCGCACCCGAGTCCCACATGCAGTCTCCTTTACAGATGAACCACTCTCCTAAAATTCTCCCAATAAACGGAAGTCGACCATTCTTCTTCCCGATCACAGTTGTCACATGCTCGTTCCACCTCATGTCGCTCTGCAACGTGACGCCCAGATATTTAAACGACGTGACTGTGTCGAGCAGGACACTAGCAATACTGTAACCGAACATTACAGGTTTGATCTTCCTACTCATCCGCATCAACTCACATTTTTCCAACGGGAACAATAAAGTGATTTAAGAACATGAACTGTAGAGGACCCTTTCAGATATTAAAATATTTCGCATAGAAAAAAGAGACTTGTCCTGAAAGAAACTCCTGTTACGCAGTGGGTAGGGTAGACACAAATTATCCTGAAATACCCGATTTTCAACGCTGTTGTTGTTGTGATCTTCTATGTGAAGCCTCTTTGTATCCGAATAACTATTGAACCTGCTTATTGTTTCCATTTCTTCGACTCCCTCTGCAGTTTTACCGTCACACACTTCCCTCCATTAGCAAATTGACGATTCCTTCATACCTCAGTATGTCTCCTCTTAATCACTTCTTTTAATCAAGTTGCATCGTTATTTTTTCTCCAGCTTAACGCAGTTCATTCTCATTAGTTACTCGATCTATCCACCTAATCTTCAGCATTCTTTTGCAGCACCACATTTCAAAAGTTCCTAATCTCTTCTTTTCTGAACTGCTTATTGCGTAACTTTCACTACTGTACGAGGCTACAGTCCAAACAAATACCTTCAGAAAAGACTTCCTAACTCCTAGATTTGTATTCTTAACAACTTCGTTATTTTCAGAATTGCTTTCCTTGCCAGAGACATACTGAATTTAACATCCTCTCTTCTTTGAAAATCGTAACTTATTTTGTAAAATTCATTTACTACGTTTAGTGTCTCATTTTTCAATCTAAGTCCCTCAGCATCACTGTTTTTCTTCGAACGCATCCCATTAGTCTTGTTTTACTTTTATTGATGTTCAACTTATAGCCTCTTCGAGACACTGAACATTCCGTTCAATTGCTCCTCCAGGTCCTTTGCCGTCTCTGACAGAATTGCAGCGTCATCGGGAAATCTCAAAGTTTCATTTCTTCCCCCTGAACGTTAATTCCCTTTTTATATTTTTATTGATCTTATTTATTGCTTGCTCAGTATACAGATTGAATAACATCGCGCTGGGCTTAGTGGCCGAGCAGTTTTAGGCCCTTCAGTTTGTAACAACGCGATCGCTACGGTCGCAGGTTCGAATCCTGCTTCGGCCATGGATGTGTGTGATGTCCTTAGGTTAGTTAGGTTTAAGTAGTTCTAAGTTCTAGAGGACTGATGACCTCAGATGCTAAGTCTCATAGTGCTCAGAGCCAATAACATCGCGGACAGGCTACGACCCTGTCTCACTCCCTTCTCAACCATTGCTTCCTTTTCGTGTCCTTCGACTATTATTGCTGTCTTGATTTCTGCCAAGTCCTAAACAACCTTTCGCTTCTTGTACTTTATCCCAGCTACCTTCACAAATTTAGTGTATTCCGGTCAACAATGTCAACAGCTTTCTCTAGATCAACAAATGCTGTAAACATAGGTTTGCATTTCTTTAACCTATCTTCTAAGTCGCCGAGTTAGTTTTGCTTGAAGTCTTCCTATGTTTCTGGAACCCAAATTAATCTTCCCCGCGGTCGGTCTCTACCAGTTTTCTATAGATAATGGGTGTCAGTATTTTCCAATATTAACATATTAAACTGATATTTGAGTAACATTCTCACCTGTCAGCAGCTGCCTTCTTTGGAACTGGAGTTTTTACTTTCTTTTTGATATCTGAGGGTGTCTCGCGTGTTTCACACGTGTTGCACATCAGATGGAACAATTTTGTTGTTGCTAGCTCTCCCAAGGATCTCGATAATTCTGATGGAATGTCATGTACTCCAAGGCCCTTGTTTCGACTTTTGTCTTTGAGTGTCCTGTCAAATTCTTCCTGCACTATCATATCTCCCAGCTTATCTTCATTTACTTCCTCTTCCCTTTCTACGACATTGCCTTCAGTCCCTTTGTATTGTTCTTGATACATTCTCTTTCCCTCTGTCATTATAACACACAAAATGTTATTTGTGGTGTCACCGCCAGACACCACACTTGCTAGGTGGTAGCCTTTAAATCGGCCGCGGTCCATTAGTATACGCCGGACCCGCGTGTCGCCACTGTCAGTAATTGCAGACCGACCGCCACCACACGGCAGGTCTAGAGAGACGTCCTGGCACTCGCCCCAGTTGTACAGCCGACGTTCATAGCAATGGTTCACCGACAAATACGCTCTCATTTGCCGAGACGATAGTTAGCATAGCCTTCAGCTACATTTGCTACGACCTAGCAAGGCGCCGTATTCAATTGATAATTAATATTATGAAGCAAGTCACGAGAGATGTTCTACAATTGTGGATTAAAGTTAAGTATTACATCATCTACGTACTTTACTTACAATTCTCAAGATATTGTCCTGTTCCAGACCTCACGCCAGTCAGCGTGTAATTAAACGCGTGCATTTCGGCCTCCTCTAGAAAAACAGTGTTGGCTCTTCTGCCAACACTACATTATTAGAGTGGGACGAATAATGTTGACACCCGCTCCGCTATAGTAAAAGCATTGTAACAGATTATTTGAGAGTAATATTAGTGAGTTGTTTATTTTTGAACACCGGAACGAAAATAATGTTCCACAACCTATAGAACGCTTGAGTCGCAGCCTTCTCTGATCGTGAGCCGAGCGCGAAACACCGCCCCACGCGGAAACGCTTCGTAGAGTCGCGAACACCCGGGAGAGCCATCAGGCTAACGACCGCCGGCAGCACTTTGCGTCCAATTGGGACGGTCGCCGGTAATTAGAAACGGCTGCAGCCGCCGCTGTACCTCCAGCGTTGCGCCATTAGGCACCGAACTGCCCACGGCGCAGCAGCTTCGTGCCTGGCAGGTAAATTACGACAAATTGCGGACACATCGCTAAAGAGGGAAGAATGAACAGTTTATGATTAAACTAAAGCTAATTGCTATTACTCGTACTTCGGAACAAGTTCTTTTTCTGCCCAGTCTAAGTAGAATGTTCCCAACCACTATCGACTGATCAGCATCAGATATAAATTTATTCTTAAATATAATGTTTCTTTCATCTTGTTCTGGTAGGTAGCAGAAGAAGTATTATGAAGCAGAGATGGAATAAAGTGGGCGACTTAATTTCTGTTTCCAGTACGTGAAAATGGATAAAGGAAACAAATTTCCTGAAGGAGTCTACGACCATTGTGGTTATTTTGTAAATGAAACCGTCTAGATCGCTTCATATATTACTTTATTTATAACGTCGTTCAGCTACTGCAATCGCCAGATTAAAACGTAGAACTTTTGAAACATATTTCAGTGTGAAATCTAACTGTCGTCTTCATTTTAATCAATCACTCAAACCAAAAATGCGAACTACAGGGTGTTCCGTTTGAGGTGTCACAAAAAGTATAATGCTATATTTATTAAATTAATGTTCGTAGGTGGCATACGTTAGTACGTTCAGCGTGTCTCGGTAGTTAAGTGAAAGTAGTCGTTACTGTACAACAACGCGCTCATGTTAAATGTGTCTTAGGGCATCCGAAGTTTTCGTGTGTAGAGGGGACCCAGACAGCTCTCAGACGTCGTTACAATGTTATCGGCCCATTCCTTTTTGCGGAGGAGACTGTTCGTGTCGTCACTTACCTTGATATAATCGAGCAGTATGTGGTCCAATAATTACTAGATGGGGTACTAGGCACCATTGTCAACAGGACGGCGCTGCACCACATTGGGGTGTCATAGCGCCGGAACGATTAAACCAGATACTCAACGATCGTTGGCGCAGCCGTGTTGGATCTATCCCATGGCCTCCTAATAGCCCCGACCTAACGCCTACAGATTTTTTGGGTGAGCATATGTCAAGTCAACAATGTTTGTACAAAAACCACAGAATCAAGTCGACCTACGGAGGCAGATTACAGCTGCCTTTCAGCAAATCACTCCAAAAAAAGCTGAGGGACCACATGGCGCAACATAGACGCGACGTATGATACATACCGCATTCTCAATCGCGGACACGTTGAGTGCTAATGGGCTGTGACACAAACGGCAGACTCTCCTACACACGTATGTACCGTTAAAAAGCAATGAATTTGCGTAATTTCTTGTATACAGTGTTTAACTTTCCTAACATCACCAACTGATCACCCCGTGTTTGTAACTGGTTACAGTTGCTTTTGCGGTAAGCCCTAGCAAAGACGCATCTGACTATGGTTTATGTGGTGACGAGAGTTAACCTTCGCAAGCACAAAGGAAAACAGTGGTGAGAGTTCTGGTGAATGTGCTGACAAGGGCAACAGTTGAACGACCTTGCTTTGAGGTAGGTCAGAACAGCACAGGCAACATGAAGTCTCGAGTTATCTTGTAGAAAGGTAACGTCACAGCGACTTCAAAGATAATGCGCAGCCACCAGCCTTAACACGTCATAAATGTAGCATCTACTGTCCAAACTACAGGCTATGCGAACCGGGGGTGATCGTGTTGTACACGCAGTGGCACCCCATACCATCACACCAGCTCATGGGCCTGTAAGACGATCACGAATTCAATTTGGCAACTTTCATTCTCCTCAGAGCCTCCACACAAGGATGCGCCTAACATGACTATGTATGCAGAACCGTCTGAAAAGACGACGTGGCGCCACTCCTGTGTCCTGCGTTGTTGGGTTTATAACTGTCCATACATTACTCTCTCCTGCCACGTCAAGGGAACCGCAACTATGGTCGGCGCGCTACCAGCCCAGACGTCGCTACACTGTCGGTATTGAAATCATTCTTGCTGAAAACAAAACTTCATTGACTCAGGTATGTGGCGTGCCTGTACGACATTTCACAGCCGAGCGAACAGTATTCTGTCCTCCTGGGCGCTAGTAACGCGGGGCCATATAACTCTTGCATGGCGCTGAGTCTGATCCTCCTGTGACAAACGAAGGATTCCGGCCAAAGTGAGAAGCAGTTTTCACAGACGCGGGTCATGATCCTGCCGTTCTCAAATTCTGACATGTGCAACTAGAAATTTCTTATACGAGGCATAACACCGTCTTCTCACAAGCAAAGTACATTCAAATGTTAAACTTTCCTGACGTACAGAATTTGGATGGTATTATTCCTTCCTTCTTCGAGCAGTTGTTCTGAAAGGCCAATCATTGCCATATCCATCCACGTCATACACTTCATCTTAGTTTAACGTTTAATGCCTGCTGTCTTTACGAAGTTACAATTTTACCGTACGGCAATATTACCAACTGAGTTACAGTATCTTAATTTGCGTCATTTTCAAACGCTTAGAGTGCATACCTATCAACAAGCACAAAAGTATAGAAACTATCAGTTACTGTTAAAAATAAGCAGAAACCAATTTTAGAACAGTCAGTGAGGCATAGTTATGTCTTTCTAAAAAGTATTTCACCTGAGAATTTAGTAGTAGGGAAGTTAGTTCAAATATTGTATTTAAACAGTGATGTAGGTCGATTGACGGAATAGTGGCTGTTGATACCAACATGACAGTTCCCAGTTATTACGCTCTCTCTTAAGCTAGATGTTTTTTTATTAATTTATTGAGTATACCAAAATACTCATTTCTTGGTCGGTTCTGGCGCCGAAAAGTCCCAAATGTTACTACTGCTGTTCTAAAGTTGTTCCGCTTTTGTGCTTCTTTTGCCTGTACGTCTATTTCCTCTAGAGCTATTTTGAAGTTCACGTAGGCATCAGGGTAATCTTTTTATCGGATTCGAGTCGAAGATGCTGTAGATGCGTTTCGTTGATTTGGAGTCATTCAGTCTTATGTTATTGTGATATTTTAGACCCAATATAGCTTGCAATATCTTCCTCTATTTTCATTCTAAGAGGATAAGTCCCTCAGGTGCTCAGTCACAATAATTCAGACTTCAAATATGATTAATTTTGCTATTATTGATCCGAGATTCCAGCACTCTTTCCACATAGATCTCGTACGCAGTTGTAGACTTTGTTGAGATGTAAACGATAAATAGTATGAATACTATTGATTCTATAATCGGTTTGGTTCACAGGTTTAATGATATTGTTGTTTATGTATGTCCCTTTACTGGACGTCTACGTTTGATATTTCAGACGCCTACGTTTCAGTCCTTCCCTGTACGCCTAGCCAAGATCGCCTGCATTTAAGTCGGATGAGGCAGAATTTTGTAGCCCCTCCTCCGGCCCTCATCCCAGACAGCCAGTCATCTTCACTCATGCTCAGATCACAGGTACGTCCACATCACCGCATTAACTGCGAAAAAAGTTTGTGCTACGACGCCAACGCACCCGTTCTTGCGACCCAATGCTTCCGCCATCCACGTCGGCTACCCCACGTCTGGAGTCGCATTGCCCGTCCTCCTGCCTATCTCGCTACGACGAAAGAGGGCGTATGGCTGTTCTACTTACCTTCCCTGGCTGACATCTACACATATCTTTTCAACAGAAAATGTTCTAATAATCTGTATCTTTTCTGACATACACGTGATATACAGATCTTCATTGACTCCATTTACTTTACGTTTTAGTTTAGTTAATTTCTTTCCATTTTAATTTGCCGAGTGAATCAAAAGTAACACTTAGTGGGTGTAATGTACACATCCAAAAAAGAGTAAAACGTTAAACAAAGTTCTGTTTGAAATTGCTTTATTTCCGAGTTGTGCTGCATTACGTCATTTGTGATAGGCATCACATCCTGGGCCAGTACAGGCTTCTGGTGTATCGCGTTCGTCAGCATGTCGACTGATGTTGCTTAGTACACCACTCTGTACTGTTTGGTTCCTTATGGCACGTATTGACTACGGTGTTATCTGTTGTAATCTATCGTGCTGTTGTGCTATAGCAGAACCAGAGGTACTACGTAAATTCATTCTGTCGGTAGTTTATAGACTGCAGTCGTTGTGTACGGTACTCAGACGGTGAATATGCTGACATGCACTTCCTTCGCGGCGCAACAGAAGGCAGTGTACAAGTACCAAGACGACGATACATGGAAACCTTTCCAAACAGAAGAGTACCAAACAATCAGACTTTGACTGGCGTGGACAGGCGTTTAAGGGAATATAGCATTCATGTTGCTCCACTGTTATGTCAACCTAATTTGAATGGAGTGGGTTCTGTAATTCGTAGATGAAGATCCAACCATATGCACCCACTCCGCTGTAGGGGTTTCACAATCAACTGCATGGCGCCTGCTTTGGAGACAGCGATTCCACCCATTTCACCTGAAGAAGGCACAGGAGCCTGTTTACCCGTGTGGCTATCGTGAAAGCTTTTAACGTGTACGTGATGGCGCATGTCAACCCTCGCATAACTACAATACTAGGATATCAACATACTTTTGCAGTGACCATTTGATGTGGTATAATAGACAATTAGTTACTCTGCGCACATGTTCTTCTACAGAGCCTGAGAGGCAGAGTGTATCGACCGTTTCTGGAACATGAACTGGTTCGTCTGCTTCATAATGTCCCACTCGATACACAAAACAACTTATGGTTTATGCAAGACGGTTCCGCTGCGCATTTCCGTCGGGAGGCAGGAGAGTATCTCACTATTGTTTATCCAAATAAGCGGATAGGTTATGCTGGACAAATTGCTTGGCCAGCCAGATCTCCGGATCTTAAATACTTGGGCTTCTGTCTTTGGGATCGTCTCAAGGAGCTAACGTATAGTGTTGCAATGAGGAAGTAGCGTAGCTACAACAGCAAATTGAAAATGGCTGTGCAACTGTGCACAGTGAGGTGAACGGAGCCTGCTACATTACGAGACCAGTAACACGTCGAACACGTCGCGTTCTTCGTCTGTGTGGACATCCTTTTGAACACATTCTGCGGCAAATGCGGATCCTTCCGCGTTGTTGTTTCCGCAAAGAATTTATTTAGTGTTTGTATTGCACTTTTCCCTACTCTACTACATAACTCTGAAATAAAGTAATTTCAGACAAAACTTTACTTAACATTTTAATCTCATTTTGATGCATATATTAGGCCGACCACTGTGGACGAGCGGTTCTAGGCTCTTCAGTCTGGCATGGATGTGTGTGATGTCCTTAGGTTAGTTAGGTTTAAGTAGTTCCAAGTTCTAGGGGACTGATGAGCTCAGATGTTAAGTCCCATAGTGCTCAGAGCCATTTGAACCATTTTTTATGTATACATTACGTCAATAGTTACTTTTGAATCACCCTGTGTAAGGCATTTTTATTTCAAAAGTTCAAATCGGTCTTCTCACTGTCTCCACCAACCAGCAGGTTCCCTGAAACATTTCCTTATTTGGTCATCCTACAGACGACACTGCACCGTGCCACAACAATGCGCAGCATTTCGCCGTCGAAGATTAATCAGCAAAACATTACGCGTCCCGGCAAGATTATCGGGTGTTTTGATTTTAATACATGACGGGAGCGTATATTCGCCTCGACTAATTTATTTGTGCCGATTTTTTATTATCGATATCCATAACTTGCTTATCAACATTTATCAGTCAATCTGAAGATGCCTTGAATTGGTCGAAACGCGCGACATTGATGAATAAATAAACATTATTTTCAACGTCACAACCAAGACTGTTTTCTTCTCCTCATGATCCAAAACTGTTCCTCAGAATTTTTGTTTCGTACTTGAACTGGTGATCTAGGTTAATAATGTAAACTGGGTGAACACTAACTCCGTCGACAATGTTTCTTGTGTTCGTCAGGAATATTACCTAAGGGGTAATCAAAATTTTTCCGTTAAAGACTTTGCTTCAGCGTATATGCAACGCTGGTATATAAGCACCGACAGGTAGGCAAGGAGGTAGTGTGGCCTTTTAACGTAAACTTTTTGCTCGCCCCTTATACTTTAGTATGAAGTGCTCTCCGATGCATAGTTATAGAATTTCATAACTTCGTCTGAGTTTTTACCCTCACTTACCTTGTTAATATATTGTGCTGAACATGCTGCACGACTTTATAAATGTCGACGGAATGCGCCGTGTGTCCAACCTAGAAATTAACTTATTTGATTCACTCACAGAACTTGTTGATAACGGTAATGATCCCTTTATTCTTAGCCATCAACTGAGTTCGAGTTTACGATGTGTAGAAATGCAAATATTGTCAACAACTTGAGAGTTTACTGACACGAAAATTATAACTTCTTATTCTTATTCTTCTTGCTGTAAGTGTTAGGCATTTGCATGTTACGTCCTCTTACTGTATGTGATTAGCTTCAGTTTATTTCTCCGCCTCTTTCCTAATCTGCCTATTGATGTCTTCCCTATGGCCAATAATTCGTTATTGTTTTGGGCATTCTATTTTCATTCATTTTTGTGACGTGGTCTCTGCATTGTATCTATAGCCCTTGTTCTGTTCAGTTATGGTTGTAAGTGCTAAGTCTTCTCTAATTATTGTATCCCTTATCATATCTGATACTACCCTTCTCAAAAACCATGTTTCCGCAGCTTCTATTTCCGATAATTTCTAGCTGCTATTGGCTAGGTCTCAATGTCGAAAAGTATAGACGCGACTGGTACTATTTTGTAGGACTTTATTAAGGTTCATTTCCTCACCTTGTTATTCAGAGTTTTGTATATGATCCCTTTAATGTAACTGAACCTTTCATTTCTTTCGGTGTGCCTTTATCATTTGCGAAGGAATTGTAATTCATAGTAATATAGTATTTCCAGCGACATTGTTAGACTTCTAAAGCAATGAATGTATCGAAAAAATAGTTCAGTTGTCTCCAACTTTGTAGAAGTATGAATGTGTGCGATGTGAATTACATGTGTGTCTGATTATCAGGGCACAAATAGTTGTCTGATACGTTTAAGTGCTTTTCTTAGTTTCTTCACGTGTGGATCCACAGCTTAACGTAATTCCTGCATGATGGAACCATTTCAACTATTCACCGTAGGCTATCACATTCTTCATACAAGATGACCTTAACTGCATCGTGTATTACCTTATATTACTGGATAGTTCCGTCATGTGGCCATTTTCGAATGCAGTTGTTTCCGTTCTAAGTTTGTTGTATTTAAAAACTATTTACAACTTTAAGGACGTAGCGCTAAATAGTATTTAAATCTGACGCACTTATCACCCACACAACTGCATTCGAAAATGACTGCAGGTAACGTAAGATAATAAAAATGGTTCAAATGGCTCTGAGCACTATGGGACTTAACATCTGAGGTCATCAGTCCCCTAGAACTTAGAACTACTTAAACCTAACTAACCTAAGGACATCACACACATCCATGCCCGAAGCAGGATTCGAACCTGCGATCGTAGCGGACGCGCTGTTCCAGCCTGAAGCGCCTATAACCGCTCGGCCACACTGGCTGGCGTAAGATAATACACGACGCAATGAAGGTCATCCCGTATAAAGATTATGACAGGTTACGGTGAATATTTAAAATGGTTTTGTCATTTAGGACCTATTCTTAGAGATAGAATAAATTTCAATGTTTTTTTTTTTTATTTTAACATCACTTTTAGTATCAGAATCAAGAACTTCACTTATGACTCATCAGTCATGAAGAAAAGAAATAATAAATACATTTATACTGAAACTTTCCTGGCAGATTAAAACAGTGTGCCAGACCGAGACTCGAACTCGGGACCTTTGCCTTTCGCGGGCTAGCGCTCTACCATCTTTTTTTTGCATTTTTGTTCGTTGTTGATCGTTGGGTTTGATCATTGCGGATGTCACATGACATCCGTTTAAGTTCGTTTGTTGATCTTTCCACTCAGTTATTTTATTACAGAGGCCATCCAGCTCTCTGACCGAACACGCTGAGCTACCGTGCTGGCGCCATCTGAGCTACCCAAGCACGACTCACGCGCCGTCCTGACAGCTTTACTTCCGCCAGTGCCTCGTTTCCTACTTTTCTAACTTCGTGAGTCGTGCTTGGGTAGCTCAGATGGTAGAGCACTTGCCCGCGAAAGGCAAAGGTCCCGACTTCGAGTCTCGGTCCGGCACAATGTTTTAATCTGCCAGGAAAGTTTCATATCAGCGCACACCCCGCTGCAGAGTGAAAATCTCATTCTGGGAACATTTATACTGCACAGACTCTGAACTAGACCACAAAGAACCTTCACATAATGGACATTTCTGTTGGAGAAGGAATAAAAATCTTACGCAAAAGATAGTAGTCGAGTGACCGCCGTCGTCTTCCGCAGGTTGGACTACGTGCGCGACGCGATCGTGTCGCTGGTGCGCGTGATGCACGACACGGGGGACAAGCTGGAGCGGCACGAGTACCGCGAGCGGCAGCTGGGCGAGCAGCTCAAGAAGTCGCTGGCCAACCTGGGCAAGCGCGCCGTCTCCACCGACGCGGCGCTCGACTCGCTCGCCTCAGCCATCGCCATCCTGGACGACCGCATGCGCAGGTCGGAGCAGGAGGACAGGCTGGTGAGCACCACTCTGTGTGTGTGTGTGTGTGTGTGTGTGTGTGTGTGTGTGTGTGTCGCGTGCACGCGCACGTGTGGGTATTACACAGCGGTTCTGCCAGCCTTCATACGGCCCTGGTGACAGGAAGCGACACACGAAGATTCTCGCGCACTTGCGGTGAGTAAGAGCAGAGCATGTGTTACCCGTAGCACGTCAAAAATTCTGTGAGACGTTCATTCGACTCGTCCTGAGACACGCCGTAGTGTCGGACGAAATCTCGAGATTGCTGGTGGTCATAATATAAGCCCTCCTAGCCACGTGCGGTAATTATGCAACATATTACACACACGGTTAACAAGAGAACGTTTGTAGGCGGGCGGTATCAATTCTCAGCACTTCTGCCTCCCTCTTACTTACTCACTGGTCATACCGGACTCGAGAGTCCATTACCGCAGCAACGTATTTTCGCCATCTGTCCCTCTCTTGGGCTATTTCCTTCCATTCACCTTGAATACCTAGGCTCCTCAAATCAGCCTTCACATTGTCCTCCCATCTACGCCTCGGTTTCCCCACAGGACGTTTTCCTTCTAGGTGCCCTACTAGTACTCTGCGCGCTGCTCTGCCCTCATCCATTCGAGAGCTACGTGACCCGCCCATCGCAGCCTACGTGATTTAATAATACTGATTAAGTCAGGGCTTGAATAGCGTTCGTGAACCTCTTCGTTGTGCAGTTTTCGCCACTCTCTGCTAATGTCATCCCTTTTTGCTCCGAAAATTTTCCTCAAAATTTTGCCTCCCTCACACTGTCTTTTTAAGGGCGACCTGCCCCGCTTTCGCCCACAAATCAGGGTTAAAATAAACTCACTAAACAAGATACTGGTCACTTCCTCAAAAGAGCACACTGGTCGCTTTGGAACGCTGCAGATGGTGTAGACCTGGTACCAGGCGGTCTTGTGACCCTCAGTCGCTGACACAAGGAATGGCAGGCAAGTGGTGCAAAGTATAGAATCAACACAGTAGAATGGGCCGAAGCGGAGACGTGGCAAAATGGTGGAAAGGAGCGATGGTTTTAGGACGTGCCTATTACGAAACTGTGGATGAAGTTGTCTGATTTGGTGGGTATCAGCAGGGAGGATCCTACGTTGTAAGAGGTCCATGGTTAAGGAATTTGTTGCTAGTGCACTCGAGCAGATGTAATTTCGATGGATTGCTCATGAGCTGCCTGCGATATGTGAGGTATAAGAGAATCTCAGACCAGAGAGCAGTGTTGTCAGCAGCAGGAGTATGTTGTTGCTAGCGATCAGTCTGGTGTATCGTGTTGGCTGGGCCAGTCGTGGGGAGCGATGGCTGAGCCTGAGCGTTGTAGTATAAGGTAAAAGCAGCCTCGCGCATAGGTACTATTGTTATGTCAAGCCCCATGTAAATGTTTTTAAAAAATCTCTTAATAATAATCTTTCTTATAAAAAATAAACTTTTGATAATCATTCATCTCAATTTAAAGAACTTACTAATTTCTCTAATCCATGGTCATCCCGATTATTGTAAAGAAAAATCAGTTGTTTCTTTTTATACATGACAGATCTATCGGCCAGCATTGCACAGGGCTGTGCCAGAAAAATTTCTTATAGGAGCAGATACATACGCGTTATCTGGCGACCTTATTGAGGTAAGAATTTCAATCTATTCAGTATGATCTTTCAGGGCCATGACGCAGCACTGCTGACGTCCAGAATTTACCAGTTTAAGTTCACAGTCAATTATTGAAAGGTTATAAGTGAGTCACAATTTTAATGAGAAATTAGTCGCATTGTATTATTGGTAGGTTACGGAATTTTTTTGTTGGGAGGTTACAACGTGTCCACAAGAAATGATGTACCAGTCGCTCCCAGCTAACAGGGCGTAACAACAGTGGCTGAAAGAAGATGCATTGTCAATGCCACTCTCTTCCAATCCCGACATGAATTGTTATTTCCAGTGAATGTAAGTGCACGCCAACCAGTTTCCGAGCGAATACTGCGAAGAGAACGGCACACAGGGGGGAGTCTCGTAACTGGCAATAGACCACTGCTCACAGGGGTTCATAGCGCTGCACGTCTTCAGCCGGTCGAACAAAACGGAAACTGGGCAGCAGCTGTGGTCTGAACCGATTAATCTCCAGTTTGTTTCTTTTCAAATGATCCAAGGTGCGGTTGCACCGATGGCCGGATAACGCATTGGAATTGCAGTATTTGGAGGATACAGGTCATGCCATTAGTGGTTCTGTGATGTGTAGGCGGTGCTTTTCGTACCATGACTTAGACACATTCGTTCAACTTACCATGGACTGTAACCAGGATGGGCCGCGCGGAGTGGCAGCGCGGCCTGAGGCGCCAAGTTCGGATTGCGGGGCCCTTCCCGCCGGAGGTTCGAGTCCTCCCTCAGGCACGGGTGTGTGTATTGTTCTTACCATAAGTTAGTTTAAGTAGTGTGTAAGTCTAGCGACCGATGACCTCAGCAGTTTGGTCCCTTAGGAATTCACAAACATTTGAACATTTTGGAACCAGGATGTTTATTTCAACGTGCTCGGTCAACAAGTTTTGCCCTTTCTTCTAAAGTTTTGTGGTGAATGCGCCGTGGACACTCCCGCTTGTCAAGATGACAACAGCCGTGTTCACAGGGCTGCTTGTATAGGTTCCTGGTTTGACGAACACTCAGACACCATATCGCGTCTCACCTGACACCCTAAATCGATCGGTCATAATCCCATTGAAAATGTTTAGATCTACTCGGAGTAGTGGGTGAAACGTAGCAGTCAATATCCCCGCAGTTTGGTAATTCCACAGGGTGTAATCATCAGTGAGTGACTTCAACTAGATACTCAAACACGAAGAAACTTGTGCATTCACTTCTGCACCGAATTGAGGACGTCACCAACAGTAGACACTGTGCTACACGGTGAAGCGTAATCCCTCCTTGAATGTAAACAACGTTTTGTCCGATATATGTATACTCGCATGTTTTGTATGAGTGGGAGAGTGAGAGAGACGGCTGTTGGCGTGTTCCAGCGCGAGGAGCGGCAGGCTGAGCAGCTGCGGCGGCTGCAGGCGGGCCTGGAGCGTCTGGAGTCGTGGCAGAAGGTGGCGGAGGAGGCGCTGCGCTCTCAGAACAAGGTGCAGGCCTCTTCCGAGGAGGACGGCCCGGCCGCCGCCAAAGCCGCGGAGGCCGCCGCGCGGCTCGCGCAGTCCGTCGACCGTCTCGAGGCCCGCATCGCCATGGTAACTCTCCATTCTTACTGCACGCCTTATTGTTTTCTTCTTTTGTGCTTCCAGTTTTGCCTCTCCTCAAGGCAGACGTACTTTCTGAACGAATATATCCTGACACCAGTTAGTGAGCAAGCAATAAAGGAAACAAAAGAAAAGTTCGGAAAAGGTATTAAAATCCATGGAGAAGAAATAAAAACTTTGAGGTTCGCCGATGACATTGTAATTCTGTCAGAGACAGCAAAGGACTTGGAAGAGCAGTTGAACGGAATGGATAGTGTCTTGAAAGGATGGTATAAGATGAACATCAACAAAAGCAAAACGAGGATAATGGAATGTAGTCGAATTAAGTCGGGTGATGCTGAGGGAATTAGGTTAGGAAATGAGACACTTAAAGTATAAAGGAGTTTTGCTATTTGGGGAGCAAAATAACTGATGATGGTCGAAGTAGAGAAGATGTAAAATGTAGACTGGCAATGGCAAGGAAAGCGTTTCTGAAGAAGACAAATTTGTTAACATCGAGTATAGATTTAAATGTCAGGAAGTCGTTTCTGAAAGTATTTGTATGGAGTGTAGCCATGTATGGAAGTGAAACGTGGACGATAAATAGTTTGGACAAGAAGAGAATAGAAGCTTTCGAAATGTGGTGCTACAGAAGAATGCTGAAGATTAGATAGGTAGATCACATAACTAATGAGGAGGTATTGAATAGAATTGGGGAGAAGAGGAGCTTGTGGCACAACTTGACTAGAAGAAGGGATCGGTTGGTGGTAAATGTTCTGAGACATCGAGGGATCACCAATTTAGTATTGGAGGGCAGCGTGGAGGGTAAAAATCGTAGAGGGAGACCAAGAGATGAATACACTAAGCAGATTCAGAAGGATGTAGGCTGCAGTAGGTACTGGGAGATGAAGAAGCTTGCACAGGATAGAGTAGCATGGAGAGCTGCATCAAACCAGTCTCAGGACTGAAGACGACAACAACAACACCAGTTAGTGCACATTTACATGGCGTGTGTCGACCCTTCATTTTTATGAGAGGGACACTTTCAGAGTGGTATCTGAAAGTCTGCCGAGGAATAAATACAGCCCATCCTTCCTCAAGAGCTGAAACCAGAGGAGACAGTGATGTCGGATGCTAGGATCTGGAGAGGAGTCGCCGTTCCAACTCGTCTCAAAGGCTGTCCATTGGATGTAGGTCGGGACTCTGAAAAGGTGAGTCAATTTCAGGAATGTTATTGACCACAAACCGTTGCCTCAAAGATGCTACTTTATGACAGGGTGCATTGTTATGCTCACTCAAACGATCGTAGTATACAATGCTGTAAAATGCTTTGCATCCCGCCTGGAAGGCGGCGCGTGAGCCTGCTCCTGTAAAGTGAAGGGTAGGCCGAATGTAGGAAGTGATTAGGAGCAGGAAAAGGCGAAATGCTTCGGTACTGCATTTAAAAGTGGTTTTACTATTTTAATTAACTTTGGCTGATAGATGAGCACGTAGGTGCGAGGCCGTACATCAAGTTACAAAGACAAAGTCTGTAGTGGCTTGCCCACTATGAAATAGAAAACAATGTTGCTTGGTCGTCTGCTCGGCATCAAATGGGCTGAATCCGGAGCAGCGTTCGTAGAGCTGCACAGCACCGGCTAGAGGGCACTGTCGCCGGTGTCGGTGTCGTAGTGCCAATCTAGCAGAGCGCACCTATGTTGTGGCATCGTAGCTATCGATACCACAAACGTGTTCACATGCTTCCGCATTTAGCGTTTTTTTGACCGTAATAAGGGGACCAAACCCCAACCACGAAAACATACTCTCATACTGTAACATCACCTCCTTTGGATTCACTGTTGGCACTACACATGATGACGGGTAACGTCCTCCAGTCGTTCGCCAAACCTGAACCCTTCCATCGGATTGCTACAGGGTGTAGCGTGATTCATCACTCCAGATCACTCGTCTCTATCATCCACAATCCAGTGGCGTTGTTAT